>NW_016806990.1:22317-58205 GCF_001698545.2 Rhinopithecus bieti | reverse complement strand
TTTTTTTAGATAGTTTGGTGGGGAAGGGGCTAAGGAATGGTGAATGCTAATTGGTTGGTTCGGGGAGGGAATCATAGGAAGTTGAAACCATCCTCATCCTCTTGCGCTGAATCAGTTCCTGAGTGGGGACCTTAAGACTAGATGAGCCAGTTTACCTGTCTGGGTGGCACCAGCTGATCCATCAGAATGCAGGGTCTGAAAAATAACTCAAACAACAATCTTAGATTTTACAATAGTAATATTATGTTTTGGAGCAGCTGGGGAAGTTAGGAATCCTGTGATCTCTGGCTGCATGACTCCTAAGCCATAAGTTCTAATCTTATGGCTAATTTGTTGGTTTTACAAAGTCAGTCTGGTCCCTAAGCAAGAAGGGGGTTTGTTTTGGAGAAGGCCTATTATCTTTGTTTCAAAGTTAAATTATAAACTAAATTCTTCCCAACGGTAGCCTTGTCTATGCCCAGGAATAAACAAGGGCAGTTTGGAGGGTAAAGACAAGATGGAGTTGGTTAGGTCAGATTCCTTTTACTGTCATAATTTTCTCACTGTTACAACGTTTGAAAAGGCCATTTCAGAGGGGGGAGTTTGATTCCCTGACTTCTTCTGAAGTTTTCAGATACTTCCCCACTCCCTCACCTTCACTTGCAGGGTCCTCTTGAGTCACCAGTGTTTCATCATCTGAAGATCTTGTGACTTAAATCACCTTTCTCCTGAAACGTTTCTACTACCAAGTTAATATTTAGTTTTCTCAACTTGCCAAGTAGGTTGCCATCAATCCATAGGCTTTATAGTTCCCCAAAAGTTTGCTGCTCTTTTCCTCCTTGTATTCTCTTTTTCTTTGTTGGTTTAGAGCTCCAAAAACTTATGTTGGTGGGTTTCAGGAGGGAGTCCATGCAAATCAGGTGTTCAGCTGAACACCTTTATTCAGAAGTAGATTATAGTATTCCTTATATGTTTTTATGTGGCAGAAAGTTTTCATAATTTAAATTAATTACTTAGAAAATTTTATGCTAAATAATAGGGACAACCAGGGCAAGGCCAGTGGTTGGCTGTTGGTAAAGGGAAGAACGACACTGCGTAGTTAGCATAGCCATCCTTTTAAAATACAAATAGAATTAAAATACTTCTTGGCCTTTTGCTACGCATTTTACATTTTACCACTCCTTTAATTTTATTCATTTGTTTGTTTTTTAAGGAGAGTAGATATTAAAAAACAATTTAGTAAACGTAATTATAGAGCAATACAAAATAACAAGATGTATTCACATTTTAAATTCTCAGAATTAATAAGTAGTTCGAAACGATTTCCTAAGCCCACAGACTTGTGTTTGAACTTTCTTACAAATGAATAGCCATCTCAGAATTCTCTCAGGAACTAGGTCTTTCCATTTGGTCAGAGGTCAGCATGATGCAGCTGATAGGGGCGAGTGCTTTGGAAGTGATGTCAAAACCCTTAGGGGGAATCTGCAAGTCTGAGAGGGCCTTTATTCATCCAAGTCAAATTCAAGGATCCCAAGCAGTCAACACTCAAGAGACAGGGGAATAAAAAGTCTGTCTCTATTTTCAGTGGGCCCCTTGGTCCCCGGAGTAACCGCCTCTGATTCCATTTACAGGCTCATCTGCCAGCGATGGTGAAAAATTCATATTTAAGGTCAACGCTGCTGGTTTGGTTAGTCTGCTGGAAAACCATGTTAAGCTAAGCTCATCCAGGGAGGTTGGGTGAGTCTCCTTTGCCCATCCCACTTTCCCTTTGCCTTTGATGTTATTTGCCCTGGACCACTTTACCTCTGTATTTATGGCTAACGACATGCTGGAGTAGACCATTTCTCTTATAACCATGTTATTGGAGTCAGCCGAGGTTAACAGGACTCTGTGCATGCTTTTAATTACGGGGTTTTAAAATGTTTTCTTCTGCTTCTTGTATTTCACTTTTAGTCACTTCTGCTGCATTTTTCTCTCTTTCCAGTTGACTTCCCCACTGTGTAATTTCAGAGGGAATCCTGCCTTTCATTAATGACCCATGGCACAGAAATAATAGAAAACTTAGATGGACGAAAAGCAAGACATTTCAACTTCTTGAAATAGAATGTGTTTGTTATGCAACAACAGGTGCAATGTGGGAGGTAAACAAAAATTAGGTGCTTAACTCACTTTCTATTGCTTGGTTCTGGAGACATTATCTCTTGAAATGAAGAAGAGTTTTGTCTTTAGGCTGATTTATTTATTTTATTACTGCACACTCATACAGCACTTCTTTGTTCCAGGCTCTAAGGACTTTACCAATACAAGCTCCTTTAAGTCTAACAATCCTATGAGATAGTTACTAATTTATCCACATTTAATAAATGATGAAAACGAGGCAGAGAAAAGTTAACTAACTTTCCTAAGATGGCATAGCTGGTAAGTGGCAGGGCCAAGATTCAATTGCGGGCAATCCCCTGTGCCAAAGTCCATGTTCTTTCTTTTCCCCTCAAATGACATGTTATTTATAGGTATGCTCTGCCTATAGAAATTACAAAAGGAAGAAAGAAAAGAAGGGAGAGGGGATGGGGAAGGAGAAAAGAAGGAAGGACATGGAGGGAGAGGAAGGGATGGAGGAAGAGAGGGAGAGAGGAAGGAGAGAGAGAGGGAGGAGAAAAGAGATTCACAAATTTCAATGATCAGTCACTTTCACCACTATCATCACAAGCTAGGTTTATTTAATTCAAAATAAAGTATGTGCCAGTTGAAAAAAAAATGCTTCCAATGTAATCTTATATATGCTGCAAAATAAAGTGTGCCTGCACTTGAAAACAGAGAAATGATTGATTAAAATCTGCATCTGCTTTAAATCAGACATTTTAATTTGCTTGGTAGACTAGGAGTGTGGGGAATAAAGAAGTTGTTTCATCATATTTTCAGGATATCCAAAAGCTTCTCAATATCTAAGGAAAATCTATATAGTAGAAGAAAGTTTCTACTATGTTCCTAAAATTATATTCTGTTTCAATATGCTGACTCAGTAACTGAGTCTTAACTTTTGCAAAAAATGGGTTAAATAGATATTAGAGAGATGCTCTGTGAGAATGTATGTTTTCTAAGCAAATACAGCTTTTCCATAACATGTGATTATGAAATATACTACACAATTGGAGATGTATTTTAATTCTGTGCTTGTGTGTGTTGTGGAGCCTGGGTCCTGGACAGTGATGTCACGCTACAGAGGAAATAAAGCTGGGAAATGAAGCTGAAATAGTGAGACTCAAAGAATGATTGTGAATGTGTAGACTCCATTGAGTGAATGCAAGAAGGGAGGAGGCTGAGAATATTTATGCAAGAAAGCCAGTGATTCAAAATGTCCCACACTTGGATCCCACAGGGGAGTAAAAAAACCAAAAAAAAAAAAAAAAAAAACCCAGAAAAAACTTCCATACATACTCAAACATTGATTTTGTTGACTGAATTTGCTTCCCAATAAATTAAGTTGATAGGTTTAAACATCTATGCTTTAGGTATTTGTGATATCATATAATGGAATGCACTGGCATTTCAGACCTTGGTGAACACCGTACTCAAGCTTTGCTCGGAATGACACATCTCTCTCATTTCTTTAGTGCGTGGATGCATTATTTCTTTATGGTGGTTTAAATTTTGTGTCTTGGCTCCATAAGAGTATCTTGATACTGTTCTCTTTTATATAAATACTCTTCCCCCAAATTTTTGCTTTGTTTTAGTTACTTTGTTCCAATAATTCTTGCCACATGGAGAAAACACATCATACTTTATTTAGGGGAATGGAGGCCCTTATTTTGTTCTTTCTTTTGAAGGGGATCAAAATAACAAAGTGATAATATTTCAAAATGGTTTCATATTAAAGAAAATGTTTCATGTCCAATTCAAAAGGGGAAAAAACCTGTCAGGTTTGTGACTACCTCTATTTTGATTCTACCTCTAATATTTCCTGAGTTACTTAAATTACTAGAATGCAAGCTCCACGAGGGGAACAAATGAGTATTGTTAGCACATCTCCAGTGCCTGCAACCTATAGGTACACAATAGATTCTCAAATGCATTTGCGAATAAATGAATAAAGTAAAATCCTGCATTGCAATCTCTAAGTGAACATTTCACAAATTTCAAGCAAAATATACAAAATATACAAAATATACAAACGGATGAATCCCAATGAATTAAGGAAGTGGATGGTTTCTTAGAAAGGTTTTGCTTCACAATACAGTTGAAATTTTTAAATGTTGTCTTGCTTAGACATTCTCTAGTTACATGAAAATCAACTACTTTAATAATTTTAATCATTTATAAAAGTAGAGATATTTGTAAATCATGGTAATTATTTATGAAAGGCAGATTTTTTAGAAAACAACATTTTTCCAATATAGAATGAATCCTGTGAACATTTCCTTCTATTAAATATTTGAGTACTATTTCTTAAAGTGTTCTTTCCATAAAATCACAATATTCTTAGACTTTCTGGTTTTAAAGTTGGGGTGCTCCCCCAACTAAGATTTGTTCTATAGATGAATATCATTTTTCTAATCACAACCACATAGAAGACTGCTCACAAATCTGACATAGTATCTCATATATATTTAAATGTTTTTTAATCTTTAACTTTCCTTTTCAGGCTGGAGTGTTAGATCAGCTCTACTGCTACTATCATCTCTTTGCACTAGCTTCTCTTCCCTCTCGTCAATGTCTATTTCAGTTGGGCAGAGCTTTCCTGGATAATCTATTTAGGTTAAATTCTGTTGTCTGTTGGAATGACCCAAGCCCTTGTTCTCCAGGTTTAGAAGCTCTCTTGTGAAATGCTACAAACTAGCCAAACTAATGCAGTGGCCATAATTGATGGAAATTTACCTTGAAATGTGATATCTGAGGAAATTGGGGATCACATGGGCTGAGGCCATGGACTGATGTAGGTAGGACTCTGGTATCTCACTGTTACTCTCGTTCTGATTTTTACACATCTCCCACTCTTCTGACTCATTCAGAGGAATTCAATCTGCTGCTTTTTCTAGTTCTTTTTCTCTTTTCAGCCAAAAGAAACATGCAGAATTGACATTACCTTAAATACATACTTTTCAGGTAATTTCTTTATATTAAAGGAGCCATTTGCTCCATTAGGTAATGCAGAATGGACAATAAATGTGCTTTAAGAATGACTACCACATGATCAATGAGTTTGTCTAACTTTACCACTCTTATTAAATAACATGCAGTTTACCACATGGCATTTGTTCTTGTTCACTGTGAATTAAAGAAATAAGAATGAATGTGCTTTCCTCACTATTACTTATTATTCCCTAGGGAAATAGATCAATCCAGGAATTTCTGCAACACTGAAGTAAGAGATGACTTTTAAAGAGGAAGTTCTCAGAGCTGGACATGGTCTGTGTTGGCTGGTCATTTGGCTTCCTCTTTCTGAGAGGCAGATGAAAGTGATTCCTAGAGGTCAAGTCAAAGTTCCTTTCATTGAATATTTAGGCCTCCTAAATATTCTTTACACAGATGAACCTACACAAGATAAATCACAAGAGTAGATATTTTTGAAATATTTTCAAATCAAAACCTTGGTTCTGCTAGTCAAAAGGGCTTTTTAACAATATATTAAATATACAAATAATACTGGATTTCTCCAGTTTAGATACCAACTCATGATATCTTTTGACTCTCTTAGGTTCGATTATTTTTCTGATTTAACAGTCCTACAGTGTAACTAGCAAAATAAATATTATTTGTCAGTTTTAAAAGGAAAACAAGTTTCCTTTCCGTTTCCCTTTTCTTTTCCTTGTTTTCTTTTTTGAGACATGGTCTTTTTCTGTCATCCAGGTTGGAGTGCAGTGGGGTGATCATCGTTCCCTGCAACCTTGACTTCCCAGGCTCAATTGATCCTCCTATTTCAGCCTCCTGAGTAGCTGGGACCACAAGCATGCACCACCACACATGGCTAATTAAAAAAAAAAAAATGTCTGTGGAGATGGGGGTCTCACTATGTTGTCCAGACTGGTCTTGAACTCCTGGGCTTAAGTGATCCTTCTTCCTTGGCCTCTCAAAGTGTTGGGATTACAGACATAAGCCACCAGGCCTGGAAAATTTTCTTTTTAAAATTAGATTTTCAAAATATTTTGTGCCCACTAATTGGTTAATGTTATGTTTGTAGTCATGATCTGAATTATCTAAGTGCCTGCATTCTCTAATAACACAAGGGGTCACAAGATAAACTCACAATTTTAAACAAATGTAATCATGGCAATTTTCTCCATAACTTTCTGTTGCTGTATATTCTAAGCACTGATGATATACTTGAAAAAGATAGCTAGATCACTTTTTTCTAAGTTGCTCCTTAAAAAATATCCACTCTCATTGTTACATAAAGTTTAAATTTTCTACATGATTAGTTCTTCTTTTCCTAACATTTGAAAAGAGGAGAAAAATAATTATTACCATTTCATCTAACAAGAATAATTGAACTTACTTATGTGTGTGTGTGTGTGTGTGTGTGTGTGTGTGTGTGTGTGTGTCTGTGTGTGTGTGTATGGAGAGAGACAGGATAAGAGGGAAAAAGAAAAAAGATGACTCTCTTTCTTTGATTTCACTCAAAATCGTTATCCCTCTCCATGTCACATCCCCCACGATGCCCTTTTTTTTTTTTTTTTTTTTGGTTTTTTTTGAGACGGAGTCTCGCTCTGTCGCCCAGGCTGGAGTACAGTGGCCGGATCTCAGCTCACTGCAAGCTCCGCCTCCCAGGTTTACGCCATTCTCCTGCCTCAGCCTCCCGAGTAGCTGGGACTACAGGCTCCCGCCACCTCGCCCGGCTAGTTTTTTGTATTTTTTAGTAGAGACGGGGTTTCACAGTGTTAGCCAGGATGGTCTCGATCTCCTGACCTCGTGATCCGCCCTTCTCGGCCTCCCAAAGTGCTGGGATTACAGGCTTGAGCCACCACGCCCGGCCCACGATGCCCTTTTTAACACTAAATTTTTATATGTCCCACTGCTATATAACCAATTTCAGAATATAGCCACTCCTCTGGGAACTCAGTAAGCACATAAAATTTTAGAAACTTGTGTCAAGAAAAACTCCAAACATGTGTAGCAAATTGACTCACCGTGGTTTATTTGTGTCTAACAAAAATACTACCAACAGAATTGTTTAATAAGATATGGAATAACTTGTGAAACATTTAATTTGTTTTTTCTTTTTTAGGGAAGGGTCTCACCATGTTGAGACCCTGGCCTCAAGTGATCCGTGGTCTCAAACCCTGGCCTCAAGTGATCCTCCTGCCTCAACCTTCCAAAGTGCTGGGATTACAGGCGTGAGCCACCATGTCCTGCAACATGTAATATTAAAAAAGAATTCCTTCACAATTGAGAAAATATCTTGTTGTCTTTGCTTTTATAAAAACTGGAAAACAATCTTCTCCCTTAGTTTCCTCCAAATGGAGAGAACAATACGGACCTCATTAGGTTCTTGTAAAGATTAAATGAGACAATCTATGTAACATACCTGTACCTCTCATTAAGCATATTATAATTATGGTCATGGTTTTATTCCTAATGATAACAATGTCTGACTCCTTCCATATCCCCCTCTTAAAAGTTATTCTTTATTCTTTTGGTATCTCAGGTTCACTGTGGGGATTGGTTTTGCCAAGTACTAATTTCCATAAACATTTGAGAAGGAGAAAGAGTAGAGAGGAAGAGGGCATTGTACATATGGTGATATTCTTCCAAGTCTGGACTCCTTCAAAATTATCATTCTGGTTATGTTCCTGTGTTATCACTATTATTGATGGTTTAACTTCTAAGGTTAATTTTCTAATGGTCTGGGGTTTTGATAGACCCTGTCTGGTCAATACTATTTTAAGGGAAGTAGCACAAGTTATCTAATCAATTACAGCAGTGACAGTCAATCTGATTATTTGGTTTAACGTGTACAGTCTTTAAGTATTTAAGTAAGGGAAAAGATGCCTTTGAAGATCAAATAGTATTTCTGTAAAGCTGAGTTAATTATCTAATTTGGATCTTTAAATGTGGAAATTTTCAAATAATTGAGATGAGAGCTCAGATTTAGAAATAAAAGAAAATAAAATCTTGCAGCATGGAAAATAAACATACACATTTTCTTCTTTATTCATGTATTGATTAGAAGCTTCAAAGGCTTGCTTAACACCCATTCCCAGAATATGTCATATTTGCCAGTTTCCATATGAAAAATAATTGCTAATTATTTCAGCTTTTCAATTAAGGAAACCTCTAGTCATTGTTTATTATTCCTAGTAATGGTTGTAATGACTTCAATTAGGTTTTGGAAAATTAAATTTTATATTTATATATCTAGTCCTTATGTTTTCTTTATCGTAGTAGAAATTTCTTAAAAGCTCCCCAAAACCACATGCGGGATTTTGAAATCAAGTGACTGAATCCTCTTATTCTCAGTTTGGAGTTAAATTTGTTTTTAGTTTTGAATTGATGCTGGTTGGCCAATTTGACGAAGCCTAGACTTTTCGTCAAATTAATGGCCATAGAATTATAAGCATACAGCAGCACAGGTATTTAAGGGCCAAGTCTATGGAATAATCAAAAGGGTGGTTTCTAGGGAGTTCCACTCGGAGAGAATATCACTATTTTCACAATGCCCTCTTCCTTTCTACTTTTTCTCTCAACTTGTATATAGAAGCTAAAGCTTGATAAAAGTAATTCCAGTGGTGACCTGAGACACCCAAAAGAACAGCTGTTAAGAAGAGGATGTGGGGGAGCCAGGCATTGTTGTTAATTATGTCAGGCCACCAACCTTCCTGCTTTTACCTATTAAAAAATACTGTAACCTTAAACAATTCACTCCTCTCTAGGACTCACTTTCTTTATTTGCAAGATGAGGGTATAGACTAGAGAGTCTCTAAGGATCTTTGCAAGACTGACATTCTTATAACTAATTCAGCACATTTTACTACTCCTAGTTTCTGTTACTATAATCACTGGCAAGTTCGGTTGGCTTGCCCTCTTACAAGGGCGATTTGCCAAAGTGTGAGGGCACTGATATTTATTTTGTGCCACAGACCACTCTGATGAGTATAATTTCAGCATCCATTACTCTCATAAATCCCCTAAACAATGTTTTAAACATGGCTTTACATTAATATAGACTGAGTATTTAGTAAATCTATTTCTTCCCTACCATATTTTTGACACACATTATGGTTCCCTATAAAGGGAAATTATAACAGATGGTCACTAGTGATAAAAAAAAAAAAAAAAAGCACATTCCTTTTTTTCACAGACTTTTTAGTTAGTTTTATTTGAGAGCATAGTTTATAGATAATACTGAAGTGTAGGATTTGTCCAGAGAAAGTGGTTTGCTTGCTGTGATTTTCATAAGGAAGAACCTAAGAGCGATTTTCAGTGCCAACTGGCACTCAATTTCAAAGAAACCTCAGGAATTCGGTTAAGCAAGTCACAATTTCCTGATAATATGAGTAAATGCACTATATCCTCACCTTCTCCATCCACATGACTATCATCAGTATCATCTGCTATGAAAATGAATATATAACATTGAGCTAATAGTAGATCATAGTATCTTGCTCATGTAAAAAAAATCATCCCTGCTGAAAGAATGTTTCATGATGATTACCTAATAGTTTTATTTATTTATTTTTTTTATTGGAGATGAGGTGAGAACTGGAGGAAGTATGTAGTTAAAAAAAACTCAAAACACCGTTGTTCTATTTTTGGCTTTTCTGCCACTGACTCATAGTATGAACTTGAACCAGTCACCTATCCACACAAGTGACTTAGTTTATAGACTAATGTGAGAAAATGCTTCAGCTTCCCTATTTTGGAGAACTGCTGAGATCACTTACATAAATATTTTCCTTTGAGCTCCCTAGAAGACAGGAACTTTATAAATATTTAGTGTTATTGTTGAACCTTAGGTACAAGTAGACAGGCAAATTATGATACTCTCAAGAAGAAATACTTATTTGAGACCATCTTAGCTCATATAGGGAGACTGCATTGGCTTATACTTGTCCCTTGGGTTTTCTCTTTTTCCTCACTCCTTCCCCTAACCCCTTGCAGTTGACTAATGTAGAAACATAAATAAACCTTAGCAACAGAGGGTTTGGAGGTAAGGAAACTCAGCATGGGGGCAGTCACACTGGCAGATATTAAGCTAGGTATCAAAGTGAGGAGTTAAAATAAATATAACATTTCAAATCCTTGATTGAAAAGTGTGAGAAAATGATTCATTTTAGGAATGACTAATTTCGTTGAATGTTCTGAATAAGACCTCACTGAATAGCTAGTTTTGTCTGTTTGATTTCTTTTGTCTATTCATGTATCCAAAGGATATATGTGGAGAGAAGAAGCCTAAAAAATGTGCTTGTAACTAATATGTTTAATGTCGCTCTGTTTATTTCAAGTAGAGTCTTACAAAACTAATTCACCTGTTTCTCTGCAAATGCTTGCCCAACAGACTGCTCCTCCAATCTTTTAATGGAACTGGGTTCTGGAATGATGTTCCTGGAATGTATACAAGCGTTATTTTTGGATGGTGGAATTTCAGGTGAATTTTTAAGTTTACTTTGTTATTCACACTTTTCTGCATTTCCTGTTTTTTTTCTTTAAATAACCAGCAAGTTTCAGTTTTCACAAAACAATAGTTTTAAAACTAATTTTGAAACCCCTTACCATTAATTTCATTCTCCTGTCTGCCATATTCCCTAAGTTTTTAACAGACCTATGCTTTCTTCCCACCTTCTTTACAAATTTAAGACAAGCAGCAATGCAGTAATTGATTTCCAGAGTCAGAAAACTGAGTCCTCTATGCAACTGAAGTGTAGAGTTGGTTTTAATCCAGAGAACTCAAGCAATGTACAAAGCACGCATAGATAAAATTTTCTATTCTGTCTCAAATTACTGGGGTGATTCAAGCCAAAGCAGAGTGGATGTTTTGAGTATGAATTATGCTAATGTTCTGTTTGCTGACTTGATCTCAAAATGGTTATATTAGTTTTAATGTTTCTTGAGTGCTCAGGGTGTTTCGGATGTAATGCCAGTTACAACAAAAGACAATAACTTCACACTCAATGAAAATAATACATGAAAACAATTTAAAACTTTCCCTTTTGTATATTCATGTGTGGTCTTTTCTATTTTTCCCTCAATACCAATGCAGAGCAGAAAACTCAATTACATCTGGGGCCAAGCTTTCCCCCACAGGACAACTTTGTTACGAGGATGCTTACAGGAGGATCTGGGCATGCATCTGTTCACTCTTCCTACAAGTATTCATTAAGCACCTGTTGCATGATGTCCACATTCTAGGCAATGAGAAACCAGATGTGGTTCCTGACCTAAAAAGGCTACTGGAGGAAAACAAGTACATTGTTTTATAGACAAAAAGTACATTGAAGTGTCAGGGGTGCCATAAGGGGTCTGGCAGAACATTCCATAGGGACTACCATGGATAGTATCCACAGATAGGATGCTATCTTACAGTGAAGTGTGAGAAGGAGGACAAGAACATACTTCAAAGGAAGGAGGGGAGAAGTGACAAACCCTGCAGACCAAGCAATCCGAATAGGTACAGTGAAGCAAAATAGCACGGCTGTCCATTGAGGATTCCAGAGGGAGTTTTCACGTGATCTAGAGGCCAATGGGTGAGTGAGATGGGAGTGATGGAAGGCAAAGTTAAAACAGTTCATGCGGGAAGAATTCTGGAAGGCATGACCTCTTTTTGTTTTAATAAGGAGACAAAATGTCCTAATAGATGTGAATTTGGGGTTTATATAATGAACCCTAGGAAGCAGATGTAGCAATGTGCTTGTTCCAGGTTCCTCTAAGCTAGGAATAAAAGTAGGGTCACAAAACAGAAAGTTTGCCTTTAATCACTCTGCAGTAATTTAACTTCCCTGAAATCCCTGCCCAGGATAGTGAGAGGATAGTGAGTGTGTCCCACTCGGTGCCATGAGCCACTCCTCTGGGACTCCATTCCCCCTGTTTTGTTCCTCTTTCTCTCCATATCCTCCTTCCTTTCTTCATGGCTGAAGTCAAGTCCCTGGTGTGGTGCTTGTAGAAACCCAATTCTGAGGTTGCCACCCTTACATTGCTGTATGGCTGTTACTGCCCTTGACAGTTGCCCAGTGGGTCCTGGTGGAGGTGAGGCACCAGCTATTTATATTTCACAGTCTCCATGCCCAGTTCTTGTAAGGCTTTGCAGGCTCTTTTATTTCTCATTTTATTTTGAGGTTCCAACATCACTCTTCTCTGATGCTGGCCTATTGCCATTGGTCAGCCCTGCGGACCTTGATCCAATCTCTCCTTGGGAAAAGTCCCTTCCCAGGCAAGTCCCTGAGCACTTTGGTAAGCAGATCCACCTAGAAGTCACCTTCCAGACATGGTTAAATATTCCTGTATCTTTAGAAGAATATAGATTAGATGCAAGACGGTAACTTTGGAAAAGTTTTGGGAAAAGATAGGTAGAGGGAAAAACAGGCTGAAATACGAGGTGAGGAGAGAGAATGAGGAGTGGAGGTGGCTAGCGTGGCGCCTGCTCTTCTTACCCATATTTCTCATCTGGTATTCTTTCTTATTTGTTTTTCTATTTTGCATTGTTTGTATTTTTATAGATACAAACTTTGGAACTTCTTTGGAAACTTGGTAGATTATAAATAAAGGAATAAATAAGCAAGGTGAAGTTTAGTGGCCATATTGTATTTAGCATTCTGAAGACAGGAGTGGTCAAAGGTAGAGGCAAACCAAAACAAAACAAATTTTGATAAACATGGTTATGGTCAGAACTTGGAATAGCAAGAAAAGAGAATGTTTAATTAAAATATAACTCTCAAATGACGATTCACCCCTTACCTTCTCTGCTGATGGTAAAGTAGTTTGGCTGACTTTGTCCCATCAACGCCAAACCAAACCAAACAAAATCTAGGTGAAGGCAAGCATCAGGGCTCCAACTCCTGCTGTGAGGAGCAAGCTCTGGGGCCCCGCAGGGCGGGAGGGTGAAAGAAATGCTGGAAGCGGGGTGGGGGAAGGTGAACTGTGTCCCTCCATGGAAGTAGGGACGTCACTGGGAACAAAGGCTCTGGAAAGTCGACAGCAACGGATACAGAAACGTGAAGGTTACCCTGGACGGGGCTTTGTGTCCATCGCACCCCAGACACCCCCTTTGCTCACTCAATTCCTCCCCTCCAGGCTAAAGTTGCTTTCTGTCGTCAATGTCCATTCTTTCCCCGGGAACCTCTCCCCCACGTCCCGCAGAGCCCACGCTCTTCCCGCTCTAGGATTATCTCGCCCTCCTCCTTTTCCTTCTGCCTCTGGCCCCCTTTTCTCCTCTCTCGGCGTCTGCCTCCTCCTCCCTTTCTTTCCGGTAAGCCCCTCGCTTTCCTTCCCACCGAACCCCGACTTCGGGGACCAAGTCAGGGGTCGGGGCCGCAGGTGGATCCGCTGGAAGGGCCGGACAGGGTGAGAGTTGGCAGGGCGCGGACCCGACGGGACGGAACGGGACGGGACGGGGCGCTCCCTGCAGGCCGCCTGGGGCGGGGAGAGCGGGTCCTGCCCCTCCCGGGCGGGCGCGCGGCCGGCCCGAGGGGCGGTCCCTGGGCTCCCGCTCGCCGCCGCCGCTCCTCGTTCTGCTCCTCACTCCCCAGCGGCTGGAGACCCGTACCGGCGGGCAGGAGGCGCCCGAGGATGTGTTGCTGGCCGCTGCTCCTGCTGTGGGGTTGCTCCCCGGGTGACGGCGGGGGTCTCGGGCCGGACCTACCCGCACCGGACCCTCCTGGACTCGGAGGGCAAGTATTGGCTGGACTGGAGCCAGAGGGGCAGCCAGATCGCCTTCCGCCTCCAGGTGCGCACTGCAGGCTACGTGGGCTTCGGCTTCTCGCCCACCGGGGCCATGGCGTCCGCCGACATCGTCGTGGGCGGGGTGGCCCACGGGCGGCCCTACCTCCAGGTAAGCGCGTCTCCTCCCGGAGCTCCCCCGGCGGAGCCCGGTCCCGTCCGGACCCCAGCGAGGGCGCAGGTGCGGAGCGTCCCCGGGACCCGCAGCTCCCTCTCACCCGGCGCAGCCCGGCGCCCCGAGACACGCTCACTCTCACCTCCGCGGGCAGCGCCTGCGCTCCCGGACCCCAAAAAGGCGCGCGGTAGGGGAACCGAGCCCGGGTGACCCCAGGCAGGTTTCCTTCTTTGAACACTTTCCTGTGCACCCCACTTAATAGAGGCCCCCCGCCCCCAGTCTACACACCTGCAACACACCCCCCTTCATCCCTGATGGGAAGGGAGAGTGACCTAGGCTTTGGCTTTGGGGACCTACCGGGACAGCTCTCAGAGGAGGGAGGGGACAGAGCGCTTTAGCACTCGCGGACTTGCTGTCTAGGAGTAGAAATCTCAGAACTTTCCAAATTGTGGCTATTTTGGAGCCCCCAGGCGCGGGGCTGATGTCAGCTACACCATTCTCTAGAAGAACGAAGGGTCCCTAAGAATCGCTTAGGGACTTTACTATTCCGAGATCTGTTCAGGAAACCACATTTAGAGACCAAAATCGAAGGTCCCCAGGCAAAATAGCCTATGAAGTGGCAAAACTTTGGCTTAGTTTAATAACCAACAAAGTCAATTTGACCGCTGCTGATTGCTTTGAAGGAGCCTAAGTAACCACCTTGCCTGTTCATTGGTGCCTTATTGAATAAAAAAAAAAAAAAAAAAAAAAAAGGAAGAAGAAGATTGTGAGATGACCAGAATGATTAGGTGGTTAGGTTTCCTGGACATCCTTGTTTGATCGTGACCAATGTTTGGACGACGGTGAATGTACACCCTTTGTTACTCATAAAAATTCATCCGAACATATTGCGCTTTGCTAAAAGTCTCTTGATCCAGATGAAAACTCCGAATTGTTCTGGCATTGCATTAAGGCTTTATAATAGTATTTAAATCAGTGTTCTCGGTGGATCTAGAATGCACTTCTTAGTAATTTTATCCCCAAGTTCTCAGTTAGATTTCCACACCTTTTCGACTGAGATATACCATCAAATTTGAACTCTGATTCTGGCACTGAGCTGTTAACTCTGGCAGGAAATAAAGTGACAAAAGTAAAAAGTTCAAAACCACTCTATTGTCTATTTTTTCATAAATTAATCGTTTCTTCCCCCAAATAAGTAACTTTACAACTCCAATAAAATAAAGTTTTATGAGGATTGCATTCTGCTGAAGTCATTGATGTATAAATATTCTCCTCCTGCAGCATCTCAGACATTAACTTTATGAACCAAGTATTTGACCACAAACGCAGGCCTCACTAGGGGAATGACTTACTCTCCTGTGATATAAAGTAGACAATACCTTATATAAATACCTATTTAACATTTTCTTAAAAAAGAAATTTTTACTGTTTGTTTAGGGCGAGGAGTATAGTATGCCCCTTAACTCTCCTTGCATATT
Organism: Rhinopithecus bieti; assembly: GCF_001698545.2. Lineage (NCBI taxonomy): Eukaryota > Metazoa > Chordata > Mammalia > Primates > Cercopithecidae > Rhinopithecus > Rhinopithecus bieti. Next base: position 42,770 of record NW_016806990.1, on the reverse strand, counting down.
CTACAAAAGGGAGCGTAACTCTTATTATACTAATATTATAAAATGGGACACACTTTGAACATTAACTCCGTATTATTTTCCCCCAAAGAGTAGCATTTCTAGAAAGCCCACCCAATTGTATGTCAAATGAAAGGTCGCGGGTAGAATTCTGATTCAACGTGCCATAATAGGCCCACTACAAAGATGAACTTGGTTAAACTCAGTGTTTTCACCCTGTTGGTGGTTCTTCATAAAAATTGCATAGGACTTAGTTAAGTACTCTTTAGATTGATTTTCAAACATAGACATTTTCTTAAAGTAATTAGTGAATACACATCACTATGAGATAAATTATGACTGGCTGCATTCTCAATACATTTAATGAGCAATAAATAGGATTTCACCTCCATTTTATTACTAAGGAAATAACATTGTTTTACATGTAAAGGATGATCATTTTCTTATTTGACTGACATATTTTACCATTCCATTTCCCTAAACATTCTACTCATTTTAGGACATATAAAATGCATTAAAATTATGCTATTCGATTGAATGGAAAGGCAGTTTACTTAAAATCTGTTTAATAAGATGAAATACACCAAATACTATAAATGAAATAAATGTATCAATTTCAGTTTTATTATTCAGGCAGAATGATTCCATTCTCCAATGCTTGAAATTCAATCTCCTCTCTAGAAACTATTTAAGATTCTTCATACACTAGTGTGAGAAGGGTATTTTCAGCAACTATACCAAAAAGTGAATAGGATTCTCTCTCTCTCTCTCTCTTTTTTTTTTTTTTGAGACGGAGTCTCGCTCTGTTGCACACCCGGTCTGGAGTGCAGTGGTGCGATCTCGGCTCACTGCAACCTCCACCTCCCAGGTTCAAGCAATTCTCGTGCCTCAGCCACCCAAGTAGCTGGGATTACAGGCGTCCGCCACCACGCCAGGCTAATTTTTGTATTTTAGTAGAGACGGGGTTTCACCATGTTGGCCAGGCTGGTCTCAAACTCTTGACCTCAGGTGATCCACCCGCCTCGGCCTTGCAAAGTGCTGGGATTACAGGTGTGAGCCACCGTGCCTGGCCATAAATAGGATTCTTAAATGTAGCATATTTGATTCTACTGTAGACTTTATGTTTTATGCAATTTTGCTCCCAGTGAGAACAACATTTATATAGAAAAATGACACAAAAAACACTGGCTTCTGGGGCATCAATATATGCACAGCAGCCACTAAGAGCTGGACATTTACATCAGGGTGTATGATAACAACGTAAGTTGCTATCCTAGTCACCTCATCATGTGACTTTTTTACATATATTTTATTTTATCCTTTTAAATTTAATTTTAAACTAAAACTTTAGTTTTTAAAAATTATTCTGACTTTTATTTTCTAATTATATTAAACTCTTCTTTTCAAAAGGGTGTTAACTCCTTGAGAACTATGTAAGTGTAAATTTTTATCAATCAGGTAGAGAATCATTGTCTTAATAGAGGTCACAGGCCCAATTGTCTATAGATGTCAGGAAATAAATCTAAGAGTGACTGGGGGCCATTATCTTAAGTGAAACAAGCTAGATGCATGTTCTTGCTTATAAGTGGGAGATAAATAATGTGTACACAAGGATGTGGAGTGTGGAATGATAGACAATAGAGACTCAAAAGCGTGAAGGAGTGGGAAGATGTGGAGGAATAGAAATTACTATTTGGTACAATGTATGTTATTTGGGTTATGGATACACTAAAAGCCCTGACTTCACCACTATGCAATCTCCGTGTGTAAAGACTCTGTACTTGTAAGCCATGCATTGATACAAATTAAAAAATGAGAAAAAGAAAAGAGTGATGAGAGCTTGAATGGAACAGGCAGGATGTAATGCAACCGAGAGGAGATGGCACCGAGGGAACCGGGGGTTTTGTGAGAGAATTACTGTTAAAAGGGAATGTAAATCCAGTATTGCCAGATCTTCTGTTTGTTCTTTTTTTTGAGAGAAGACAAAAATTTAGATTCTCTCTACTCTTTCTTTCTCTCTCTCTCTCTCTCTGTGTGTGTTTATATAAAAATCTTCTAATTACTAAATACTGGCAGCAATTCAACCATCATATAGTGTACGTGCACACACACACACACACACAATTTCAGCTGGGATATATCTCATAGACAGCCTAATCTGGGACTCCGAGAGAAAGTCTAATATTAGTAAAGAATCAACCCAAGTAATGAAAATTCATGAAAGGCAGAGAGGCGAATCCCATTTCTTTTTAGGCCAGTTCTATTCTGTGCCAGGAAATGGGTACAGTATTGGGGGCCTTGCCCATTGTTTTGGCTGTCTGTTCTTGTGTAACAAACCATCTCCATACAGAGTAGCTTAACACAATGACAAATTTCTTTTGCTCACAAGTCCGAAATTTGGTGGGGACAACTCCAAGGTGGGTGGTTGGAAGAATATGAAGCCTTGTTTCCTTGAAGTTATGGCTGGCAGTTGATGTTGGCTCTGGGCAGGGACCTTGCCTGATGCTGTGGTAGGATCATAGCCTCTCTGTGTGGCTGCTTGACTTTGTCACAGCATAGTGGCAGGTCCCAAGTGGGAACCAAGAGGCCAGGTGGAAACTGTATAGCCTTCTATGACTTCGTCTTTCGCTGTGGTCACAAGCCCACTAGATTCAAGAGGGGATGTAGACTCTATCTGAACATCACGTTGGAAGACAGTCACATGGGAAATCAGCAGTGAAGCCCCAAGTCTTGGACTTTCGATGTTGGGAGAGACTTTTTATTACTGATTCAATCTCATTACTCATCATTGGTCTATTCAGGTTTTTTAGTTCTTCTTGATTCAGTCTTGGTAGGTTGTATGGGAGTCAAGGAATTTATCTGTTTCCTCTAGGTTTTCTAGTTTGTGAGTGTATAGTTGTTCATAATAGTCCCTGATAATCTGTTGCATTTCTTTGGTATCAGTTATACTTGTCTATTTTTTCATTTTTGATTTGATTTGGGTATTCTTTCTTTTTTTCTTGGTTATTCTAGCAAGTTATCAAGTTGGTTAATCTTTTAACAAACTTGTTGATCCTTTGTATGTTTTTGTCTCTGTTTTGTTTAGTTTTGCTCTGATCTTTATTATTTATTTTCTCCTACTAATTTTGGGTGTGATTTTTCTTGTTCTTCTAGTTTTTTTAGGTGAATTATTAGATTGTTTATTTGAAATCTTTCTACTTGTTGATGTGAGTGTTTGTTACTATAAACTTTCCTCTTAGCACTGCTTTTACTGCACCCTATAGGTTTTGATATGTTATGTTTCCATTTTATTTGTTTTAAGAATTTTTTTGATTTCCTCTTTAATTTCTTTCTTGACCCAATGGTCATTCAGTAGTATGTTGTTTAATTTTCATGTATTTGCACAGTTTCCAAAGTTCCTCTTGTTATTGGTTCCCCGTTTTATTTCATTGTAGTCTGAGAAGATACTTGATATGATTTTGACTTTTTAAAATTTATTGAGACTTGTTTTGTGTCCTAACATATGGGCTGTCCTAAGGAATGTTGCATGTGCTGATGAGAGGAATGTATATTCTGTAGCTGTTGGATGAAATGTTCTGTAAATGTCTGTTAGGTCCATTTAGTCTAATGTGCAATGTAAATCCAATGTTTCTTTGTTAATTTTCTGTTTAGATGACCTGTCTAATGCTGAGAGTGGGCTCTTAAAGTTCCTAACTATTACTGTATTGGAGTCTATCACTTCCTTTAGATCTAATAATAATTGCTTTATAGATCTGGATGTTTTGGTGTTGAGTGCATATATATTTAGAATTGTTGTATTTCTAAATATGCATGCAGCTCTTGCTGAGTTGATCCCTTTATCATTACATGATGACTTTCTTTGTCACTTTTTAGTGTTTTTTACTTAAGGTATGTTTTACCTGATATGAGCATAGCCACTCTTGCTCACTTTTGATTTTTGTTTGCATGGAAGTTCTTTTTCCATCCTTTAATTTCAGTTAGTATGTGGCTTTACAGGTGAGATGAGTATGGAAAGCAGTGTATAGTCAGGTCATGATTTTTAATCCATTCAGCCAGTCTGTATTTTTAAGTGAAAGTTTTAATTTGTTCACATTCCGGATTATTATTGATATGTGAGAGCTTATTCCTCGTATTTTATTAATTGATTTCTAGTTGTTTTGTGTATCTTCTGTTCCTTTCTTACTCGCTTATTTTTCATTATTGTGGTTTTGTGATTTTTCTATAGTGGTAACATTCTAGTCTTTTCCTTCTTTGTATGTTTGCTCTAGTAGTTTTTATATTTCATGTGTTTTAATGATATTAGATATTGTTCTTTCACTTTTGGGTGTAGGACTCCCTTGGCATTTCTTGTAGATCTGGTCTAGTGGTGATAAACTCCCTCAGCTTTAGCTTGTCTGGGAAAGACTTCATTTCTCTTTCATTTTATGAAGAATAACTTTTCTGGGTATGGTATACTTGGCTGGCAGTTGTTTTTTTTTTTTTTTTTTTCTTTTCAACATCTTGAATATATCAGCCCTTTATTTCCTAGTCTATAAGGTTTCTGCTATTAGTCTAGTCTGATAGGGATAGCTTTATAAATGACTTGATGCTTTTCTCTTGCTTTTTTGAGTTTTCTCTGTGTTTTTGACTTCTGATATTTTGACTATAATGTGCTGGAAGAAGAACTTTTTGAATTGCATCTATTTGGAGACCTTTGAGCCTCTTGTTTCTGGATGTCTAAAGTTTTTTGCAAGACTTGGAAAGTTTTTATCTATTGTTTTGTTAAATAGGTTTTCTAACTCCTTCATTTTCTCTTCACCTTCTCAGATCCTAAATTCAAATACTTGGTCACTTTATGATGTCATAAATGATGGACACATATGGTCACATACGATGACACAGGCTTTGCTCCTTCTTTTTTTATCCTTTTTATTTATTTTTGTCTGAGTTATTTCAAAATACCTGTCTTCAAGTTCTGAGATTCTTTCTTTTGCTTCATCTAATCTATTGTTGAAGCTTTAGAATGTGTTTTGTATTTAATTCAATGAATTCTTCCATTGTAGAATTTGTTGGTTCTTTTTTTATGACATCTACCTCTTTGGTAAATTTCTCATTTATTTACTGAATTGGTTTTCTGGTTTCTTTGCATTATTTTTCAGTATTCTGTTGTGTCTCACTGAGCTTCTTTAAAATCAATATTTTGAATTCTTTTTTGGGGAGTATTTCTTAAATTTCTTTTTGATGAGAATCTGTTGCTGGATAATTATAGTGTGCCTTTGGAGATATCATATTTCCTTATTTTTTCATGTTTCTTGTGTCCTTACATTTATCATTTGTGCATCTGATATAACGGTCGCTCCAATTTTTTGAATTTGCTTTCATAGGGGATGACATTTTTTAAAGATTTATCTATGGTGTTGGCTGGGTAGGGCACTTTGGCCTTGACTCTAGGTGTGGGTGGTTGTATAGTCTCTGTGTAATTTTTCCAGCTGTAAACAGTGTCAGTGGTGTCTGTGATTTCCTCAGTGGTTTAGGGTGTGATTATTAGTGGAGGTTGTGGTGAAGTTTTGCTGGGAACTAGGACATTAGGTGGGCCAGTCTTTGGGCCTCAGTGGTGGCAGCAGTGGGTTGAGCATTAGCCTCTCTAGGTGTTGGGAATATCAGGGTGGGTCAGGAGGGTGGGCAGGTTATCATGCTCCTGGGTAGCAGGTATGCTGTGGCAATGGCAGTAGCTGTGGTGGGACAACTTTCTGGAACCCACATCGTCAGTGCTGGTTTGGTGATGTCCATGATGAACTGGGCGAGCTGGTCCTCAGTCCTGCAGATGGCACATGAAAATGTACAGCTGCCTTTTTGTTGGGGTGGCAAGGTCACTTCCAGTGGTTCCTGCCTCAGCCCAACAGTGGTGTCTGTGAGTGATGAGTGTCAGTTGGGCTCCAGGGATATGGAGGTGCAGGGTCTCTTGGGCCCCCAGGCAGGACACATTGTGTCTGGGGCAGGGCTTTCATAATGGCACTGTGCTGCAGCTGCTTAGGACTTGGGAGTTTGTAGGACTCAGCATGAACTCCCTCTCTAGAGCAATGCCATCGTGTGATCTTCAGGCAGTTCTCTGTGAGTCGTAGGGCCCATGAGAGTCCAGGGGCTCTCCTGTGGCTAGCATTGTAGAATTCTGTGGCAGGAATGTGGACCACTTGGTGTCTCTCACTTACCCTTTCCTCACATTAAGGAGCCTCTCCAGGCTCCCAGCTGATCCCAGCCAAGCTGGCTTCCTTGCTTCCTTCTTCTTCCTTGTTTTCAGTGCTTCCCATCACTTCTCTGTTGAATTCCAGTATTCTGTCTCAGATGATCTATTCAAAATGTGATTATCTAATTGCTATTTTAGCTCATCTCCCTGGAAAAGGTGAGTACCGGATGCATTTAGTCAGCCATCTTGAAGCTTCCCTACTACCACTTTTTAGTACCTGTCTACAGGCATCCATTCTATCTTGGCGCTACTGAAATTGGAGGCAGTCTTCACTTATTCTCCTTTCCTTTCCCACCCCCTTCTCTCTCTGACACACACACACACACACACACACACACACTCCACTCACAAGGAGTTGGAAGCAGTTGATAATTTTTCAACTGTCCTACTATTCCATACCCTCTCCATCCTAGAAGAAGACTTTTGAAATTCAGCAGCCATATATTTTTCAGTAGTTGGCAATCACTAATTCAGGGTTAGATCCAATGAGACTACCTCCAGAGGGCAGTGTGACATTTACCTGCGGACTTGTGGAGTTAAGAAATCAGATTTTACTTAAGGCCACAGGCCCTTTAAAACTATATCCAGGGACCTGGCATATGGAAATTTGCACTGCCCATTTTAATCTTTCTGACTCCTTCTGGAGATATTTCTGCAAAGAGGATATTAACAGGTATGATCAAAATGGGAAAGAAAGAGAGAAATGTGGTTGTAAAGTGAAGCCTATCTCAGCATAATCTATTGGATAAGTTGTTCTGGAGCAGCTCATGCTTGTGGAAACGTTTCCCTTGAATGCTGCCAAGGTCAGTTTCTATACCGTCTTTCACAGAAGTGCCGGGGTGAGATGGGAAGCCATCTCCTTTTGCACTGGCTTTTCAGAACCTCACTATTTTGTCTTAGTGAATCAGCTCAACTCTCATTGCCCTGAAGGATTCATGTCCTTTCCTTGTTGTTTGCCCCTTTTTGACACAGAGCAACTCTACCCCCACCCGAATCATTTAGCAACTGTGAGTGCCCATTTGAGGCAAGTAATGCAGCTGATGAATGCTGAGTTTGTGTGAATTAGAGAAGAGAGCTACGTTGTTGAATATGCCTGTTGAATTTGCACAAAAATTGATTCACCCTTCTTATGAGGGTATAAAGTGCCGGTGAATGGAGGCTGAAACATATGTTACCATTTCTTACAACCTTGCTTGCTTGTCTCAAAAACTGAGGCCTTCTGTGATGCGAAGTATCTTCAGCAGCAGGGTAATTGCTGCTGGGCCACTTGCTGAGGAAGTGCTTGGAACTGATTTGAAATCACAGAAAACAGCCAGCATTCTTTGTGGTTAATGATGTGCTTCTTTTAAGCACACCCCAGCCAACGGCAACAAAGAAATGTTTGGAAAGCAAATTGAAAGGCTGTAAGGGACAGATGAAGAGAGTGTGCAACCCTGACGCAGCTCAGCTGGTGCTTTGTTAAGAGATATTTATAAGTCTTCGGATTATGGCCCCCGATTTCCAGACAACGAAGGGACCTCTCCAAGCGTCATGCTTTGTGCATTAGTAATAAGGACACATGCTCCAGAGTAATGCTGGAACACAGGATGATGCTCTTCAGCTGTATGCTTCTCACTGGCAGAGCAGATGATTTCATAATTAGCCCGAGGAAACAGGCAGACCTAACCACCAAGGAAACAATGCACCTGAATTGACAAACAAAGTTCAAGGCTTTAGGCAACCGATGGCATATTTCTGGAGTGTTGGAAGGAGAGGCAAGAGTCTACTTCAAAGAAACTGAATGGTAGTTTATTGATTTTTCATTTGTAATAGAGCTCTATTAAAATAAAGTTACTGGTGAAAGGGATGAATTTATTACACATTGTCATGTTTCTGGAAGTATTTGATCCATATATAATAAAAACAACTGCATATGGATGACTCATAATGCTTTTCATTGTAACTTAAAAAAACAACTGGTAAATAACTTTTAAACAGGAAAAACATTTCTCCAGGAAGCTTCTTCTAAATCTATTTCTTTTAACTTGTTAAATTTCAGTAGGGAAAAAAGCTGTTCATAAGGACACCATATATCATACACACAAAATGTCTGCAAAATAATTTCAAATGGATAATTTTTATTAACTGTAAGCTAGGGATTATATATCTGAATATCATACGAGTAATGTATGGATCACATTTAATTTATTATGAAGGTCTGTCTTATTTATCTAATTTAGCCAAACATTGTGAGAAAATCTTGACACCATTCCTGCTTTTATGAGCTAAATATTGATGTTTTGTGTATTTACTTGCTGCCTCTTAAGAGCTCATACTTTGGTAGATTGCCCTCAAACCTCCTACTGTTCCTTGCCTCTCCCCTCAATGTTTCAGGTGAGAAAACCAAACCTTAGGTAACTGTTAAATGGCTTACTAGGGCCATACAGATCAGCAGCCTGGATTTATTCCTCTGAGGCCCAATTTGGTGGTCTTCTCCTGAAAGCAAACTGTAACTTACATAAAAACATATGTTAATTTTCCTCCTAAATAGTGAAAGAACATGTATAATCAGATACATTTTAAACAAATTCATAAAATGAAATCATGGCATTTCTCTTAATGCTTTTATTCCACTATAAATGGCACACTTACACATTTCCATAATGTGATGTTTATGATTTCATTCATCATATGCCATACCTTGTGATAAGTCCTTATAGTGTGTCCTCATGCAATTCTCATGATAGTCCTGTGAGGTCAATATCCTATTACTCTCATTTCGTAGGTGTATAAACCTGGGGCTCCACGTCACACAGCATGGAAATCGTCTGTGGCTATCGTATGACTGTTTCAGGAAGATACTCAGAATGTTGGAATGTTCATTTACTGAATATTTATTGAACACTTCTAGATGCTGGGGACATGATATTGAATGAGATAAAACCATTGGTATCAAGGAGCCCATATTGTGGTGGGGGGGTGGCAGCAGTAAACAAATAAATAAGCAAGAGAAACATCAGAAAGTGCTAAGTGCTGTGCAGATAATTAAAATGGAGTGACGTGATAAGCAGTGTGTCTGTGTGGCTATTTGAGATTAGGGTGCTGATACTCAAAACATGAAAGAAAACAAGTGTCCCAAGTTTTGAAGATTGTCTTTCAACGTTAACCATAGTGTGTACAATTCAAAGCATTATGTACTATGAAGAAGATTATCTGGCATGGGCATCAAAGAACTCAGTAGACCTTGAATACAGGAAGCTACCTACCTGAGAAAAATATAATTAATGTTTTTTCAAATGTGTCTGAACCGCATGAGCTCTCTTTTCTATTTCTGTGGGATTGTTACACAGATGTTTAGTAAGCTCAACTAGAGTCTTTCAAGCTTTGATCTAGAGACTTGGTGATTTTATAGAAGTTTCTTTCTTAGTACTAGGCGTGGATGTATTTCTCTTATGTTCTATATTCTTTCTCATCTTCAATAATATTAGAGAGCTAAAGGCCTTTGAGAAGATAGATCAACAAAAAATGTATATCTGGGGAAGATTTCCATCTTTCATGCAATTTTAAACTAAAACTTTGAAATCTCAAATTTCTTAGGAAAAACTAAATTTCTGCCTTTTTTTCCCTATGAAGTTTACACATTGAAATCTCACTTATAAAAAGAAACTCATGATAGATGTAACCAGGTAGACACTAGGCCTCCTGGTACTTGGGAGACCCAGATCCTTTTGGATAGGGCCAAGATGAGTTCATGCTATGGCAGACTGCAGTCCAGTCATGAGCAGTCAGAGTTAATAGAGAAATGAGAACTGGGAAAGATACTTTCTATTCCTATGTCAAAATTTCAAGCTCATCTGCACATTAGAATCACTTGGAGATGTTTTAATAATTCCAGTGCCCAGGCAACCCCGTCCCCCACCAGTCAAAGCACAATCCTTGGGAGGTGGACACAGGCATTAATATATTTTTCAAGTTTCTCCTTTGATTCCAGTGTGGGGCAAGTACAGTAACTACTGACCTTATGTGGTTAGGTTCTTTGGTGGGAATCAGGCAACTCAACCTGCAGAAGCATGGAAAATTCCAGGCATAGGACATGGGGATACAAAGCAAGATTCCCATACATAGCCATTCAGAGTGACCATCTGATGTTTTAAGCAAGGGCTAGCATGTGCTTGCACATTTAAGATTATTTTTTAAGATAGGAAAATAAGCTGGGTTTTCCTGACATGGAAACTCTTCTAGGATAAGCTTAATGGGTAAGTATTTTCACTAATTTATATAGTGAAGGCTGGGCACAGTGACTCACACTTACAATCCCAGCTACTCGGGAGGTTGAGGCAAGAGGATCACTTGAAGCCAGGAGTTTGAGGCTGTAGTGAGCTGTGATTGCACCACTGCACTCCAGCCTGGGCAACAGAGCAAGACTCTGTCCCCCAAATAATAATAATAATAATTTATGGACTGAGACAACAATTGTTGAACTGAGGGTAGAGGTGTGTTTCAAAATTTTCTGAACTAGGAGGCTTTCTTTCATCCTCATAACCCTCTCCCATTCCTACACACCTTTTGTCAACCGGTACCAGCTGCTCTATTTCTAAGCAACACTAATAACTGCACACACAGAGTTTAAAATTTAACAGTTGTGTGTGGTCACAGGGTGTCAAAGCAATGTTACTTCATTTCATTAGTAAATGAAAGTCCTAGGTAATTCTAGGCTTGTATTTAAGCCAAGAGAAGTATTCTTCTCCAAAATCTTTTATTAGAATTAACAGTAACAAAATGGACCCCTTTTATTCTGAAAATTCTCCAGCGTCTTTCTAGTTATGTAAATAGATACCCCTTCACTTTCCTTTTCATTCTCCAATTCACTAATAAGCAGTGCAATGCCCTCAAGCTATAGTTGCAGAGGGAGGAGGAGGAAGAGTAACAGCAGTGGTGGATAATTAGTATCTTATTAGAGTATGGAAGGAACATTTGCAAGTTGATGACTATGTCAATGCTGCCAAATCTTCTAGAGGTACCAGGAATAATTCCATGTGGTTGGCAGGTATTCAAGAAATATCTGCTGAGAAGTGAAGAGCAGGAAATCTTCTAGACTGGGTGTGAATCCCTGCACTGCTTGCTACTTATTCATTGTATGGCCCTTGGCAAACTCCTTAACCTAAGTGACAGTTTCTTTCTGTGAAGAAGGGAGATCATATTTAATGCATGGGCTTTCATGAGGATTAAATGAAATAGGCATGTAAAACTCTTAGTAGAGTGTGTGACACACTGAAAGTATTTAATAAATACAAGATATTGTAATGAATCAATTGCTTAGCGTAATGAGAGGATGGTCAGAAAGACCAGATGAAGACAAATATTCCAGCTTTTGAACTTAGGGAAAAGGTCTGCACTGAATGTATAGGTAGGAGAGATTATAGTAATTTTGGAAAAAACTTCGAAGTGAAACTTGAAGTAATTGGTTTGTGAACACCTTGTAATCATTAATGACCAGAGACCGGCATGGTTTCAGTACACACAGATTATACAAGACTACATTTTATTTTGCATTTGATTTGCTGGACCTGTAGATTAGGGTATTAAATATAGGTGCGTCTGAGTGACAGTAAGGTATTTTGCAGGGTTTCTCACTATGTCCTTATAGAGGATGCACTAATAAAGTTGAGTTAATTGTAATCATTAATATTTTAAACCCATACCCCAAACTCTGTTTTTTTTTTTTTTTTTTGGATGGAGTTTCACTTTTTTGCCAGGCTGGAGTGTAGTGGCACAATCTCGGCTCACTGCAACCTCCAATTCCCAGGTTAAAATGATTCTCCTGCTTCAGCCTCCAGAGTAGCTAGGATTACAGGCGTGCACCACCAAACCTGGCTAATTTTTATATTTTTAGTAGAGATGGAGTTTCACCATGTTGGCCAGGCTGGTCTCAAACTTCTTACCTCAAGTGATCCACCTGCCTCGGCGGCCTCTCCAAGTGGTGGAATTACAGGCGTAAGCTACTGTGCCCCGCCCCAAACTCATTATTAATAGACTGGCTACATTAGATTACATAATGAGGACTTAAAAGATAGTGATATTCTAAAATAATAAAAGGAAACTAAAAGTTAAAAATTCATTGGGAATACACGTAAAGTTAAACAACTCTGTTAAAAAATGATCCATGCATGTACACAGTATAAAATTGTACTTAACTGGAATTCATATGAAAAAGCTCTAAGTATTAGCTCATATTGTATTAGCTCAATACAATGTGGCTGCCAAACTGATAAATGCAATATTAGCCTAAAATTCTACTGTTCATATCAAGGGAAGTAATATTGACATAGCACCCTATCTTAGGCTGACCACACCAGAGGACTCCTTCTGGAAACAGCTTTTAATGGACATGTGGGTAAACTGGAGCATATCAAAGAATTACAAGGATGGTTGAAACCTTGGGAAATCTGAGTACCTGAGGAATGAAAAACAGCTGGCAATATTTTGCCTGGAGAAAGAACAATGAGAAAGACATGGTCATTGTCTTTGGAGTAGTAGTGGACAGTCTTGCTCAGGAAAGGTGGATTAGTTCCTACTTATTAGGCCCTAGAAGAAAGAAGACCCAATAAATATAATTAAAGAGTAGAAGAATTTAGCTTACTATAGGGAATAAATTTCTGACAACCAGAGATATTAAAATTGAGTGGGTTGCCTTGTAAGGTTGTGAGATCATGAGCGTTGTCACTGGAAGTATTAAATACTATGTGATGATTTCTTGAAACATTTTTGAGACAAATTCTCCTTTGGTGGGAGCTGGAATTAGGTTTCCTTCAGCCTATCTTCCAACTTATGTGTGATGCTAAAATTACTTTGCCTTTACGCTTTCAGGTTATTCAAGAAATGAATGGAGGGGAAGCCATTAACAACTATAAAACTGTCTATATTGTTTTTTCACCTGCCTCAAGAAGTTCGCCTGGTCTCTGGATAGACATACATTGAATCACTACAAAGGTTATGAGAGTATTTCATCTCTTTTCCTGTTTTTAATTTCAGTATATTGTTGGGCGCATTGGCTCATGCCTGTAATCCCAGCACTTTGGGAGGCCAAGGCAGGCAGATCACTTGAGGTCAGGAGTTCCAGAGTTTGAGACCAGCCTGGCCAACATGGTGAAACGCTGCCTCTACTAATAATACAAAAATTAGCCAGGCGTGGTGGCGGGCACCGGTAATCCCAGTTACTTGGGAGGCTGAGGTACGAGAATCGCTTGAACTCAGGAGGCGGAGATTGCAGGGAGCCATGATCGTGTCACTGAACTTCAGCCTGGGCGATAGAGTGAAACTGTGTCTCAAATAATAATTAATAATAATAATAATTTCAGTATATTTGGAGTTCTCTATAGTTGTTATATATAAGTTTTGAAATCTGAAAAAATAATTAAAAGAGGGAAAAGAATGTTTTCTGACTGGTATATACTCAAAAGAAGGTGGAGGGCTTCAAAAGCGAAGCTGAATGTGAAGTTTCCGAGGTCCTGAGCCCCTCCCCAGTGGTGCATTACTTTGACCTAAGAACAGTCTACATGTTCTCTGCCTCCTGGCCTTCCCTCTAGGTAGGCATCTGAAACTTGACCTGACTTAACTCCAACCTGTTTCCTTCCCAGGCTTCCCCATCTCACAAACGGCACTTCTTGTTAGCTTTAGCTCCAGTCAAAAATTAGGAGCCATCCTTCTTTCTGCTCCTTCCTTCACCCAATATATAAAACCCATCTTCAAGTTCTATTGACTCTTCCTCGAAACTAAATCTAACACCTGCCTACCTCTCTCCAGTGATACTACCACTCAAGCTTGAACCTGCAGGACCACTGCCAGGCTCCTAAGTGTCTTCCAACCACCACTCCTATTCCTTCTTCTCCTCATTCTTCACATGGAAGCCACAGAAATATAGAGCTACAGATATAGATATACATTATGCCACTTGCTGGTTTTAGTTCCCTACCATGGCATGTAAGTTATCACAATGTCTGGGTCCTCAGCTGATCTCTGCTAACCTCAGGGACCTCTTTGGGCACTGTAATTCAGTCCCACTAGCTTTTATTTGCTTCATCACACTGGATAACCCAACCTCTTGTCCAGGCCCTTTTCAATAGCTACTCTCTCTTCCTGGAAACTACTTTCTCCATACATTGCATGGACGGTTCCTAATTGTGGTCTCAGCCTAAGTATCATCGCCTCAGTGGTGACTTTTCTGATCACTCACCCTGAAATAGCCTTCTGATCCGCCTGTTATCTCTGTTTTATTTTTCTGTAAGTATTTATCTAAACATTGTTGGATATTTTATTATTTAAATTTCTTCAGAAATTGTCTGCCCAACCCCCCACCCACAACTAAACTATAAGTTCCATTGTCTACTGTCCTGTATAGTCGTGTATCCTCAAGCCTACACAAGGTCTGAAGAATAGTCACTCAATAAAGTATATGCTGGGGAAAGAAAGGAGAGGGGAGAAGGAGGAAGAAAGGAAGAATGAAAGGGAGGGAGGGAGGGTTGAAGGAAGAAAGGACAGAAGAAAGGGAGGGAGGGAGGAAGGAAGGAAGAAGGAAGGAAGGAAGCAAGGAAGGAAGGAAGAAAGGAAGGGAGAGGAAGAAAGGGAGGGAAGGATAAAGGAAAGAACCAGTTTTAACTTCAAAGTTTATTTCTTGCAAAAAATAGACAAAACCCCTTTATTTTTTTTTTTTTTTTTTTTTTTTTTTGAAACAGAATCTCGCTCTGTCACCTAGGTTGGACTGCAGTGGCATGATCTCAGCTTATTGCAACCTCCACCTCCTGGGTTCAAGTGATTCTCCTGCCTCACCCCACCGAGGAGCTGGGATTATAGGTGCACACCACCACGACCAGCTAATTTTTGTATTTTTAGTAGAGATGGGGTTTCACTCTGTTGGCCAGGCTGGCCTCAAACTCCTGACCTCAGGTGATCCGCCCGCCTTGGCCTCCCAAAGTGCTGGGATTACAGGTGTGAGCCACTATGCCCGGCTGTCATCCAAATGTTTTAAAAATTAANTTTTTTGAAACAGAATCTCGCTCTGTCACCTAGGTTGGACTGCAGTGGCATGATCTCAGCTTATTGCAACCTCCACCTCCTGGGTTCAAGTGATTCTCCTGCCTCACCCCACCGAGGAGCTGGGATTATAGGTGCACACCACCACGACCAGCTAATTTTGTATTTTAGTAGAGATGGGGTTTCACTCTGTTGGCCAGGCTGGCCTCAAACTCCTGACCTCAGGTGATCCGCCCGCCTTGGCCTCCCAAAGTGCTGGGATTACAGGTGTGAGCCACTATGCCCGGCTGTCATCCAAATGTTTTAAAAATTAAGGTGATGGGATAGGATGAAGACAAAATAGCATCTTATTCGGATAGTGTAGTTTGAAATTGTTTTTCCACTGAAATATATTATTCCAAATGAAGAGTCAAAATTTTGATTTTATTCTGTATCTTTGATGATTCCATAATTACAGCAGTGTTACATTATCCTACGTGACAACTGAAATGAGACAGTTGGCATAGGAGAAAATTCAGGATGTTTGTTGTTAGGTGAACAACAACTTAAAGAGCAAACAAGTTGCTCAGGTGGGCGTCTTTCTCATTGGAACACTAGCTACAGGGTTCATATTTTGGCATTTTGGTAGGTATTTAACAGATCCCTTATTAGACACAGACAGTTTCAGCTTTATCTGAAGTGGTTTCTAAAAGGTAAGCACCTTCTATTTTGACATTCCACTTAAATTTCTAAGATTAGTGAAGAAATAACTTATTAAGATCAGCTTATATTGAACTCTGAAGATTGTGTTTATATAATTTGTTTATACAGCTCGATGATATTTTAGGATCAAAGATTCCCTTTAATACAAAATATTTATTATTATACTATCAATATTATTAAACCACCATAATACTTATCATAGAAATTAATATTATAAACAAATGTTTGAAGTAGTGAGGCTTTTGAGATTTAGAAAAAGAAAAACTACAAGCACCTGTTGAAGAAAATGATGATAGATGGTAACATTTTTCTCAAGAATCTCCCTGCAGCTGTGCTTATATTCAGTTTTCCAAGCTCAACCAAGGTCTATTCATATCTTTCATTACACCCGTAAGAGTTTTTACTTCCTCCTGTGTAACACTGCACCAGTCACAGATTTTATTTGAGAGAAAAATAGACTGACAATGAGTGAGAATCAATTTAACATCTGTGTCATTATGCTTTTAAACAAGAGGTCATAGCAAGGTTTTTTGGTATATGTTGTCTCAGTTTGGAAGTGAGAGCAAGTACTCATGCTATCATGCTAAATAATAGATGTCAACTTACCACCAGCTTCTGATGGCAATTTATGTTACTGTTGTTACACAGCATTTCAAAACCTCAAGTATATATTTCATACGGTTTGCAAAGCACAAAGTGTTCAAAAGAAAAAATATCTTGTGACAACATGTTTCAGGAGTAATAGTCTATGTATGGTACAACTGAAAATTAGCTTTATTATTGGAATTGAATTATTAACTCATATTTTCAGGTGTAACAAGTAATTTTTTATCTAAAAATGTATAAACAAGCTAAATACATAATCAATATAATAATCCGCAAAACAAAATCATACCTCAGTGATGATTCATATTGAAGCTGATCTAAATCAAAGTATTTGAATTAGAATATGATTGAGATCCACATAAAGCCATTTGTGTAGAATAACATTACCTCAAGTATATTTCGCTTTGCAGATAATTAATACTGTATAAATGTGAGAATGACTTGTGTATATCAGCTTTTATATTTACATTTTTTAAAAAGCTACATGTTTTTTTCTTAAATTCTTACAAAATTTATACAGAATCATGATTCTCTGAATCCTCTCCATTCTTCTTATCTACATAAAGCCTAATTTTAATGATTCTTAATTGGAGTGACTTTTGTCAATATTGTATATTTATGATACATATATATGATATGTTAAATACATGTATTATACAATTACATTTTTATAATGACTGTGATATCGGGCCACGATAATAAGAGTGCACAGTGATCAACATTTCTATTTTTATTTCTAAAATCCTGGACTATAAAGCACCGTAGGAAGATAGCTGAGGAATGGCCTTTACCATGAGGGCATAATAGGGCTGCATTTGATTCTATTCGCTAAATAAAATGAGGAGTGGGTGAGAATGTCATTTGGTTCTAATTCTAAAGGTGAAATCAGATGTAGTGAAAATGATCTAGGAAGTTTTCTTAAGTATCTCCTAAGTACTATGCAGTATGGTTTTGTGAATATCAACTTTTAAGTGACTTTACCCGTATTCGAACTCTTAATTGGTCAATGTTTTACTGTGTCCGTTTCATTCTCTAGTATTTCTCCTAGAGGATGATAGTAACACAATAACATATCCATTGATTATCCACTTGAATAACATTTATCCTTTTGTCAGACTGTCAGGAAACTTAAATTCATTTAACACTTGTTTTCAGCTTTAACCAATCTAAATCTGCTTAAAGACTGATGGTTTTATTGCTGACTGTTCTTCCAGTGACTTGCTTTCTTTTTCTCCTTCTATTTCCCTCTTTTCTTTTCTGCTTTTCATCCTCCAGGCAAGAATAGTTGAATGCTATGAAGTTTAGGATCCCAGTTTTTTGTTGTTGTTGCTGTTGTTGTTTTGCCTTTTTCTCTTCTTTTACTTCATTTAATTGTGCTTTTAAGTTTGGCCAATATGCCACTTCTTTTGTATAATATTGACAGCATTAAGGCTGTGTTTGATTACAGTCCATGTATTTTCTTAATATGGACAGAAGAAATAAGGTACTACTGGGGAATACTTTGGTCCCATTAAGTTCAACTATTTCTTACCACAAAGCCGTGAATATCAGATGATAGGTTCTTGTGTTTTATCTTTTACTTTCAAAATTATCTCCTTATTTAGATTTAACAGAAAGAAAAGCAGGATGCTCCTTTTCAAAGTATGTGCATGTATTTCTTGAGCATCTTCAACATGCCAGTCACTGTGTTGGGTACTGAGGATGTAAATTAACATCAGAATTCCTTCTGAAACATGACTTCTCCCTCTTAGATCTATTCTTTTTTCTTATTCACTTAAAATAGGTAGGGGATTATCTCCTTGTGTAAAAGGATTTCAAATAGTTGTTGCATGTATAAACTCTTTTTTCTGAATACTAGTGTCAGCTTCCTAAGATTCATGTGCATGTAGTGGCTAAAAGGTCACAATAACATTCCCAGATTTCAGTGCCAGATGTGTCTGTATGGCAGATCATGCAGACCCAAACTCATTCTAGCATCTGGTTAAACACATTCCATATCCGGTCTTAACCATGTGTAAATATAATTAAGAGCAAATGGGAAAATAATTTTCTTCCCCCCTTTTTTTTTGTTCCATTGACAGTGTAAATAAGTATTCTAAAGGCACAAATTTATAACTGAAATACTCAGATTAACTTTTTAATTCTAGGCAATTATCACATGGTTGAGAAGATAAGGCAATGCTTAGAATAGATTGCATGCTACATGGGAATGTAAATAGAGGAATAGGGATTCAGAGAGGGAATGATCACTTCTGGTTGGAATGATCAAGGAAAACTTCATAGGGGAAATAGAAGCATGAGCCTTAGCAGAAAAAAAGAGATTCAGTAGGTGGAGTTAGTGAAGAGTATATCTTAGTTGAATGAAGAGAGTGGGGGGGATAGGGAAGAAGAATGTGAACAAAAGCGAAGAGCTGGGAAAAGGCAGAGTAATTGAAGGGAGCAATTAGTGCAGGTCCTGCGGTGAGACTGATAATAGATAACCTGGAAAGCCAGGTTAGGCTCAATGTGAGGAAACCTGGACTCTAAATTACAGACTTTGTACTGTATACAGTTGAATAAAATGCAGTGACATGCTGAGAGTGATTTTTCAAGGAAGACTATGACAGAGTATGTAAATGTAGACTGTGGGAGATAGGAGAAGTCAAAATGAAATAGAAATAAAAAGTAGGTTCATTTTCAAAGGAAGACTTGATAGAAGCAGGGACTACGTGTGGAGATGTGAGTCACAGGAAAGAAGTTATAGAAAACTACAGGTCGGGCATGGTGGCTTACACCTGTGATCCCAGAATTTTGGGAGGCTGAGGCAGGCAGATCACTTGAGCTCAAGAGTTTGAGATCAGCCTGGGCAACATGGTGAAAACTCATCTCTACAAGAAATAAAATTGAACCTAGGAGGATGAGGCTGCAGTGAGCTGTGTTTCCACCACTGTACTCCAGCCTGGATGACAGAGTGAGATCCTGTCTCAAAAAAGAAAAAAAAAATAAAGACTACAGTTTTGAATTTAGATAGCTAGGAGAATGGCAGTATAATTAAAGAAATTCAGGAACACAAGTAAAATATGAATACAATTTTGGATCTATTGCATTTGAAATGACAATAAGACTTCCAAGTGAAAAAGACTTTTGAATATGTGATACTGAATAAAGGTAATGATTTGTAACTGTTGGAGCAGATGAGATTCCCAAATGGTGAAATATGAAGACAGAAATATAATTTTAAGGACAGAACTTTGAAGTCCTTAGTTAGGGGACGGGAGGTGAAAATAGAGCCAGGGAATAACAGAAATAAACTGTTCAAGTTGGACAATCACCTGTAGGGCTTTCCATGTGGAAAATGTGCCTTGCTTTGTTTCCCAGACTTGTTCCTAAACTTAGGGGGAAGAATTCAGTCTTTTATCATCAAGTATGTTAGCTGTGGGTTTTTTATAGGTGCCCTTTAAAGGACTGAAGAAGTGCCCTTCTATTGCTAGTTTACCGAGACATTCTGCAGTGAATGAATGTTATCAACTGTTTTTTTCCTGCATTTATTGGGTTCATCATATGGTTTTTCTTTTTTAGACTTTTGATGTGCTAAGTCGTATTGATTGATTTTCTAATGTTAAGACAATTCTGCACAATCATGCTGTATTATTCTTTTTTTATGTTGCTGGCTTCTATTTGCTAAGAAATATTTTATTTCTATTTTAAGGAAATACACATCTAGGTCCATGAGTAATAATGGTGTGTCATTTTTTTTGGTAGTATCTTTAATTTTGGTGACAAAGTAATGCTGGTATAAAAAAAAAGAATTAGGAACCCGGCAGGTGGAGGTTGCGGTAAACTGAGATCGTGCCAAGCTGAGATCATGCCGTTGCACTCCAGCACTCCAGACTGGTCAACAAGAGTGAAACTCTGTCTCAAAAAAAAAAAAAAAAAA
>NW_016806990.1:0-22032 GCF_001698545.2 Rhinopithecus bieti | reverse complement strand
AAAAAAAAAAAAAAAAAAAAAAAAAAGTTAGGAAGTGTTCTGTCCTCTTTCATTTTCTAAAAGAGTTTGTGGACAGTTGGTATTACCTGTTCCTTAAATATTTGGTAAAATTCCAAGTGAAAGCATCTTGGCCTAGAATTTTCTTAGGAAGGTCTTTACCCATGAGTAGACTATAGGCCTATTCAGAGTACCTCTGTTATTCTGAATGACCTTGGCTGGTTTTTGTCTTGTAAGGACTTTGTTTCTCATCTAAAGTATCCAATTATTTGGCTTCAAGATAAGCATAATATTATTAACCTTTTGGTGTCTGTAGAATCTATTGTGATGTTTCTCCATTTCATTGACATCTATTTTCTATTTATTCCATCTTCTTTTTATTTTTTTTCTTTTTTTCTGCTTTCTTTTAAAATCATTATTGTTATTTTTATTCCATGAAGTAGATATTTTAGGATAAAAAGAATGAAAATGGGAGCTCTGATATCTCATAACTGAAATTCTCTCAATAAACTGAGATGTGTAATCACAAGCTGAGAGTGGGGAAATGTCAGAATCTTGCATAGAGAAGGTTTAGAATATTTGTTTTGGGAGGTGTCTTCAGAAAATAGCAAGAGATTAACATGGATTGCCAGCCATTAGAAGGGCCCAGCTGAAGTAAACATGTTAAATAATATTATTTAGATAACTAAGGTGTATAGTAATCAAATCTGAAGATCTGCCTCCAAAATAGGACCTCAAAGTTGGAAAATGTGAATTTTTTTTTTTTTTTTTTTTGAGATGGAGCTTTGCTCTTGTCACCCAGGCTGGAGTGCAATGACACAGACTCGGCTCACTGCAACCTCTGCCTCCCACGTTCAAGCAATTCTCCTGCCTCAGCTCAGTCTCCTGTATAGTTGAGACTACAGGCGCCTGCCACCACGTCCAGCTAGTTTTTGTATTTTTGGCAGAGACGGGGTTTCACCATGTTGGCCAGGCTGGTCTCAAACTCCTAACCTTAGGTGATCCAACCCCGTAGGCCTCCCAAATTGCTGGGATTACAGGCATGAGCCACTGCGTCCATCCTGTGAAAAAAATTATAGTGGAATTACCATGGTGGTTAGGTTAGTTCATATTTAAATTTTATATAAAATAAGATCCAACCATATTTTCCTTCAGGGAGGTTGAAGATATGAGCTTCTTTTAGACAACTGCATTTTTCCAGGAGTTCAGAACTTTGCTATAATTGACAGCTGTCTTTTCTAAATATTAAGCACTCACTTGATTACACAGGGCAGATGGCGCAAGGGGTCATCAACGTAAATTGAGCGAAGTTTCTCTCGTTTTCTAATAACTGAGTTAACTGAAAAGCCAGAAAAAGGTGGAATAGCTGGAAGGAGTTGCTATTGTTGAGTGGAAATAGAATGAGTGGAAAATTGGCAAACCAACTGGATATTTTGTGGAAATAATGGTTTTGGAAACATATTTGCAAGAGTCGGATAATTATTCTACTCTTTGAACTGATTAGTTTGTATTGTATTGCAAAAACTGATTGCTTGGATCATGTAATGAAGTATGAGTTCAGTGAAAAGGCATAGTTAACTAATCGAAATTTCTCGTTGTATACAGACATTGTTATTTCATTTACATATTGAAAATCTATGTGATGAAAAATGGGAAAATCACAGACTCACAGGAGTATTTCATTTAAATTGCTTTCACAATTGCAACCCAGTTCTCAAAATAAGAATTTTGACAAACCTCAACTTTGGCAGAAGAAAAGTAACATTTTATGTGAAAAACTGACATAGCTAATTTCTGGAGACAGAAAAAATAAACAAAAATAAATGTACCCATCCTATGCCAGCAGTGGCCACTACACTGTAGAAGAGTGAAAAAGGATACAGACTCGGGCCAGAGTGCCAGGGTTTGAATCCTGCCTTTCCGTTTACTAGCTGTAAATCCTGAGCAAGTCACTTAGCCTCTTTGTTCTTTGATGTCTTCATCTGTAAAATGGAAAAATAGTTTTATCTAATAGATTTGATTTGAAGATTAGTTTAGTTAATATATGTAATAGGTGTAAACAGGGCCTGGTGCATATAAGAAGCTGTAGTTATTGTTAACATTGTGAAGAAAGGTGAGTTAGACTCTGCATTGCCAATAATTTGGGGTTTTAACATACTAAAGAAAATCTAGATGTGGTACCCTGGATGGGAAATACATGCACACTTGATAATTACCGTACAAAGGTGCTAGGAATAAAAATGCCAAATGCCATCTATTTGAGTATGACTTTTATAGACAATGTGAGGTTTTGTCTTGTATATTGCATTTTCTCAGTCAAACATAGCAATCAATTCTTCAAATACAATTTTACTGTTAGTAAAAGTAATTATAATTATGTTTCAGCATGTATATTCTAAATCAACTGTACAACTTCTGAAAATAAAATATCATTAGGTACTGAAAAACCAGAAAGGCTGTCATTAAGGCAAATTTTGTGTCTTTTATAAGTGACAAAAATTAATACTGTGATTTTGATGACTCAACAGAGTAGGTGAATAGTAAAAGGCATAAGAAGATATTTTGGGGATAAAACCAAACTATGGTGCAAAAGAGAAAATATGTATCGAATGGGCACTAACCATGTAGGCAGTTATGCCCCTGCCCATGCTATCTCATTTGTTTATTTTTCAAAATCTATAAAATAGGTATATATTATCCCCATTTTAGTAATGTTAAAACTAAAGCTTTCAGAGTTTTACTTCAACAATTCTTCAAGGCTGTTTAAGAGTACAGCTGGGAGTCACATCCTAGTCATTTTCTTCCAAATCCCATGTTCTCTCCACTGCACTGGTCTGCCTCCCAGAAGTGATAGGTACACTGACAGGGCGCGGTGGCTCACACCTGTAATCCCAGCACTTTGGGAGGCTGAGATGGGCGGATCACGAGGTCAGGAGATTGAGACCATCCTGGCTAACACGGTGAAACCCTGTCTCTATTAAAAATATTTAAAAATTGGCCGGGCGTGGTGGCAGGCGCCTGTGGCCCCAGCTACTTGGAAGAATGACGTGAACCTGGGAGGTGGAGGTTGTAGTGAGCAGAGGTCGCGCCACTGCACTCCAGCCTGGGTGACAGAGCCAGACTCTGTCTCAAAAAGAAGTGATAGGTACACCGTTGAAGAAGTTTAGTACCCAAATTATGGCTACTCCCCCAAAACAAAGCTTCCCTAGTTTTCGATATCGTGTAATTCAACTAGTTTTGTTTCTTTGCATATTTCCCATTGCATTTTATTTTAATAAGAATATGCCATTAACAGTCATATTGAAACAACCTATAATCCGCACTTGCCCACATCTCTTTGCTCTTGTGAATGGTGAAGTGAGGCTCCACCAGGAGTTGTAATGAAAAGAGTGATGACCTTAGGGCTGATTCTGGCTTTGCTGCTAACTAGCTATTAAACTTTTTTTGTATACATGCTAACTTTGTGGTAAGACATTTCATAGTGCTATAGTCCCTCTTTTAATTTTTACAAGGAAGGAAAGGCACACGATGGTATCAAACATTCATTCATTCCATCTCTTGATGCTCTATAATATTATCAATCTACACTATGTTTTCCTGAAAGGTCAGAAGTTCAAAGATGGACTAGTTTTCCAGGGACCTGATTCCCCAGTTGGAGTACTCCAGCCCCTTGGAAATTCCCGGGATT
Organism: Rhinopithecus bieti; assembly: GCF_001698545.2. Taxonomy (NCBI): domain Eukaryota; kingdom Metazoa; phylum Chordata; class Mammalia; order Primates; family Cercopithecidae; genus Rhinopithecus; species Rhinopithecus bieti. The sequence continues at coordinate 18,347 of NW_016806990.1, read as the reverse complement.
TATAAAATAACTCCAGATAACAAGACTTTGTTTTTAAAGGTCCTATAAATTCTTTTCTCTCTGTATTTAGGTATCCTGATTTTTCTTTTCCATATTTTCCATAGGATTATTTTACAAATGCAAATAGAGAGTTGAAGAAAGATACTCAACAAGATTACCATCTAGAATATGCCATGGAAAATAGCACACACACAATAATTGAATTTACCAGAGAGCTGCATACATGTGACATAAATGACAAGAGTATAACGGTAAGGCATCTATGAGTGAATGCATGCATTAAAAAAATTGTATATTTACACTTGTGAAGCCCTTTAAGTCATATAGTCTTTTTTTTTTGTTTTTTTAGAGACGGAGTCTCACTCTGTCGCCGGGGCTGGAGTGCAGTGGCCGGATCTCAGCTCACTGCAAGCTCTGCCTCCCGGGTTCACGCCATTCTCCTGCCTCAGCCTCTTGAGTAGCTGGGACTACAGGCGCCCGCCACCTCGCCCGGCTAGTTTTTTTGTATTTTTTAGTAGAGACGGGGTTTCACAGTGTTAGCCAGGATGGTCTCGATCTCCTGACCTCGTGATCCGCCCGTCTCAGCCTCCCAAAGTGCTGGGATTACAGGCTTGAACCACTGCGCCCGGCCCATATAGTCTTTTTTGTAATATTTTTGAAATCTTTTTTTGTTTTTTTTGTTTTTTTGTTTTTTAGTTTTTTCTTTTTTACTTTTTTTAGAAGCCAAAATGTAAGACTACAAATTTCAATAAAATCCATTTTTTGTGTGAGTTTAACATTCTGAAGATCCCTTTAAAATTTGTATGATTTAGCTATAAATACATTTTGGTTTCTTCTCCATAAAGTTTGAAAATACACAACAGATAAATGTTTGAAGAAATGCATTACACAAGAAAGAATTATGAATCTGAATATTAGGATATAATTCATCTGATTTGTAATGAACTCATCTTTGTACATTTCTAAAATCAAGATGAATAGGTGGCTGATTATAATTGCCCACTGGCATATTAAATGAGATTTCTTATTTTCAGACTTCATGCAAAAATTAATATCTTTATGTGCATTCAAATTAAATATTTAGAAGATATGTAATACTTCAGACATTTCCATGAATTGCTTGGATTAATTTTATTTTGTATAGACCGATACAATTACCTTTTTTTGTAGATCAAAGCTTCAAAATGGGAATGTAAAAGTATGAAGCAGTTCTGATTAGCATTCAGCATAAAGAGTAAACGAGGCAGAAAAATGCATGCAAAGAGAGGGATTACTTTTTATGCAATATACAGTGCAATTATACTTTAATTGGAATAATAATTATAGCCATTTGACTTATTAAGAAAGAATATAGCAAAGAGAACGTTTAAAATAAATAGCTTTTGCTTTATTCTTTATTTTCAAAGTTCTTATTACTAAGATCTGGCAAAAACACCTTTATCTGTGGGAAGATTGAACAATTTCTTTACACCCCTCAAATCCTCCCCACCCCATAGCCCTTTGGGCAGTCTCTCTTGGTTGCTCAATGGAAACCAATTTCATCTGACAGTACTTTCCGTGGTTGTGGTAAACCAGTCCCTAGGAAATTCCCCGGTTTCATAAAATGACTATAGATTAACGGTAGTATAATTAAAAAATCCAGAATTAGAAATCCCTCTATATTTATACTTTCTGCAAATTTATATGTATGACTAGGCTAGTGCCTAGGAAAACAACTGCAAAAGGAAAACTCTTAGGTAATTTTAATGTTTATTGTATTAATTTATTTTTCCCCAAAATATTCCATGGCATTTAATTTTCCAAAGTCTCTGCTGCTGAACAAGAATATTTGTTTAGAAGCTACCAGTTGCAAGTTTAAAGTTTTGGCATGACAATGATTTATTGTTGTCATACACTTAAAAGTGTAATTACTGAGTCAATTGTCCTTCAGTATGTTTTGGAACACATAATATTGCATGCTGAGAGACGATTCCTTCCAAAAAGTGACCCATATATTTGGACCCTTAATGAATTAATCAAATTTGTGCAATTAATATTAGAGACCATGTTGAGAACTCCAAATGTCATTATTGTCTTTTCTTCACTTCTATATCTTGTTTACAATAGAGTTCTTTAAACTCAACTCAGTGGTAAGGAAAGTGCTCTCATGAGACCTAACCATGCCCATGTCTGAACCCCAGGATAGCACTGTGAGAGTGATCTGGGCCTACCACCACGAAGATGCAGGAGAAGCTGGTCCCAAGTACCATGACTCCAATAGGGGCACCAAGAGTTTGCGGTTATTGAATCCTGAGAAAACCAGTGTGCTGTCTACAGCCTTACAGTACTTTGATCTGGTAAATCAGGACGTAAGTGTTTTCAGGTTTTATGATTATAGGGATGGGCTTATTCAAAGTGTATATGAACATTTTTGCTTGCATTATTGTATTCAGGCGCATGTTAAGAGAAGGTGACTTTGTGTCTTCCTCCTCTTTTTATTAAGACAGGTCCCCATCCCGAACAAAGATACAACATATTGGTGCCAAATGTTTAAGATTCCTGTGTTCCAAGAAAAGCATCATGTAATAAAGGTATGTGACTCATTCATAGGCTAAAACTAATTTGCATGAATGGAAGAAGAAACTGATGTTGTTACTATAATGAAAACAGTAAAAAATATAGAAATGTTTTCAATTATTTGAAAGATTTTAGAGAACAAAGAGCTGGCTTGGCTCACCTGCATACTGTTTCAAGAGTCTGAAAGCTTGGATTATAGCTAATATTTTGGTTATTTCCTAATTTTACATGTCAAAGGTACAAGTTTTGGTATGCACGTGGACACTGCTAATTATTATTTTAGACAACATTTCCACAATTGGAATTACTGGAATTGCAATTTAAAGTAGTATGTTTACATATTGATAAATTATACCCATAAAGCTTACATTCCTCACCAATAATGTTTGAGAACATCTGCTTCATTGAAAACACTGGATACTGTCATAAAAAAACAGTTATAATATTTTTTTGAAAATAGAAGAAAGAAAATTAGTGAATTTCTACAGAAATAAAAAAATACAGAATTGGGTAGTAGATAAACCCAATTTGCCTGTGCCATAAAATTATTTTCCACCCTTCTGGAACAGGCCTCCCAGAACTTTTGCATCTACTTAGTGAATGAACAAATATTTTTTAAAAGTTACAAGTCCTTGGCTTTGTGCTAGTAATTGTTGACAGTTCCACAGAGGCCAAAGGTATGACGCATGCTCTCAAAGAACTTACAGTGAGATTGGGGAGACATGGCCAAGACACAAGAAAGAATAAGATAGAATTAAATGGTGCATACGGAACACTGTAAACATTCAGAAGGCCAGACATTGCTCCCTTTCTGTCAGTCCCCAGACTATGTAATGAAGCGGTGTGGATAAGGAATGAATTGCCAGACTCTGGAATCTAGAGGGAAATACATGGGTTTGAGAATCGTAAGTCCACCCTTTAATTAAACTATGTGCTCTCAGGTAAGTCACTCTGGGGTAATGCTGTAGCCTTAGGTTTTCTCATCTGTAAAAGGTAGACAGTCAGAATACTTTTCCTATCAACCTCAAGACATTTTAGCAGAGACAGAAACACTGAGCACGTTTGATAAGTTTATTTGTGGCTTAAATTTGTTAATTTCTAATATATTTCCCTAGTTTCCTTTTGTTTACAAATATTTTACAGTTCTGCCTTTGGTTTACAGAATGATTCATAACTACATACAGAGGCAAAGGGGATGGCTTTAGGGAATGTTATTGAGTTAATAGGTAGTCCTAAATATTTATAGGATATTTTTGCAAACAGGAGACTTACCAACAGTGTGACTGCAGGTGAATCTTTTACCTCTGTGCAATAAGTTATTTTCTACCTTGTGTATGGAAAAGGGGAATGCAAATTCTAATTTTGTATAATTAATACCATGCCTAAGTCCTTCCCTTGTACCAATGAAAAGTCTTTCGCAGGAAGGAGAATATTTCATTTATATGTACTGTATGTCATTTGCAGTAAATTTAATTGGAACCTGGCTTAAGAGACAAATGTAAAAGGGTAGATTCAGAAATAAAAACAAGTATTTCAAACAATCAGTCCTTTATCCACTTTTTGGCGAACATTAATTGTAAATTTCTTAACCACTTACTGTTAATGCATTTTTATTCTTGCCATTGTTAATGCTAATAATTGAGTTGAATGATATAAATTAATTATGTATGTTTCAGGGAGGTCAGTGTATGTTTCAACCCTCTATGTAGGATATTTGCTTGGTACCTCATCTTTCTTCGCTAACTTTCCTGTATGAAGCATATCAAATAATACTCAGATAAACTTTCCTATAAGAAGCATATCAAGTAATTCTCAGGTACACGAACTTATAATTAAGTACTTTTGGGAATACATAGCTGTCTTTGGTAGACATTTGTATCAACATGAAAGGCATTGGAGCATTTTTTGCAATGTTTGGAGGTCTTCTAGACAACAAAAGTTCTTTACCTTGAGCAAGAGGGGATTTGAGGGAAGGACAGTAGGTCACAAGGGAGTGTTCATACAAACTTTTGTTGTTACAGGAGACAGGTTTGGTGGCTAGAATTTAAAATCCTATTATTATGTGAGAATACTACTTATGGGATAGATTCTTTATCTTGCTAAACCTTAAAATATTTTAAAGTTTATTAAGCATTATGAAACATTTTCCTTGAAAATGAACTCAAATAGGATATTATTCAAAAACAAAGAGAGCTCTACAGAAAAAATAAATTCAAAATATTTAGTAATATGTAAGTGGTTTTAAGGCAGCCTTTCAAAACCAGTTTTCATTTGCAGCTTATTCAAGGTTTCAACAAAATTCTAATGATGTAGAACTCATAAATCTAGGAATTGCCTTAAGTTGTCTGATTTCCATGCTCTTTTTTCTAGTAGAGATAATTTCTAATAATTTAAGAAAAGTATCTATTGTTTTCATAAAATCAAAGACTCCTATGTTTTGAAAAGCCATCAGTTAAGGGCTTCTCCTTATTCTTTATTTTAAGTTCCATAAATCACTGTATCAAAAAGCCTCAGTCCTTTTCTGCTGCAAACAAAAGGTACTTTCACAGAAATGAGAAGATTGATTTTATATCGTATTGTGTGGTGTGTCATTTGCAGTGAGTTGTAAGAATATCGATTACAGTTGAATTGTGAGAAATCAGTTTCATTTTCTTGTGTCTAATCCACACAAAGAATTCGTTTGTATTTGCAGTTTAAATGTTGATAGTGCCTAGACCAATTTATCTGCGCTTCCAGGGGTTAAGTTGCCCATGATCAACTGTGATCTGAAAATATTAAATGGAAGATTTCAGAAATAAACAATTCATAAATTTTAAGTTGCATGCCATTTTGAGTAGCTTGATGAAATCTTGCACTGTCTTGCTTCATTCCAGCTGGGACATGAATCATTCCTTTGTCCAGTATATTCACACTGGAAATGCTGCCCATCCTTTAGTCACTTAGTAGCCATCTCAGTTATTAGACTTACTGTTGCAGTTATCAGATTGTCATGGTATCGGAGTTCTTGTGTTGAAGTCACCCTGATTTTCCTTAACAATGGACCCCAAAGCACAAGAGTAGTGATGCTAGCTAGCAATTCAGATATGTCCAAGAGAAGCCATCAAGTGCTTCTTTAAGTGAAAAGGAGAAAGCTCTCAACTTAATAAAGAAAAAAATAATAAGGTTGCTAAGACCTATGCTAAGAATGAATCTTCTCTCTGTGAAATTGTGAAGAAGGAAAAAGAGACTCATGCCAGTTTTGCTGTCTCACTTCAGACTGCAAAAGCTACGGGCACAGTGCATGATAAGTGTTTGTTGAAATGGAAAAGGCATTAAATTTATGGGTAGAAGACATGAACAGAAACATGTTCCGATTGACGACAGCGTGCTGCGCTAGAAAGCATTGAGCCTATACAAAGACTTCAACAAGGGATCGCCTGAAATGAGTGACACCAAGTCATTTACTGCAAGTGAGGAATAGTTGCAGAGATTCAGGAATATAAATTCTGGTCAGTAGTAGCCTAATACTATGTCACAATGCCTATGTTATTCATCACACTTCATTTTATTATGTAGGTATTGTATCATCTCGCATCACAGAGAAGGTGTACTCACCTTCCGGGTGAGTACAGTATGAGAAGATATTTTGAGAGAGAGACACCACATTCACATAACTTTAATTACATTATATTGTTATAATTGTTCTGCTTTATTATTAGTTATTGTTGTCAAGCTCTTACAATAAAGTATTAGAGATCTCCTAATTTATAAATTAAGCTTTAATGCAGGTATAGGAAGAAGCATAGTATGTATAGAGTTTGTAGTTTCTGCCATCCACTGGGGGTTCTGCAATGTTTTCCCCTCAGATGAAGGAGGACTACTGCATACATTTTATACTTATGGTAACTATAAGACTAAGCAAAGAAAATATATTAGTAGTTTGATAAGAATCACTAAATTTAAAAATATTTATTACATTTAAAATTTAAATTTTAACCACATAAAATTATTTGCTTCTAAAATTATAAAATAAGGTAAATAATCTCTAAAATTACTAAAATATAAAATAAACATAACTGATTTTATCTCTAGAAAAGAAAGGATTACAATAAAATTATTAGCTGTTGCAACTCATTTGTGATCTCAATTTATTGATTTGTATTTTGATTCTTGAAAAAAATGTAAAATTGTGACTTGAAAATGCGGGTATTATCAGATGACAGCATATCACATTGCAGGTGAATATGGAAATTGTAGAAAAGAATATTCTTGGTAATTTATATTTTAACTTTACTTCTCATGTGAGATCATCTCTGTGTCAGGTACATGAGACCACTCTGCAGCCCACCTCTCCATATTTCAGCATGACTCTTTTTAAGCTTTATTTTAGATGTGACTTTACCGTAAATTTAAAATTTTTTAAAGAAGATTGACTCTACCACTCTCTTTAGTCAACAGTAATGGCATTGTCATGGCTGTTAGTCATGGTCGGATATAGTTTGCTAGAAATGGGGGTTACTGAATTGGTTTAACACACTGCTTTTTTTGAGGGGCTTTTATTGTCAGGGAATTCTCATAGATGAACTACACTCGTAATATATCTGTTTAAATGTGATGTGGCTCATTCCATTTAATAGAAAACTTGCTGATGGCCTATTATGGCAAACAGGAGAAAAAAGAAAAACAGTCAGCCAAAATCATCATCCCTTAGTCCTCTCTCCTTAAAGGACTAGCTCCTTAATAGGGAGGCAGTACACCTCATGCTTTACAGTAGGTGGGTTCCATGACTGGGTGGATGATTCAGGTTTGAATTCCTGTTTTCCATTTATTAGCCATGTAATTTACAGAAAAGTTGTTAGCCACCCACAGCTCAGTATTTTCACTTAAATGCAAGTGGTACCTCCTAATGGAATTGCTTACATTAAGGATCAAACAGGAGTTGTTGTTTTTTTAAGCACTTAGCACAGTATCTGACACTTAGAAAACTATTAATAAACTCAACTCTTATGATCAGGCAACTATTCATTTTCAGTGTGGCTCCCTGAATGACTTTTCATTGAAAACTACCATTTAGTGAGAAGGCCCAGAAAAGGATGCAGCATCAAGCTAAAAGGTTGACCATTGCTGAGTTTTAAGAGAGGATTATACTTACTAGTTGTGTGACTTCAGGCAAATTAATTTACCTCTCTCTGCCTCAGCTTCCTCCTCTGGAAATTGGTGATAATAATAGTTCCTACCTAACAAGATTGCTATGAGTATTAAGTGAATCAAGTGAGTTTAATATTTGTAAAGTATTTATAACAGTGCTGGGAACATAGTTTCTATTAAACAAAGTAAGTAAATTCAATAAAATTTTGTAGATCACTAGCAACACACAATTGCTAATCTGTTGATCATCTTGTTAGGTTTCTGGATTACAGAGGGATCCCGAACAAGTCAATCCTTTCTAGGCAGTCAGAGTTCCAAAGAAAACCTAGCTTGTCCATCACTTCATTTAGGGAGGTCACCTAGAAAATCTTCAGCTTTGGAGAAATGTGAAGTTGAGGTAAAACGCTGTCATCATCCTCTTCATCATCAATTGCTACAGGAAGAGAAATGCTATGCTTTATTACTTGATACTGATCAGAACATCTCTTTTTTTCCATGAAACATCCATGCGTCTGTTCTCTTCGATAGGTAGCATTCATAAATCTCAATGATTTCATTTGGGGAGTGTTTCCTAGAACATGAAAATTTAAGAATAATTGACATTGAACAGCCATGGAATGTCCTTGAAGCCAGATTACTGTAGAGCCATGAAATAGCCACTCAAAAATTGATTTTCCTATAGTAGGCACATAACATGAACATTAGGCTTAATGCAATATGTCAAATGGACGTTGCTGCCCGTTTTTCTACTGAGTTCACTTAAAAAGACACAGTCAAATGAAAACCTTATCATTAACACATTTCTGAAATGTTAAATGCGATAGACGGTTTCTATTTTCTGAGAATGTGTAAGTCTTTGGGGTTAAATTGAGTTAACTGGGAATTTGAGCATTCTCAATGTCAAACTACATGCTTTTATGGCTGTCAGAATTAGCTCTTCTCTGACAGTACATCTTTTTCCTTCTTTCCTGAAATAATGTTTCAAGACATATTTTAATTGATGCAGTTTATCCCACTGTTGGAAGCAGCATTTTGGTTTGTTGTCAGCCTGCGTTTGCACAGACTGTCCCGTCTAGTTCTCATTGTTTTTTCATGTGTTCACCTTCTGTTTCACTTTTTCATATGGGAGACTAGGTGTTTGCTGTTGACTACTGACTTAATGGTTATTTGTGTTTTTAACCCATATCCATTCCAACTCTAGAATTTTTTCTTTTTACTTAGTGATGTTTCCTTTTATCCTTTCTTATTTAACTCTGTTTATTTTCTACAGGCAAATTTTTGGATTTTTAGCTAGATTCATGTTGAAAGAAATTAACTTTCATAATCTATCTTACATGAAAATACTTTCCATTTCTTTTAAATATTTTGCAACACTTTATTTGGTTATGAAATTATTAACACCAATAGATTACCCCTGCACCTCTGGGTTTTGTCATCAATTGACAAAATAGATAATTCTTGATCTTCTAGAGAAAAAGTTATGCCATAAAATCAAAAGAATATTTTCCTTTAAGAATTTATGGTACAGTGTTTATGGATGCCAAAAATTGTTCCTAATTTCTAAATGTATCTTAAGTTTTACTATTTTTTATCTACTAGACAAGAGACGAAAATACTGGGGCATTTACTGTGGCTGAAACTGTAACTTTGTACAGAAAAAAAATTGGTAGGAACACTTCCCCTAAAAGTAATGATTTGACTCAAATTAGTGCATTTGAAAGACTGCTGACTCAATGTTATAGAAAGTTCATTCAAGATCCTCTTGAGTTACATCTACTTCACGGAAACACTGGAGATCGTCTAGCTACATGGGTGTTCTTATTAGTCACTTGAGAGTACAAGGTAATTAAATTTGCTTTGAAAGCATGTCTTTTCATGGAAGTGATTTATTGCTAACTCTGTCACTAATTAGCTTTCTGACCCTAGAGAAAGTACTTAACCTTGCCTGGTCCTCAAATTCCTTGTCTGTAAGATAAAGGGATTGGACCAGATGACCTCAATAGGCTCTTTCTACTTCTAAATATCTGTGATTTGATGAAAACAAAAAGAGAAGTCTGCGCTGGGGTTTGACTGCTGCCCTGTGGTCTGAGTTCCTGACATGCATGCTTTTCAGTCACGGGGCATGCTGAGGTGAAAATACTGAGTACGCCACTGCCTCCCTTGAAGTGAAAAAGGCCCCTTTCTTTAGCACCTCGAGCATGGACTTGGAGCATAAGTTTTGAGGCATCTTAGTCCTTTCTAGAGCATGCCAAAGTGCCCCAGAATCCCCAGGAGAATCCAGAATGTCTAGAGACATGTGTGGCTGCTTGGTCTGTTGACAGAAATACTTGATTGTTTTGAAAAGAGGCTCATAGACTTTCTTATTTCTGGGCTATACAACGCTCACTTTTTGATCTCTGAATTCTCACGCACTTAACTAAACTTGTTACTGATAGTATTTAATGGCTATTAAGTTTTGGTAACAGCTGGTTCTAAACACAGAAAGGCTGCAAATGTAAAGTATTCACAACAAATCAAATTCTGAAACCACAAATCTTTATAATATCCGTATTATCTAGTGGTTGTAGCATGGCCTACTGGGTCAGACCAACTGGTTTGAATCTTGCTTGGCTCCTCAGCCTACTAGTGTGGAATCCATGGCAATCAATTTAACTTCCTTGAGCCTTAGGTTCCATCTGTACGTAGGGCTAATAACAGTATTTGCCTTATATGTTAGCTGTCATCAAATGAAGGCAGTATCTGTAGAGTGCTTGTATGTTTGGCAATGTATTAGATAGCTCAATAAGTACTGGCTGTATTCCCAATTTGCTTCAGTTTTCAGATACCTCTTAAGTCACAGAGATAATGTCATTTTAAAATAAAGCTAAAAATTAGGAGTGCCAGGGTGAGCAAGACTTTACTGAGATAAGTTGGTGCAATGTACGAGAATTGGTTCTGGAGGTAGGTAGCAGTTGTGTTCAAACTCTTTTTCTCATTCACTCGATAACCTTGGGAAGACTAAATGCTCATAGCTTGCATCTTGACTTGCAAAGTAAGGAAAATAATTTTCAGCAAAAATGAAATGAAAACAAGTGAAAACACCTGTTGCATAATAGGCTCGTTATTGCTTGTTTTCTTCCCTCGCAGGGGATTATAGAGATGAACGACAAAAACTTCATCTAGTGTTTTCTCATTCTTGGAGTCAGGGCTGCACTGAAACAATGGTAGGCAGTAAGTCTCTATTTTATTTTGAAGAAAAGATTCTCTGGGAATTAGATTTCATAGCTTGCTTCCATTACTCTAACCCAAATGAAATTTAAGCTAATTTCCTCCTGTTCTTGTCTAAGTAAGGATAAAAACCAACTGGTGACTATCCTCTGGGAAATAATCTTTCACATTCTTAAGTCACCCATTAGTCTTCCATTCCATGGCCTTAAAATAATGCCATTTCAAATGACATAAAACCATTTTTTTTTTATTTTTTAGTTTTTCTTCTACCACCCAAGTCTACTCCAACCTTGTATATCTTTTTCAGGTAGTACAAAAGTTTAGATGACAAAATTGAAAAGCACTAGCACATTTCTTGGTAATCATTCATTATAAAAATTAGTAAATAATTTAACAGCACTTTATTGAAATGATACTAAGATATTTATGTTGAATTCTAGATGTCGATAACACAATGGGATTAAGAGGTGTAGTAACATTAAATTATGAATGACTTTTACTTACATACAAGGAAGTATGTAGGTAAAATACTTTCTTGGTTTTTTTGACACTTTAAATACATTATCTCACTAGGTTTTCACAGCCTCCCACAAAGTACGTTGAATAACCACCACTTGCCATATGAACACACTGAGACATAGCAAGCTTATGTAGCTTGCTCAACATTACACAAATTAGGTGAAGTACAGCCAAGATTTGAACGCAGATCTTCTGAGCAATACTAATAGGGCTTTCTCCAGACAATTTTGCTAGCCTTCTACTTCTAAATATCTATCCAGGCCTTATGATTTTTTTCAAGATCCATACGTTACAATGAAAAATACTTTGTGTGGAAGAAGATGTCTGATAGCTTATATCCAGCCATGAGTTCTTTAAGTACACTTGTCAGAACCTGAGCTACTTTTTATTTTTTGACAGCTCTATTGAGGTATAACAGATATACAAAGAACTGCACAGTTTTAGTTTGTACAATTTGATGAGCTTGGACATATGCAAACACTTATAGTGACATCACCACCCAAGGTAATAGACGTATTCATTACCTCCCTTGTTTCCTTGTCTCTCTCTCTCTTTTTTTTTTTTTTTTGTGGTAAGAACATTTGACATGAGATGAGATCTACGCTCAACAAATTTGGAAGTGCACAATACTATATTGTGCTGGACTACTTTTGAGTCCTACAGAATTAATGCATAGACACAAGACTGTGTGAGCAGACCCCACCAGAATCTTCCAGAGACATCAGTCCAGAGATCCTGGAAACTGACTTAGATCTAGTTGCCTATGAGTATGCAGAGGCTGGGTGATTTCACCCTTGGGGGTTACAAATGCTCATTAAGAATGGATGACACATACGAAGTTTCATTTGTGATTTAGGAAGTCGTTTAAGTAAGATTAGAGTTAAGATGATTAGGCTAAAGATTATGCATATGGCTGCAAAAAGGCTTCATGTTAAATCTTGGAGATGATATTAGGGAGAAAGGAATTGGAAATAATTTCAGTGGAAAGAAGTTAATGAGCCTGCTAATCTTATTGGACACATCTTGTAGCATAAAGATTGCTGGAAGTAAGCCAGAAGCTTTGTTTAAGCCAAGCTAAGATCTTTTTGGAGTTAAGTGAAAATAATGGTAATGGACTGTTTGATTCCCCTTTGCTATAACGATCTGTAAAAAGCTACTCGTGAGAAGAAATACTAACATTTTTCACTTGGCAGTTAAATTTATGACAAAATGCCTAAAGTGCTCTAAAACACGAAGAGATATATGTTGTTGGGGAGAAAACTAGAAGTGTTGGCATCTCAGAAAAGACCTAAGAACCAGGCTGACAGTCTGCATTCTAATCTTACCTTAACCTTTGGTCAGCTGAAAATTAATGTGACTGCACTACAGTGCCTCTCAAGAGACCAAATTCATGTTAATAACACAACTCAAAGACTATAAATCTGTATAACTGAGAAGTTGTTCTAAGTGATCTTTAACCCTTAAAATTCTAAGACTTCTTTCATTGTATTATTGGAATTGACAAAGTTGGAAATTTATAGAATAAATGTATAAATATATATGAATAAAATCATAATAAAAGATTTTCTTAAAATGGTGAAAGGAATTCAGATCATTTTGTGTGTTGCCATAGGATATAACAGGTCAATTTTATTTTTATGTTTTCTATTTTCAGTGTAAACAATTGTATACTTATCAAAACAGGAAGATGTCTATTGCCCTATGATACAACAATGAAATTTTAATAGTTTTATAAACAGAGCTTTTAGTGATTAGCAGGAAAAATTATATGTAGAAACTCACTTTTGATAAGTGAGATATTTTGTATTCAAGTTTATAAAACTCATAAATCAGAGGATACTTTTTCACACCTTTACTTAGGTATCAATACCTTCTTTAAGGTATCAAGACTGTCTTTGGGTCATTTAACATGAATGTGTTTGTGCATCAAAAATTCAGATTATATATCAGCTTAGTAGTATATCTACACTAACATATCAAAAATGTTATGGCTGAGGTTTGCTTCATTGAGCCATTATTGTATTTTTCTTGATTCACAACCTAGGGTGCACATTAGAATCAGAATCTTTAGGGATGGAGTCCAGGCTTTTGTGATGATAGTGGTTGTTGCTGTTTTTTGGGAAAGTTCCCCAAGTGACTCTGATATAAACCCTTTGTTTGAAAATAACTGTTTTATGTTTATTAAAATTTCCCAGGAGATTGTATTTGTCAAGTTACATTTTATAGCACCTAGTAAAATGCCCTTCATATTAAGTAGCACTAATACATCTTATTATAGTAATAAACTATTTTATTAGACAAATATGGTAAAAAGTGAACACACATTCAATGTCTACCAAAATATACTATGTTAGTTGCAGGCACATGAAGAAGAGTTAAGCAGTTTATGGTTTTGAGATAGTTTATTCCTTGATGCATTGCTTGCTATTTTTTGGTGAAAATTGAGAGGCAAAAACCCCAGCTGTTTCCTGGAACCACAGCTGAGTTTTATTGAACTAATTCAGATAGAAGGGATAATTTCTTCTATGAAAGAAAAAAGATTTATGTTCTAGTGAAATATATACGTGGAAGTTAATGCTATACATTCATGTTTATAATGTAATTGGTCCATTTTAGGAACCATACACTGAAAACCACCTCACTGACTTTAAAACGCACCCCATTACCAATAAAGAGAGATCTTTGCACCACTGAAATCTCACTGAATTGCTCTGTGTAGAATTTTAAAAATTAAGTGAAGGCAAGACCATATGAATAACTGTTAATAATGCTCCCATAGCCTCTCGGTCTTTAGCTTGTCCTGAGGAAATGTTGAAAATATAGGAGAGACACCTTGGTTTATGGTATGTTTCAGAACTCAGATGTGTACTCGATATGCCCACTATATATCTTAATCAGCTGGAAACATCCCTTCACACTACAGCTGCAAATCATGAAGAAGAATCAAAGAGTATCTAGTGAGTGTCTGCTTTGGACAGCATTCAGTGCTATGTCTTGTATATAGAGCAATATAACACGTAGTTTTCACCCCAAAGACCTCACAGTCTGGATGGCAAGAAGAGATGTACACATAAATAATAGAGAGCCCCCAAAGCTGCCAAATGAACGTTTGTGTCAAGCTGTGTGATAGTGGCAGTAAAGGGCAAGAAGAAAGGAGAAAGCAGTGATTGTCTGAGCACCGTCCCATGCCATATGGAGATAATAATTTGGGGAAAGCACAGAGGAGATAAATTTTAGGTAGGGGGAAGTAGTGATGTGGTGAGGATGAGTGCAGAGGCATAAACAGAGGCAACCTCTGTTTTATGTGCTTAAGTATCAAAATAAAATTGGATGTTAAGAACCAACATTTATTGAAAGCACTGTACATTTTGTGGATTGTCAGTCCTCATAAACAGCCTATGATGTAGGCAGCGTTACTATCCTCATTTTACAGATGAGGAAACTGAAGCCCAGAGAGGTTAAGTAATTTGCCCATTGCAAATGTTCTCCTTTAGTATTCCTTTCCCTGGGGAATATGATCTATCTAAAAAGAAAAGAGATATAAACACTTTTGCTGGTTTAGCCTCCAACATGACTGTTAGGTCTACAGAAAACAGCATTCATTGACTAAAAGAAAGGACCCTGACTTCAACATTAACATTCTGAAGTATTACACATTGGTCTCTGAGGAAGCTCCACTTGGTTCCACATGTGGCAAAGAATACTTGATACAACCAACATCTGCCCATACTAAAACCAGCTAACAGCTGCTGGCTAAGTTTTAAACCCATAGTATAATATACCAAATTAGAATGCAGAATCCCTGCAGTTACTTGTTGTCAGGATAAATGGATTTTTTGATCAGAGAATGCCTTAACCATACCAAAGTCTCCAGTGTGTAATACTGATGGGGGAACTGAAGTCCGAGGCCTTTAATACCTAAATGGGGTCACTAATTTTATCTTGAATGTTACTCTTGTGTGGCTTTAAAAAATTTATTTATTGTTAAAACTCTGGCAATTTGTATCATATTCTCTAAAATGGAAATAAAGCCAACCTCTTAATTGTACACATATGCAAGTAACCATTTAGTTCTTTAAAGTGAAGCTAGGCGGGTGCAGTGGCTCTCACCTGTCATCCCAGCATCTTGGGAGGGGAATTCGAGACCACCCTGGGCAATAGAGAGAGTTCTTGTCTCTACAGAAAAATTTAAAACATTTAGTTGGTATCAGCTAGTTGGGAGGCCGAAGTGAGAGGATGACTTGAGCCCAGGAGTTTGGGGCTGCAGTGAGCCATTTTCTCACCACTGCACTCCAGTCTGGGAGACAGAGCAAGATCCTGTCTCAGAAAAACAAGTAAACAAACAACAACAACAACAGCAACAACAAAACAAAAGGAAAGCTGCAGGCAGTTCCTAAGAGGATGATGACCTTTCAGTTCTTGTGGAAATGACAAGGGCTTCCCTAGAGCCAGTGACTTGACAGTGGAGTTTGTTAGAGCCGTGTCCATTTCCATTGCTAATGTCAGTTGTGTTTTCTTAATAATTTAAAGGTATGTGATATATGTGGGTTTCTTTATAGAAAAGGCTTGTCTCATTTTGCTTTCTATTTTATTGAAACACGGGCCTAAAAAAAGATCTCGAGGAATTATGTATTTATTGCCCAAGCTTTGAATATTACTGCTTTAATTTCATCCTCCAAAGATGTATGTTTGTTTCTCTTAGTTATCAAAATCTTCCATAATCTTTATAAAATTACCTTTATTAATAAAATTGGGTATTTTCTCCATAATAGCTGATTTTAGCCTCATACCTTCAAGGTAAAATTGGTCCTTTTGGATGCAAACTAAACACAGGGTTTTTATCATAATAATCAGTATCATGCCCTGGTTTTGAATATGTCCCTTTACTTTTCCCTTAACTTTTATGACTTTGGTGTTAGTATATACCCATATATAATATAAAAATAACAATTTCTATCTTCTCAAGATTACTTTGAAAATACTTTTAAAATACTGAATTTTAGAAAACAAGTATTTATGGATTGCTCATCATGTACCAAACACTGTGCTTTACTTACTATACCATTTTCTAGATGAGAAAACAGGATCAGAAAAATGTAATGTCGTCCCTAATGTCATGGGGCCAGATGTGGTAAACATGGGGTGGGAACCTAGCCTTGTTTAATTTTAATGCCTGAGATCTGAATTACTCTGTTGAACGCTTCAGTGCAAATGTGCTACACACATAGGTGTTATTAGTACGTGTATTATGAACACCATTTGTTTAGTCTAGTAGGGGAGCTTTAACACTTTATTTAACCTGTATGAACCTAAGTTTGAAGGGCCCTTCCTGTCTTTCTGGTCACATAGACCTGATTTCAAATCTGGGCTCTACCATTTACCATTATATGACCTTGAGTAACTTACGGAACTTTTCTGAATCTGTTTCCCCATTGGTAAAATGGAGATATGACCTATGCATACTACTACTGTAAAATTATTTGAAAAATGTTTATAGAACACTTGAAGCACAATAGATGTGAAATATTGTCATTTTATAGTAACCCTTCTTTCCTCTAGCAGTGTAAACCTTCTGTTTGCTTTTGTCAACATTTTATTTCATGGTTGCAGAAAATGAAGTCCAGAGGAAAAAACTGCCTTTCTCATCTAGTTATTAATTGAAATGTGAGATTCGAAATTTAGGCATAAATCTCGTTTTGCTTACTTTACCCTCATATCTCTCCCTTCAAATATGAAATATTAAAACCGAAACTTTCAAACGTCAACACAATCACACCTAAGATTCCTAGATTCTATTTTATCACTCCTCCCTAACAACTCTTCAATTAAATCTCATTCTTGTAAAGCTTTTCAAAACGCTCTACAAATTACGTCGGATCTACGCCTTGTTCCCTTGGATATTGTTATCCAGTAATTTAGAACATCTGGACACTCACTTTGATTTCATTGACTTTTCTGAGACATTTAAAAGAGGGAAAAATTGAAATATTGATATTTAACTAGATTTAATATGGTATATTAGTTCCTTTATAACTTGGAATTCATTACTTTTACTGTCTTCCCTTCTTATTTCTATACTTACTTTTAAGATAAAGTTTAGTTCCTTTAAGAACCAGACCGCCAAATGCACCTTATTTGTTTAGTAAGGCAAACTCTTATTGTAAGCATTTGTAAGATTCACAGTTGAATTACATTTACAAGGTTAGACAACTAAGTTCTTTTTTCAATGATAAACAGGAAATGTCAGTACTCTGAGTAATATTTTCCACTCATATAGCAAATAGAATTTTCCAACAGATTGTTGGTTCAGTCACATTTTTTTCAAACTGTATTTACTCTAAGTGCTAAGAGATATTTTATGGGATAATTTATTTCTTCTTCAACTTGAATTAATAATCGATACAATTCATATGTGATATGATGTGCTTCTGGACTGATTTTAACAGTCTTGCAGAGAGATCACAACTGTTGAGTTTTATCTCTCCTCATTTGAAAGATTAAGGCATTTGTTCCTCTAGAGAACACTTTATTTTGTAATCTGAGAATATTTTCTAACGTGTATTTGTTTCATTTCCAATGTAACATATACTTGTTATAACAAGTAAAAAAGTAAAAAATATATAAAATAAAAATTAGTAGTGTCCTCTTTCTCCAAATTCCACTTTCTTGAGGTGACTAATGCTAACAGATTTATTTGTATTTTTCTAAAGTTTTATGCTGAAGAAAACATTTACAACATTTATATAGGATTTTTTTGGGTTAATCACTTTTATTTTTAAACAAATTAGAATCACTCTATATCTATTACTTTGAATTTTGCTTTTCAAATTAATGCCCTTATCATTACTGGACAAAATATTGTGACACTTTATTTTTAATGTTTACATAATTTAATCTCCTATCATGTATAAACCACAATTTTCGCAGCCATCCACTTT
>NW_016806989.1:7158-9537 GCF_001698545.2 Rhinopithecus bieti | reverse complement strand
TATTTTTTTTTTGAGATGGAGTCTCGCTCTGTTGCCCAGGCTGGAGTGCAGTGGCCGGATCTCGGCTCACTGCAAGCTCCGCCTCCCGGGTTTACACCATTCTCCTGCCTCAGCCTCCCGAGTAGCTGGGACTGCAGTCGCCTGCCACCTCGCCCGGAGAGTTTGTTTGTATTCTTAGTAGAGGTGGGATTTCACCATGTTAGCCAGGATGGTCTCGATCTCCTGATCTTGTGATCCGCCCGTCTCGGCCTCCCAAAGTGCTGGGATTACAGGCTTGAGCCACTGCGCCCGGCCTCTTTCAAATTTTTTTTGTTTTTGTTTTTTCCCTCTTCCAGAAAATCCAGGAAAGAAATATAAAACCACCGATGGTCATCAGACCTGTAATGTGACTCTGAAACAAAACACTGTAATGGTTTATGTGCAAGTGGAGAAATACACAGCTCAAATCTGGAGAGTCAGCTCTGGAGGCCGTGCCAGAACAAAATATAAAGCAGAAACTGAATGGAGAAGAGAAAAATGCAGCCCCGTCTGAGCAAGAGGGGGATGCAGATAAATGTCACCCTCAGAGAGAAAGCAAAGGGGGAAACACAGACACCATGTCTGAGAACTAGAGGAATCGAAACGTAGGTTAAAGAGGCTTTGAAAGAGACCAGAGGTATCAGCCTTGGGAAGGCTTTGCTTCAAGAAACTTAGTGGAAGAATAAAGCATGTCAAGAATTAAAAGAAAACTATCTCCATAATAATTATTCAGACAATGGATGTTAAAACCAGTGAGTTAATAGGATACTTATACAATCTCAAAGTGTCTCCCCATAAGTTACGTATTAATTAGAAAGGAAAAAGTGCCTTTACAGTGGAGTAATCTGATAGCCACTATGGTAACCAAGTAATCAACATTTTCATGACAAATAATGGGACACAATTAGTGTGACATGATACCCTGGGAAGATATCACTTTTTTGGTATTCCTGCCAAAAATAGTTGACTTGAATCTAATCTTGGGAAAATAATTAATAGTTACAAACTGAGGAACATTCTCCAAAACATTTGGCCTGTTCTCTTTAAAAAAAAAAAATTCAAGTTAAGGACAAACTGTGCGTGATTAAAGAAAATTTAAAAGACATTAAAAAAATGCAATTCATGGTCCTGGACTGTATTGTGGATCAGAAAAAAAAAAAAAAAATCGTATAAATTGTGCCTGGAGGTATTGTAAACATTTGAATATGAATTATATCAAATAATATGTTATTAAACTTAAACTCATGGAATTCAATAATTGTACAAAATTAGGGAATATGATTTCTTTGTTCTAAGTTTGAGGGGTGAGAGGTTACGATGCCCACTAATTATTTCAGTAGGCTCATAAAAATTATAATAGTACTAACAATTTGTAAATTTAGGTAAAAGTATATGCGTTTTCAATGTTTTATTCTTATAAATTTTGGGATGGAATATTTTTAAAAATTAAAGTTAAGCTGAGTGCAGTGGCTCACGCCTGTAATCCCAGCACTTTGGGAGGCTAAGGCAGGTAAATCACCTAACGTCAGGAATTTGAGACCAGCCTGGCCAATATTGTGAAACCCCATCTGTACTATAAATACAAAATAGATAGATACATAATACAAAATAGACGACAGATAGATAATTGTTTATTTAACATTATTGTATTTGTTGCAATAATCAATTTTTTAACTTAAAAAGCATGTAACAAAATATTTAAATTTAGGAATAAAATTAAAATCTTAAAACCCCAAAACAAAATTAAAAATCACCTTGCAAGCAGTTAAACTGATGAAAACAATGAATAATGGGAAAAATAGAAGAGAAATCTTTCTTCTAGGATCCAAAGGAAAATGTTGTAAAGGATGCATATGTTCAAATAAACACTGAAAACAGTGGAAACAAAGACTAAAGTTAACTATAGGTATAGCCAACTAGTTAACTATATATACCTTTTTCAACCACTAGTAACCACTGTTCTACTCTCTACTTCTACAAGATCATCCTTTTTCGTTTCCATATATGAGTGAGAAGATTTTATATTTCTTTGCCTGACTTATTCATGTAACATAATGTCTTCCAAGCTCACACATATTGTCATGAATTACAGGATTTCATTCTTTTTATAGCCGAATACTATTCCATTGGATGTATATACCACATTTTCTTTATTCATTCATCCATTGATGGGCGCTTAAATTGATTCTATATCTTGGCTACTGTGAATATGCTGCAATAAACATAGCACATATATCTCTTTGACATACTGATTTCCTTTCTTTTGGATAAAAACCCAGTAGTGGGATTGCCCGGTCATATGGTAGTTACATTTTCAACTTTTGAGGAAACTCCCTACTGTTTTTTATAATGGCTGTACCA
>NW_016806989.1:0-3081 GCF_001698545.2 Rhinopithecus bieti | reverse complement strand
GGGGAGGGGAAGGGAGGGGAGGGGAGGGGAGGGGATCTTCACAGATGTAATTAAGAATTTCCAGATGAGATCATCTTGGATGATCTGGGCCCAAATTAAATGACAAGTGTCCTGATAAGAGACACACAGAGATGAGAGAGAGAAGATATGCAATATGAAGACAGAGATGGAGACTGGGGCAATGCAGCCAAAAGCCAGGGAATGCCTGGGGCCACCAGAAGCTGAAAGAAGCAAGGGTAAGTTCTCCACGAGGGCCTCCAGAGGGGGCATAGTCCTGTGGATACCTTGGCCTCCAGATTGGCGAGAAAAATAATTTCTGTTGTGTTAAGTCACCAAGTTTATAGTTATTTATTTTTTTTTTTTTGGGATGGGGGCTAGCTCTGTCGCCCAGGCCGGGGTGCAGGGGCGGGATCTCGGCTCACTGCAAGCTCTGCCTCCCGGGTTTACGCCATTCTCCTGCCTCAGCCTCCCGAGTAGCTGGGACTACAGGCGCCCGCCATCTCGCCCGGCTAGTTTTTTGTATTTTTTAGTAGAGACGGGGTTTCACCGTGTAGACCAGGATGGTCTCGATCTCCTGACCTCGTGATCCACCCGTCTCGGCCTCCCAAAGTGCTGGGATTACAGGCTTGAGCCACCGCTCCCGGCCTGAAATTATTTTTTAAATCATGAAGTATTATGTACTCAACTTAATTCTTCTTTTTCAAAGTTATTTTGGATATTATGAATTCTTTCATGTGTGTTTTAGAAGATTCTTGTCACTTTCAACAAAACAAAAATCCTGCTTGACTTTTGATACACATTGTATTGAATCTAGAGATAAATTTTGAGAGAATTTACATCTTAACAGTATTGAGTCTCCAGATGCATGAATGTAGTCTCTCTCTGCATTTATTTAGGAATGTTTTACCCTCAGTAATGCCTTGTAATTTTCGGTGTATGTGTGTTGCACATATTTTATCAGCTTCATCCCTAGATACTTCAAGTTTTTTATGCTATCGTAGGAGATATTTAAATATTCAATTTCTAATCTGGAAATGCAACTTGCCTTTGCATATATATCATTTAACCATCGTTGACTTGTCAGTTCTGGATTTTAAATAAATGTTTCCAATGTATTCTTTAAAAAGATGATCATGTGGTCTGTCAATGAAGTCATTTTTTCCCTTTTCATTCTGGATGCTTTTGTGTCTTTTCTTGTTTTATTGCTCCAGAGAGAACCTCCAAAACAATGATGAGTAGAAGTTATATACATTTTATAATATATGGAAATATATAATATATATAGTATGTAATATGTGTCATTATATTATTTTATCTTATATTTGCTCAGATTTTGTTTACAAGTTTTATATCTAAATTCATGAGAGATGTTTGTCTTTAATATTTTATTAGTATATTGTATGGTTTTTGTAAAAGGGCAATGCTAGTGTCGGAAACTGATCTAGTACACATTTCCTCCTCTTCAACATTTTGGAAGTTTTTGTATTTCCATAAGTATTGGCTGCTATGTTTTCCATAAGTATTGGCTAGAAATCATTAATGAAGACTTTAAGTTTTATTTTCTACTTGTAAGAATTAACTACCAATTCAATTTCTTTACTGAGAAAAATAAAATTATCTATTTCTTTGTGTGTGAGTTTAGCAGCTTATGTCTTTCACCAAATATGCCCATTTCATCTAAAATATCAAACTTATTTGCCTACAGGTGTTAATATTTTTCTATTATATTTTTAGTATTTGCAGACTCCGTAGTGATGCCACTTATATTGTTCATAATATTGTGATATTTTTTCTGGAAAACTTAGGAAAACTTTTATTAAGTTTATTCATCTTCTCAAAGAACTTGTTCTTAGTTTCATTGTCTCAAAATTTTTTTTATGTTTTCTTTTTGGTCCTTTATTATCTCTTTAATTTTATCATTTCTTTCTTTCTCCTAGCTTTGTGTTTTATTTTCCCTTCTATTTTTAGTTTATCAAGATGAAAGAAAATGTCATTGTTTTTAGATCTTCATTTTTTTCTCCGTATAATTGTTTACTGTTATAATTATTTCCTAATTGTTGCTTTAGACAAATTACATAACCTTTGGTACATTATATTTATATTTTCTTTATTTAACACTATTTTAATTTTCTTTTATGATGTATTATTTAACCCGTAGATTATTTTAGATGCTTGCTTTCCAGTTCTCAAATATTTAAGGGTTTTTTACATATTTTCTGTCATATATTTTTTAATTTAATGGAGTCAGAGAAAATACTTTATGTGATTTCACACTTTTTAAATTCATTGAGAATTACATTATGGCCAAGAATATGGTTCTTTTAGGTTAGTGATTGAGTATGCTTTAAAAACATGCATATTCTGCTTTAGTTTGGAGGCATATTCTTAAAATATTAGTTAAAGTTGGTTGTTAACTTTCTATAGTCTAGCTAATTTTGTCTACTTGTTTTATAAATTTTATTTACAGTATTAAAATAACTATTATAAGTGTAGATTTGTCTGTTTCTTCCTACAGTTATATCAGTTTTTGCTTCATGTATTTTGTAGCTCTCTTCTTAGGGACATAAATGTTTATAATAATTGTGTCTTCTTTATTAACTTACTTCCTTTCTGAGTACAGAATTCTAGGTTAACAGTTTATTTTTTTATTTTAGTACTTTTAAATATGTTGCTTCACTCTATTATTTTATTGTTTCTGAAGAGAAATTTGCTATTAATTTTGTCTTTCCTCTGTAAGTAGTGTGTCTACTTTCTTCTCTGCTTTTAAGATTTTCACTTTATCACAGATTTTTAGTAATTTACTTACAATGGCCTTGATATATATTTTTTTCATTTTTATTATTCTTGAAGTTAGTTAAGCTTTTCAGATCTGTGGATTTATTGATTTCATTGTATTTGAAAATAATTTGGCTATTACAGCTTCAAATATTTCTCCCTACCTACCTATCTTGAGGTCAAATTATGCTTAGATTTGATCACTTGAAGTTACTTCACAACTCACGCTTTTTTTATTTTGATTTTTTCTCTCTCCCTGAGTTTCATTTTAATAATTTGGCTTTCTATGTCTTCAAGTTCTCAAAT
>NW_016806988.1:37339-41136 GCF_001698545.2 Rhinopithecus bieti | reverse complement strand
TATTACTATATCATAAAAAGTATATTAAATATATAAAGTATTGCATATTTATATATATAATTTCTCTTACCTTTTATTTTCTCCCTCTACATTTAGGAGTTTTAACTTTAGCTTTTTTGTTTTTTTCTTTCTCTATTTTTTTTTTTGTGTGTGTGAGGTGGCGCTTCTTGATGCCTAAAGCCACCCTTTTAGTTTTTTTCTCTTGTTGAAAACTGTGTGGTTTAGGTGTTTACAGAAAGAGAGAGAGAGGGAAGGGGACCTGTAGCCTACTTTCAGGCAGTTTTACTTCCAAGCTTTTTGATACACCTTCCAGGAATTGGGGTTTGCACCTAGGGAGCTATAGCAGTCTCTCCTTGGGACAGTTATCCTCCTTGTCTGAAGTGTCAATTCTTTTTCATTTCCCTTCCTCCCTTCCTCCCTTCCTCCCCTCCTCCCATCTCTTTCTTTTGCTTTGGTCTCATCTGCCTTTATTTTTTCCTTTGAGCATCTAACAAATGAAGTCCTAGGGGTCCTGAGCAGGCCTGTCCAGAGTGGCAGCCACCCTCTTTAGAGGGTCCACATTGACCTCTGAGAGATCTGGGTCCATGTCCAGGAGAGTGACAGTGGCCTTATCGGTATTTTTGAGGTTCCAGATTTGTGAGCATAAGGCTCCTGGCATACAACAACATTCAAGAAGTGTAGGAGATCAGTCAGAGTGGTGGGAGAAACTAGGGAATGGAGCAGGTCTTCTGAAAGGTTGGAAGGCTCTGCATAGCTTTGGGGGAGAATAGCTGAAGGCAGCTGTTTTCTAACCCTGAGGCAGAGGTCGAGGAGTAGGTACAAGGGAGTGTAGGGGAGTTTATCTTAAACAGGCTTGTTTACTTATGTTGACCAGGAGCTGACCTTTGATCATCCACGTGTATGACATTCCATGAAAGGGGAATAATAAATGTTAATTACCTACAGGTTGTGTGGGTTCCAGGTTTTTGCTATTGTGCCTGCACTGAATAAAATCAAGCAGCTCCAGCTTCTGAGGGCTGCTGCACTTTTGCCATTAGAGCCAGGAAGTTCCCTAGCTGCTCTTACACTGCATACCTGTGTCTGAGTACTCATTTCATCTGCTGGTCAGCCAGGGTCTGTGAGACAGCCCTGGCAAAGAAGGTCCATGCATATTATTGAGGTATTTTATATTCCTCCATCAATTGCATGAGCTTCTCAGGGATCTTAAAGAGATCAGGGATAAAGTGCTCTCTCCCTCTTTCCTTTTTCATTAAGCATTATGCCTCTGGTTTCCAGGGGTTGGATCTCTTGCACACCCCTGGGTCAGGAGATGAACTGCAACAGTAGCAAGGCAAGCAACAACACAAGAACACCTTTTGCTGGGTGCCATGCCATGACCCTGAGGTGGAACTCCTCGAACTTATTGTGTGTGGTTTGCAACACGAGGGTCTCCAAAGAGCACTCTTCCTACTCAATAGGGCAGGCTAAAATGTATGGTAAAATAGTAGCTTAGTTTGTCCCACCAATCAGTTCTGCACTGTCAACTGATCATCCTTACTCATCAGGCTTGTCCCATGACCCTTGGAGGGAAGTCACACCTTACTCTGTTCAGAAGAACCTTCAATATATTTAGCTAGTCAATGTAAAAATAGGTGCCCCAGGAGCATCTTCCTGGGATCTAGGCAAGTAACTCAACTCAGACCAGAACTTGGGGAGAACTCAACTTTCAAGTTCTAAATTTAGGGCTGGAATCCATGGCAACACCCAGCAAATACAACAAATAGCAATTTCAGCCACAGTGCAAGTGTATGCCAGAAGGTAGTGGTATGTTTCCAGGCTTCTGATGCCATTTGGTGAAACCAACTAGTAAGCCAAGAGAAGTCTAGTGGCATATTATCCCAATGTGAGGCCAAACCACCCTGCTTGCTGCATGAAATGTTTTATGATATAGTTTTATCACTATTCAGGTATGGTGAGTCCAACAGATCAGATGAGGATTACCATTGAAAAGACAGTTTGTGATACAGATCCTAAGAAGAAAGGGCATACCAAAACATGGGGGGGGCCATATGAGGAAGGAGTGAGGCCAGTCAGAAGGCAGAGAGAGGGAGAGGAAATGTGAACAAAAGCCTTTATTGTGGTTTCCCAGGGAAAGAACAGGTGTGGAAGAGTAAGCAGAATTATGATTGGCTAGTTTTAGCAAGTACTAGAGCATAAGGGTTGTCCCTGGTTTTCTAATACCTGGTCGTGGGTTGATCAGGGTGGTTAGATAGTTGTCCAGAGTGTAAAAGACCAATAAAAGAGATGGTTGAGGGGTATGGGCTTTACAGTGGTTGATTTACATAGAAAAAGACTCTTAACAGGCCTGTTATTTACTATTTTTAGGAATTGGATATATTTCCTTTCTTTCTTTCTTTCTTTTTTTTTTTGAGACAGAGTTTTGCTCTTGTTGCCCAGGCTGGAGTGCAATGGTATGATCTCAGCTCACTGCAACCTCTGCCTCCCGGGTTCAAGCGATTCTCCCATCTCAGCCTCTCAAGTAGCTGGGATTACAGACATGCGCCATCACACCCAGTTAATTTTGTGTTTAGTAGAGATGGGGTTTTTCCATGTTGGTCAGGCTGGTCTAGAACTCCTGACCTCAGGTGATCTGCCCGCCTGGGCCTCCCAAAGTGCTGGGATTACAGGCATGAGCCACCGTGCCCAACCCATATTTCTATATCTTATAGTCACCTGAATGCAATTATATACATATGGTTTATAAAATTGTTTTGAAGTCATTAAAAATACATGCATTTGTAATATATATTTAATTGTACAATTTGTTTTGTTTATTATACTTTAAGTTCTAGGGTACATGTGCACAACGTGCAGGTTTGTTACATATGTATACATGTGCCATGTTGGTGTGCTGTACCCATTAACTTGTCGTTTACCTTAGGTATAACTCCTAATGCTATCCCTCTCCCTCTCCACACCCCACGACAGGCCCTGGTGTGTGATGTTCCTCACCCTGTGTCCGAGTGTTCTCATTGTTCAATTCCCACCTATGAGTGAGAACATGCAGTGTTTGGTTTTTCGTCCTTGTGACAGTTTGCTGAGAATGATGGTTTCCAGCTTCATCCACGTCCCTGCAAAGGACATGCATTCTTTTTTATGGCTGCATAGTATTCCATGGTGTACATACGCCACATTTTCTTAATCCAGTCTTTCACTGATGGACATTTGGGTTGGTTTCAAGTATTTGCTATTGTGAACAGTGCTGCAATGTGTCTTTATAGCATGTGTGCATGTGTCTTTATAGCAGCACGATTTATAATCCTTTGGGTATATACCCAGTAATGGGATGGCTGGGTCACATGGTATTTCTAGTTCTAGATCCCTGAGGAATCCCCACACTGTCTTTCACAATGGTTGAACTACTTTACAGTCCCACCAACAGTGTAAAAGTGTTTCTATTTCTCCACATCCTCTCCAGCACCTGTTGTTTCCTGACCTTTTAATGATTGCCATTCTAACTGGTGTGAGATGGTATCTCATTGTGGTTTTGATTTGCATTTCTCTGATGCCCAGTAATGGTGAGCATTTTTTCATGTATCTGTTGGCTGCATAAATTTCTTTTGAGAAGTGTCTGTTCATATCCTTCGCCCACTTTTTGATGGGGTTTTTTTCTTGTAAATTTGTTTGGGTTCTTTGTAGATTCTGGATATTAGCCCTTTGTCAGATGAGTAGATTGCAAAAATTTTCTCCCATTCTGTAGGTTGCCTGTTCACTCTGATGGTAGTTTCTTTTGCTGTGCAGAAGCTCTTTAGTTTAAT
>NW_016806988.1:31915-34509 GCF_001698545.2 Rhinopithecus bieti | reverse complement strand
GATGGGTCTTGACTCTTTATCCAATTTGCCAGTCTGTGTCTTTTAATTGGAGCATTTAGCCCATTTACATTTAAGGTTAATATTGTTATGTGTGAATTTGATCCTGTCATTATGATGTTAGCTGGTTATTTTGCTCGTTAGTTGATGCAGTTTCTTCCTAGCATCGATGGTCTTTATAATTTGGCATGTTTTTGCAGTGGCTGGTACCAGTTGTTCCCTTCCATGTTTAGTGCTTCCTTCAGGAGCTCTTGTAGGGCAGGCCTGGTGGTGACAAAATCTTGCATTTTTGATTCAGTTCTGAGCTGATGTTGATGCTGTATAGAAATGCTAAGTTACAGACTGACTTTATACTGAAACTTTGTTGAAGTGTTGTATCTAATCTAGGAGCTTTGGGGCTTTGAGGTTTTCTATATATAAAATCATGTTGTCTGCAGTTAGTTTTACTTCTTTTCCTACTTGGATGCCTTTTCTTTCTATTAGTTGATTGCCCTAGGTAGAACTTCCAGTGGTATGTTGAATAGGCATGGTGAGAGTGAACATCCCTGACTTGCTCTGGTCATAAAAGGAATGCTTCCAACTTTTGCCAGTTGATTATGAGGTTGGCTGTGAGTTTGTAACACATGGGTCATTATTTTGAGATATGTTTCTTCAATGCCTAATTTGTTGAGGGTTCATAACATGAAGTAATGTTAAATAAATTGTTTCTGCATCTATAGTGATGATCATGGTTTTAACTCTGCTTATGTGATAAATCATATTTTTTTTCCCTAAGTTCTATATGTTGAACCAACCTTGCATCACACAAATATAGCCTCCTTAATCATGGCGAATTTGCTTTCTGATATGTAACTGGATTAGTTTTGCTAGTATTTTCTTGAGAATTTTTCCTTTTAAGCTCATCAAGGATATTTGTCTGAAGTTTGTGTTGTCTCTGCCAAGTTTTGGTATCAGGATCATGCTGGCTTCATAAAATGATTAAGGGAGGAGTCCTTCCTCTTTGATATTTTGGAATAGCTTCACTAACCATTTCACCAGCTCTGTTTTACATATCTGGTTGTATTCAGCCATAAATCCATCAGGTCCAGGTGGGGTTGGTAGGGTTATTACTGATTCAATTTCAAAACTGGCTAGTTATTTCTTGTCTGCTGCTAACTTTGGAATTAGTTTACTCGTTTTCTGATTCCTCTGTGATATAAGCTTGTTAAATTGAGATACTGAACTTAATTTTGCTTTAACTTCATTATTTATATCAACATAATTAAGGATCAAGTTGTTTAATTTCCATGTAATTGTATAGTGTTAAGTAATCTTCCTTGTGTTGATTTCTATTTTTATTGTGTTCTGGTCCAAAGATCTGTTTAGTATGATTTTGCTGTTATTTGAATTTGGTGAGGATTGTTTTATGACCCACTGTGTAGTCGACTATAGAGTATGTGCTGTGTGCAGATGAGAAGAATGTGTACTCAGTGGTTTTGGGTGGAAATTAATATGGATGTCTGATAGGTCCATTTGGTCAAGTGTCAAATACAGGACTAAAATATCTGTTAGATTTCAGCCTCAGTGATCTCATAGTGTCAATGGGGTGGTGAAGTTTCCCACTCTTATTATCTGCTTATCTAAGTCTCTTCACAGGTCTGTAGGAACTTCTTTTATGAACACGCATGATTCTGTGTTCAGTGCATATATAGTTAACTCTTCTTGTTGAGTTGAACCCTTTACCATTATAAAATATCTTTCTCTGCCCTTATTGATAATTGCTGTTTTAAAGTCTATTTTCTATAAAATTAGGATAGCAATCTGTCCCTCCTCCTTTTTTCTGTTTGCTTGGTAGAATTTTCTCCATCCTTTTACCTTGAGTCAATGGGTGTCATTACTTCCGAAATGGGTGTTAGGAAGACAGCATACAGTTGGGTCTTTTTTATCCAACTTGCCTCTCTCATTTATTAGGCCAGTAGCCTATTTAATTTCAAACTTAACACTGATATGTGGATATTTGATTCTGTATTACTATTAGTTGGTTGCTGGTTATTCTGCAGAGTTAATTGTGCATTTGGTTTATAGTGTCAGTGGTCTGTGTACTTAAATGTGCTTTTTTGGTGGCCAATAATGGTCATTCCTTTCCATACTGAGAACTCAGTTAAGGACCTCTGGTAAGGCAGGTCTGGTGGCAATGAAATGCCTTGGCACTTCCTTGCCTGTAAAGGATCTTATTTCTCCTTCTTCTATAAAGCTTAATTTGGCTGAATATGAAATTATTGGTTGGAATTACTTCATATTAAAAACGCTGAATATAGGCCAGGCACGGTGGCTCAAGCCTGTAATCCCAGCACTTTGGGAGGCCGAGACGGGTGGATCATGAGGTCAGGAGATCAAGACCATCCTGGCCTACACGGTGAAACCCCGTCTCTACTAAAAAATACAAAAAACTAGCTGGGCGAGATGGCTGGCCTCTGTAGTCCCAGCTACTCAGGAGGCTGAGGCAGGAGAATGGCGTAAACCCGGGAGGGGGGGCTTGCAGTGAGCTGAGATGGCGCCACTGCCCTCCAGCCTGGGCGACAGAGCGAGACTCCGCCTCAAAAAAAAAAAAAGTAATA
>NW_016806988.1:26155-31509 GCF_001698545.2 Rhinopithecus bieti | reverse complement strand
CCCGGGCCTTCTTTATAGTTGTTTTGGACATTTTCTTTCATTTCAATCTGATAACTGTCTGGGGGACGGTATTTTGCAGTGTTCTCAGAATTTCTTGAATTAGAATTTTGGTCTCTCTAGAAAGGTTGTGGAAAAAATTCATGGACAATAAACTAAAGTTGCTTGCTTTCTCTGCCTCTTTCAGGAATGTCAGTGACTCATAGGTTTGAATGCCATATTTCATAAAGATTTTGTTCAGTTTTTAAATTCTTTTAAAAATATTTGTCTGACAGCTAATTCAACTAAAGAATCTTAGAGCTCTGAGATTCTCCTTAGCTTCATCTATTCTGTTAATACTCCCAGTTACATTATGTAATTATGTAGTGTGCTTTTCAGCTCTACCAGATTTTAAAATGGACATTTCAGTTTTCAACATCTGTATTGTTTTATTGTGTTCCTTAAATTCCTTAGATTAGGTTTCAACTTTCTCCTGAATCTCAATGATCTTCATTCATACCCATATTCTTTACCCTATGTCATTTAACCCATCTCAGCCTGGTTAAGAACCTCTTCCAGAGAGCTACTGTGGCCCTTTGGAAGTTAGAAGACATTATGGCTTTTCAAACTGCCAGAGTTCTTGCAGTACTTCCTTCTCATGTATGTGGACTAATATTCTTTCAATCTTTGAAGATGCTGTGCTTTGTATGACGTTTTTCTTTTATCTTCTTCAGTGCCCTTGGGGATTGATTGAGGTGTAAAGTGGGTTCAGTTGACTAGCTTCATTTCTGGAAGGTTTTAGGCGGCCAAGGCTCACCTCAGGATTCCTGGGCTGCATGCTCCAACTCTGGGGAAACAGGGTCAAGAAAGGAGGCTGTGTTCTCTGGTCCCTCAAGGTTAGAAACAAGGTGAACTGGAGAGGCTGATGTGTTCCTGTTACACTGTCCACAGTATTCAAATAGGGCGTGGCATCCATAGTATTTCATTGGGTTGGTGGCAGTGGGATCCAGGCTCACTTGTTCATGCCAACAGCCTCAACAGCATGGAAGTGTGTACATGTGTCAGACGGGGAGGCACACTGGAAGAGGAGGTTTTAACATCGTCCATACTAGAACTCATGCCACTGGCTGCAAGATACAAGGCCCCGGAAGAGGCTAGTTGTTGCCACCCATGTGCACATTTGCACTTGGGGCAGAATGGCAGGTGTGGAGTTGCTGGTGCCCATTCACACCAGTAACAATAAGGGGTGAGGTTACCGTTGTTCATGCACACGATTGCACGGGTGATAGTAGAGCAGGAGCGGGATTACAAATACCTATAAATACATTTGTGCTGGCACCACTCAACCTGTGGAGTCTGGTCTGTTGGAGCTCTATGATAGGCCAAGTTTAGTTTCAATACATGCATTGGTGTGTATGTATACGTACGCAAGTCACATTCGGTTTTGGTTAGTGTTACATTGTCATATAATTTTAAGTCAGGTAATGTGATTACTCCAGCTTTGTTCTTTTGGCTCAGGATTGCTGTCTATTCTTTGTCTTGTTCCTATTTCTGTGAAAAACTAACACTGGCGTTTTGAAACTATAGATTGCTATATGTAGTATGGGTTTTTAACAATATAACTTCTCCCACTAAATGAACATGCAGTATCTTTTCATTTACTAGTGTCCTATTCAATTTCTATCAAATATGACTCATAGTTTTCACTGTGGATACATTTTACTTGATTGGTTTTCTTCCTATGTATTTTATTTGTATCTATTGGGATATTTATAATTCTCCCTTTCTAATATGAATGTCCTTATTTCTCTTTTATACTTGGTCTAACTAGAACTTCCAGTAATATGGTGAACTGAAGTGCTGAACATGGGCATTTTAAACTTCTTCCAAATCTAGCAGTATGCCTGTCAGTTTTTCTTGCTCAAAAGGACAGTGTAAGTTCAACTGCCAGTCTATTGAGATATCTTAACTCCATACCCAATTTTGTGATAATTTTTAATAAAATATTACATTTCTAAAATACTTTTTGGACATTATAGTTGTTGACTTTCATTGTTATATGACATAAAACTAACTGATTTGCACAGCTTGAACAATCCATGCATTCCTAACATTAATCCACCTTGATAAGTATGAATTATATTTTTAGTGTGTTGAATACAGTTTACTAGCATCTTCTGGATTTTTCCATCTGTGTGAATCAGACATATTTGCCTTATGGGGTTTATAGTTGTTTGGGGGTTTTTGGACCTTTTCCTTTAGTTATCAGGGAAACACTGGACTTGTAGAATGAAACTCAAAGTATTTGCTCCTTTTCCATTCTTTGAAATTTTGCTTAGTTGGTCCTCTCTTCCATTCTTCTTTCCTTCCTGTATTCCATTAAGTAATGCTTTTCTGATAGTATATTTTAATTCCTTTCTTTTATTTTCTGGAGTTTTTGCATGGTTGTTGTCATGAGGCTTGCAAAAAACATCATATAACCAATAATTTTAAATTAATGACAAGGTATCTGTAATCACAAGGAATGACCAAGAGAAAACCAAAGAACTCCACACTTTATCTCCACCCTGCAAGCTATGATCTTATATTGTTGTTTATGTTTATCTAATATTTTCGTAGTTATAATTTTAATAGAATTACCTTTTAGTCTTCCTACTAAAAATGAGTTTACATACCACAATCACAGTATTATTCTATATTTGTGTACCTCCTTTTTCTATGAGCTGTAAACATTCAGATGTTTTCTTTTGCTGATTAATGTCCTTATTCAGACTGAATTACTCTTTCTAGCATTTCATGTAAGACAGGCCTGATGTTGACAAAAATTCCTCAGCTGTTGTGTGTCTGGTTTATTTTTCAAGTTTGAAGAATATTTTGCTGGATTTCATATTCTGATTTGGCAGGTTATTTCCTTCAGCACTAAATATGTCATCATACTCCCTCCTAGCCTGTAAACTCTTCACTATCGGATGTATCAGAGCTCCTTTATACATTATTTGCTTCTGTTTTCTTGCAGCTTTTAGGACCATTTAAATTTTTCTCTACCTCTGAACATTTGATTGTTACATTCCTTCACATAGCCGTATTTTGGCTGAATCTGCTTTTGTTTTTTACTGTTTTCTACCTAGGTAATCACATCTAGATATACACATACATAGCTCACTACAACCTCTGCCTCCCGGGTTCAAGAAATTCTCGTGTCTCAGCCTCCCAAGTAGCTGGGACTACAGGCGTGGCCACCACACCCAGCTAACTTTTGTATTTTTAGTAGAAACGGGGTTTCACCATGTTGGGCAGGCTCGTCTCGAACTCCTGACCTCAGGTGATCCACCCACCTCAGCCTCCCAAAGTGCTGGGATTATAGGCGTGAGCCACCATGCCCGGCCTCCCTCTTTAACAATGGTAACTCTGAGATTTGTGCTTTCAAGATTATTTTCTTCACCTTGTAGGCATGCTTCATACTTTTTTGTTCTTTTTGCTTCTTTCTGCACTCACTGTGCATTTTCAAATAGCCTGTCTTTAACAATACTGATTCTTGTTCTGCTGTATCAGTTTTGCTGTTGAGACCTTCTGGTGCATTTGTCCAGTCAGTCATTATTTCTCAGTTCCAGTATTTCAGTTTGGTTACCTATTGTTTCAGTATTCGTTACATTTCTTTAATAAATTCCTGAATTGCTTCTCTGCATTATCATGGTGTTTGCTCTTTTCCCAAAACGTTTCTCCTGAATTCTTACCCTGACATCACACACATCACCATTTCATTAGGGACTGTCAGTGGCTACTTCCTTTGTATATGTGAGATCATAGTTCTTAGCTATTTTGAGTTTCCTGTATGAGACAACATAACTACATCACTCCAAAACTAGATCCCATAGTCCTTTTGGAGATGTCATGTCTCCTGGATGGTCTTATGCTTGTGGAATTTCTCCAGTGTCCAGGCATTTAAGAGTTAGGTATTTATTCCAATCTTTGCAGACTTCTTCTTCACAGGGCGTCCCCCAAATTAAATGTGATTGTGGTGTTTTATCTAAGAATGTGGTCATTGCAATCATTTCATCACTAGAGGGCGCCCTAGGACCAGGAACACAGTCAGGCTTAAAGCCTTCCACATACACAGCCTCCGTGGACCTGGGGAATACAAGGGTAGAACTGCCTGGGTTACTAGGCAAATTATCTCACTGTCTTCTATTTCGTTCCCCCAACAGGAATAAGCCTCTGTGTACTCAGTTGACAAGAGTTGAGGGTTACTAAAGTCCCCTACTATTACTGTATTGCAGTTTCTGTCGCTTTAGGTCGCTTACACTTTGCTTTATATATTTTGGTGTTCTGCTGCTGGATGCATATTTACGATTTTTATACCCTCTTCCTGAATTGACCCTTCATAAGTATTTACTACATAATACTTTGTCTCTATTCACACCTTTTCACTTAATACATACTAAGTGAAAATTTTCTGTTATCTGATACAAATACAGATGATATTTATCGGTTTCCATTTGAAACCTTTTTGCATCCCTTCACTTTTAGTCAATATGTATATATAATTTTTTACATACAGCATATAATTGGGACTAATTATTATTATTATTATTTTGAGACAGAATTTCGCTCATTGCCCATGCTGAAGTGCAGTGGCGTGATCTCGGCTCACTGCAACCTCCACCTCCCAGGTTCAAGCAATTCTCCCGTCTCAATCTCCCAAGTAGCTGGGATTACATGCGCATGCCACCAAGTCCGACTAATTTTTTTGTATTTTTATTAGAGACGCGGTTTCATCACATTGCTCAGGCTAGTCTCTAACTCCTGACCTCAGGTGATCCGCCTGCCTCGGCCTCCCAAAGTGCTGGGATTTCAGGCTTAAGCCACTGCGCCCAGTCGATTTTTTAAATATCCACTGAGTCACTCTCTTTTCTTTTTTTGGGGATCCTAGAGCAATATTATTATTGATAGGTAAGAAATCACTATTGACATTTTGATTAGTACTTTTTTGTCATTTTGCAAATTTTCTTCCTTCTCCCATTGTGGTTAAGTGACTTTATTTGGTAGTATCTCATAGATAAAAGTATTTTAAACAGATAATTTTCATCATAAGGAATATAAACAGCCAATCAATTTTATACTTCAATTCCCCACATTTTGACTTTCTCATGTCTATTTTATATTGGCTATATTTTATGATGCTGCTATACTTACTTTTCATAGACTTGCACCTTACTCCTTGTATTATGGATATGAAGCTTAAGTAAAAGAGTATTAATTTATTCTGAATTTGCCTATCCTTTTGCATTGGCCACTGAGGTCTCTAATGTCAAACTTTCTCTTTGGACATTAGCACATTTTTCTTCAGGATAAAGAAGTTAGAATTTTTTTTTTTTTTT
>NW_016806988.1:19922-22618 GCF_001698545.2 Rhinopithecus bieti | reverse complement strand
GAAACGAGAGAAACTGTATCAAAAAATAAAAAATAAAAATAAAACATCTTCCATGAATATAGTATTTTCATACTATTTATGGGTATTATGCAAAGTAAAAGCATTAAACTTTGATGTCCTTCCCTTTTTCAATTTATTTCCATTAATGAACTATCCTTCTGATGCTGAAATCTTTTTTTTTTTTTTTTTTGGAGATAGAGTCTAGCTCTGTTGCCCAGGCTGGAGTGCAGTGGCGCAATCTTCGCTCACTGCAACCTCCGCCTCCCGGGTTCAAGCAATTCTCCTGCCTCAGCCTACAGGGATTGGGATTACAGGCATGTGCCACCACGTCCACCTAATTTTTTTGTATTTTAGTAGAGATGGGGTTTTGCCATATTGGCCAGGCTGGTATCGAACTCCCGACCTTGTGTTCCGCCTGCCTCAGCCTCCCAAAGTGCTGGGATTACAGGCGTGAGCCACCGCACCTAGTGACGCTTAAGTCTTCTAATCCACAAATATATGTCTTTCTACATACTTAGATATCCCTCAATTCCTCTGACAACTATTTTGTGGTATTCACAGTTCATGCTGAATTTCACTTTATCCGAGACTATTCTGCCTTAATAATATTGTAAATAAAATGTTTCAATGATTTCACTTTTGACTTCTTTAATAATACATAGAAATACAACTGATTTTGGACTGTAATCTTAAATCACAAAACTTGCTGAGGTGATCAGTTATTGGAATCCAAATTTATTGGATCCACTAGGGTTGTGTATGTACAAAAATGTCATCTGCAAAAGGTTTTGCTGCTTCCTATTTAAAATTTTCCTTCTTTCCATATGCAATGCAATTAATGTCACAGAACCTCCAGTACACTGTTGAACAGAACTGGAAAGACTGTTCTATCCTGTCCTTGCTCCTCATCTTACAGAGAAAGCATTCTTAATATTAAGTGTAACATTGGTTTTGAGGACTTTTTTTTTTTCTTTTAGAGACAGGGTCTCACTCTGTTGCTCAGTCAGGAGTAAAGTGGCATGATCATAGCTCATTGTAACCACGAACCTCAGCTTCCCAAGTAGCTAGGCCTACAGGCATGTGTCACCACATCTGGATTTTTTTACTTTTATTTTTTAAGATATAGAGTATCCTTATATTGCCTAGGCTGATCTCAGACTTCTGGCCTCAAGTAATCCTCCTGCTTTGGCTTCCCCAAGTGCTGGGATTAAAGCCATGGCACCAAGTTCTAGTTGTCAATTTTAAAATATGCCCTTTACTAGGTTGTGGTTTACTTCTTAGTTTACCAAATACTTTTCCACAATCTATTTTTTTCTTTTGCTTTTTTTGTTTTTTAAACATAGTCTTGCTGTGTCAGCCAGGCTGTAGTGCAGTGGCACAATCTCCGCTCACTGCAACCTCCACCTCCTGGGTTCAAGTGATTCTACTGCCTCAGCCTCCCGAGTAGCTGGAATTACAAGCGCCTGCCACCATGCCCACGTAATTTTGTATTTTAGTAGAGATGGGGTTTCACCATGTTGGTCAGGCTGGTCTCAAACTCCTGACCTCAACTGATCTGCCCACCTCAGCCTCCCAAAGCGCTAGGATTACAGGTGTGAGTCACTGTGCCCAGCCCATGGCTATTATTATAAAGTCAAAACAAACAAACAAAAAAAAACAGATTCTGGTGAGGTTACAGAGAAAAGGAACACTTATACACTGTTGGTGGGAGTGTTAGGATTACAGGCGTGAGCCTCCACTCCCAGCCATCCACAATCTATTGAGATGACCACGTTGTTTTCTTCCTTCAGTCTGTTGCACTATTCATTTCCAGCTGATGAAATAACGTCGCATTTCAGGGATACACTGTACTGGGTACTGGTGTACATTCCTATTTATATGTTACTGTATTTGGTTTGCCAAAATTTACTAGAAAATTTTGCAGATCCACTCATAAGCGATATTATCACAGTTTTCCCTGCATATGATATGTTTCACTTTGGTATCTAGATAACAATACCATCATAGAACCAGTAAAAAATATTACATGCTCTTCGAAGTTTTAAAACATTTTATCGAATTGGTAATTTTCATGTGTTTGGTAAAATATACAAAAGAATTCATCTGAACTGGGGATTTACGTGCATGTCGGGGCAGGGGTGAGAGCTTTTAAATTACCAAGTTATTGTCTTCACTTTGTTCTTGAATGAGTTGTGGTAGTCAGTTGTCTTTCTAGGAATTTGTCTATTTCCACAAAGATACTTGTTAAAATATTAATCCCTTGTATGGAGTAAGGTCATTAGGAACATCACTTTTACATTTCTCATTTTGTAAGGCTTTATTTTATAAATAAATCAACGCAATGTACTTTTCCTAATATTTTCACCTTCCCAAATAATCAAATGTTAGCTGTGTTTCTCAATTATTTTTAATTCTCTATTGACACACTAAACTTTATGTCCTTTCTGCTTTAATTTGCTCTTTTTTTACTCTATTTTCTAAAGTTGGAAAATTAGGTTAGAATTTGAAGTACTTCTCATTACAATGTTCATAGCTATTAATTTCACTGTAAGCACTGCTTTACACATCTCACAGAATTTGATATGTTGTTTCTGTTTTCATTCACCTCAAAGTATTTTCTGATTTCCTTATAAATGCTCCTGTGACTTGCTGGTTATATCACTTTTTTTTTTTTTTTTTTTTTTTTTTTTTTTTTT
>NW_016806988.1:10490-17075 GCF_001698545.2 Rhinopithecus bieti | reverse complement strand
GTGTTTCCATTTTTGTTTTTCTGAAAATAACTTTTAATTTCTTCCTTGAACCACTGATTGATCATGTTATTTAATTTCCATGTGCTTGTGAATATTCTAAAATTCCTCCTATAATTGATTTCTAGTTTCATACCATTATGTTCAGAAAAGATATTCAATATGACTTCAATCTTTTAAAATTTCTTAAGACTTGTTTTGTGACCTAACATGTTATTTACTCTGGAGAATATTCTGTGTGCACTTTTGAAAAATGTGTATTCCATTGCTGTTGAATGGAAGACTGCATAAATGTCTTTTAGGTCCATATGGACAACTTTGGTTTTCAATTGTGGCTTAAGTCTGATGTCTCCTTATTGATGTTCTGTCTGAATGATCTCACCATTGCTTAAAGAGGTGTGCTGAAGTCCCCTCAATTATTGTATTACATTTTATATTTTCCTTCAAAGCTTTTAATATTGGCTTTATGTATTTAGGTACTGTAATGTTGAGTGCATATACATTTATGACTTTTATATCCCATGAACAGACTACTTTATCATTATATAATGACCCTGTCTCTGCTTAAAATTTTTTACCTTCATTCTATTTCATCTGATGTAAATATTAAGATATCTGCCTCTGCTCTCTGTTGGTTTCCATTTACATGGCATATCTTTGTCCATCCTTTCACTTTCAATTTATATGTGTCCTGAAAAATGAACTGTCTTGTAGGCAACATATAGATGGGACTTTTCAAAATCCATTCATCCACTTTATTTACTTTGATTAGAGAATTTAATCTATTTACATTCAAAGCACTTATTGACAGGTAAAGAATTTCTGCTGTCATTTTGCAATTTGTTTTCTGGCTGATTACTAATTCTTTGCTTTTCTCTTCCTCTCTTGCTGTTTTCTTACGTGATTCAATGTTTTTCTGAAGTGGTATGCTTTCAACCCTTTCTTTTTGTATTTTGCATATCTACTAAGGGTTTTTGCAAACGTTGTGGTTACCATGAACCTTACACAAAGTCTCTTACACTTATGAGACTATTTTAAATTAATAAAACTAAAATTAGATCAATTACTCAAATGCTATGCTTTTACTTCCAACCCCACATTGTGTTCCTGATGACACAATTTATATCATTTTATAATTTGTATAATTTAATAAATTATTGTTGCTACAAGTTTTGTCTTTTAACTTTTATGATAAATACATAATTTGTTTTCACAACACCATTACAGTATTAGCATATTCTCAGTTTGACTGTGTACATTTTTGTTTTGTTTTGAGACGGAGTCTCACTCTGTCAGCCAGGCTGGAGTGCAGTGGTGCCATCTTGGCTCACTGCAACCTCCGCCTCCCAGGTTCAAGCGATTCTCCTGCCTTGGCCTCCAGAGTAGCTGGGATTACAGGCGCATACTACCACGCCTAATTTTTGTATTTTTAGTAAAGACGATGTTATGCCATGTTGGCCAGGCTGGTCTCGAACTCCTGGCCTCAGGTCATGTGCCTGCCTCGGCCTCCCAAACTGCCAGGATTACAGGCGTGAGCCACCACACCCAGCCAACTATGTACTTACTTTTATCAGTGAGTTTTATACTCACATGTTTTCATGTTTCTAATTAGCAGTCTTACTACAGCTTGAAGAACTCCCTTTAGCGATTCTTCCCATACAGGTCTAGTGGTGGTAAATTCCCATATCTTTTGTTTGAGAACTTTATATTTTTCCTTAATTTTTGAAACACAGGATAGCTGGAAATAGTATTCCTGGATGGCAGTGTTTTCCTTTCAGCTTTTTCTATATATCATGAGTGCCTTCTGGCGTGAAAGTTTTCTAGTGAAGTCTGCTGATAGTCTTCTGTGGATCATTTTGTATGTAAGAAGAGACTATTCCCTTGCTGCTTTGAAGATTCTTCGTCTTTTACCTTTGATTATTTAATTACAATATGTTTTGGTGTGAGTCTCCTTGGATTCATCCTACCCGATGTTTGAAATTCCTGGATCTAAATTTCTATTTCCTTCCCCAGAATTATGAGGTTTTCTGACATTATTTCTTCAAATATGTTTTCTGTCCTTTTCCCTCTATCTTCTCCATCTGATAATGTATAAATTACTCCCCTCTGAGGATATCTCAAAAGTCTCTTAAACTATCTTCAATCTTTTTTCTTTTTTCTCCTCAGATTACATGATTTCCAAAGGCCTATCTACAAGCTTGATAGTGCTTTCTTCTGCTTCATCTATTCTGCTGTTGGACACATCTGTTAAATTTTTAAGTCCAGTTATTGTGTTCTTCAACTTTACACTTTTTGGTATCTTTTATTTCTTTATGAAAATTCTCAGTTTGTTCATGCACTGCTCCCATGACCTAAGTGAGCCTCTTCATGGTTGCTCTTTTTAATTTCCTGTCAGGTTAATCACATATCTTCATTTCATTAGGGTTGGTTTCTGAAGACTTATCTTCTTTTATTTAGAATCTGTTTCCCTGTTTCATTTTTCTTGACTCAATGTGTTGATTTCTGTGAATTAGATAAGATAACCTCCTCTACCAGTCTTGTTAAACTGGCCTTCGGTAAGAGATATTTCTCCCCAAACAACCCAGTGAAAGATCTAGTACTGGCCTCCAGAGGTGAGGATGAACTAAGTCATAATTTTGCCTTGAGACAGGTACTGGTCCCTCAGAATGCAGCTGGAAGGGTTAGTGTTATATGTGTGTTCCAGTTCCTTCTTTCCTTTGAAGAAACTGAGAGACAAAGTTTATGTCATACTGATTTTGCACCACACCAAGTAGAGAATTTGTGGTAGATGCCTGTAATCTCTTTGAGACTACTCAATGTGAAACTGAGGAGATAACTTCTGAATGTTTCCAAGTTTGAAAATGACCTATTCTCACCGGGCACGGTGGCTCATGCCTGTAATCTCAGCACTTTGGGAGGCTGGGGCGGGCGGATCACCTGAGGTCGGGAGTTCGATACCAGCCTGACCAACATGGAGAAACCCTGTCTCTAGTAAAAATACAAAATGGTGGTGCATGCCTGTAATCCCAGCTATTCAGGAGGCTGAGGCAGGAGAATCGCTTGAATCCAGGAGGCGGGGGTTGCAGTGAGCCGAGACTGCGGTGAAACTCTGTCAAAAAGAAAAGGAAAAGGAAAAAGGAAAGGAAGAGGGGAGGGGAGGGGAGAGGAGAGGAGAGGAGAAGAGAGAAGAGGACTACCTATTCTCAGTGGTACAGGAGATTCAGGAATGAAGAGCTCTTTCAACTCCCAGAGCTGGGTGATATAGGAGCCAGTACCTTGAATGAGAGATGTAAAATATGGCGCAGTCAGTTATGTGTACAAATTACTCCCAGGGATAGTCTGCAGAAACGAATTTATCACCAGAGTAAGCCAGGTAGGGAAGCATGGGAAGTACCCAACCTCACAATCAGGCACAGTGAAGTCACACAACCTCCCGCCAGTAAGGATTTGGAAGCCTGGACTTATTGCTGGAGCAATCTGAAGAATAAATTGCAAAGAACATTCGACTCCCTTTAAGGCTTCTTGAAACTACAGACCAGGATTAATCACTAGAGCAATCCAGGGAAGATGTAGGCAGTGCCATCCCTCCCATTAACGCTTGAGGAGGTTTATTCTTCATTTCCTACACAGGCTCCTAGGTGCGGGCATGATAGAAGACACAAAAACAAGCTGCTGCTAGAAATGTGCAGCCAGACTGTTTCCAGTGAGAAGCTAGAGGGTATGCTGATCCCAGGAGATACAGCTGTTGGCAGTGCTCCTGCAGTTCAACCCCCAACCCATTCTTCTGTTCTTCAAGGAAATACTCTAGTGCCAAGTCCTTGTGTTCCTCATGTAACGTGATTTAAGGGCCAAGCCCTCTGGTAGAGAATGTAAGAACTGGGACACTGTATGTGTGCTATCAACCCATCACCCCTCAGGAAGAGGGTGGGAGTTAAGGATTCTTTCCAAATTGTACAGCCTGTGCTCGAGGTGAGGTTTAACCATGAGTATACCTCAGTTTATCCTTCACATTTTGTTGTAGATGTTTTCTCAATCATCCAGTGTGTGAGCATCTTTCAACTACATTTTGGCTTTCTCTTGGATAGAACTGATCCACATGTATGTACTTACTTGGTGTATCCATGAAAGGAGGGACAAAACAGGCACCTCCAATTCTATCATGTCGCTGACATCTCTCTAGGACTTTTCTTACACATCCTAAAGGACTGCACTTCATATTTATACTAACATAAATATAACCTAGAAATACTACATCTATATGGGCTGGGCACGGTGGCTCACACCGGTAATCCCAGCACTTTGGGAGGCTGACGCGGGTGGATCACTTGAGGTCAGGAGTTCGAGACCAGCCTGGCCAAAAGGGTGAAACCCTGTTTCTATTAAAAATACAAAAATTAGCTGGGCCTGGTGGCGCATGCCTGTAATTTCAGCTACTCAGGAGGCTGAGACAGGAGACTCGCTTGAACCCGGGAGGTGGAGATTGCAGTGAGCTGAGATCACGGCACTGCACCCCAGCCTGGAAAACACAGCAAGACTCCGTCTCAAAAAAAAAAAAAAAAAGAAATATTACCTATTACCTCTATATATCTCTATAACTTCTCCTCCCTTTTGAACCATTATTATAATACAATAAAATCCTCAAAATTATATACTCAGTTATATAATTTTACATAATCAGGTCAGAGGAGAATCGAAAGAAAATTTTTCTTTTGGCATTTTATTATCCTTCTTATTATTTCTGGTTCTTTTATATTAGCTCTGTGGATCTGAGTTACCATCAAGAATTATTTCCTGGCCAGGTGCGGTGGCTCACGCCTGTAATCCCAGCACTTTGGGAGGCCCAAGTGGGCAGATTACCTGAGGTCGGGAGTTCAAGACCAGCCCGACCAACATGAAGAAACCCCGTCTCTACTAAAAAGACAAAAAATTAGCCGGGCATGGTGGCTCATGCCTGTAATTCCAGCTACTCAGGAGGCTGAGGCAGGAGAATCGCTTGAACCTGAGAGGTGGAGGTTGCAGTGAGCCGAGATCGTGCCATTGCATTCCAGCCCAGGCAATAAGAGTGAAACTCTGTCTCAAAAAAAAAAAGAATCATTTCCTTATTACAAGTTTTGTTCTTA
Organism: Rhinopithecus bieti; assembly: GCF_001698545.2. Classification (NCBI taxonomy): domain Eukaryota; kingdom Metazoa; phylum Chordata; class Mammalia; order Primates; family Cercopithecidae; genus Rhinopithecus; species Rhinopithecus bieti. The sequence continues at coordinate 11,958 of NW_016806988.1, read as the reverse complement.
ACCACATCCTTTGTGATATTATTAAATAGATCTCATTTCTCTATGTTGTAAGCTCACAAACACAAATATTGAAATACTGCATAGAATACACATATATAAGTATATAGTGTATAGGCATATATGCCAGCTAATACATAAAAAATATGCATTTATACTAGCTTCTATAATTATTACATAATTATGACTGGTACTCTGATTTTTCATAGGAATTTCAATTACAGTTTGGGGTCAGTATTCTTCATTCTCAAAAATTAGCTTTTCTTACAAGGTGGGTTTGCTAAGAACACATTCCCAGTTTTTGTTTATCTAGCAATATCTTTACCTTGATTTAAGAATGTCAGTCATGCTTCAGGTAAAATTTTGAATTTACTTCTTCTACACTATTAATATGTCATATACCTCCACTGTGGCCTTGATTTTTACTGTATTATTAGAGTTTCCTTGTACATCAGCCATTATTCTCTTCATGCTTCCAAGATTTTTTTTTACTTTCATAATTTTACTGTGATGTGTCTAAGGGGAAATAAATTTGCAATTATTATACTTGGAATTCTTTACACTTCTTGGATGTTTAATTTTTTTCATAATATAGAAAAATTTCAGGTATTACTTCTTTAAATACTTTTTCTCTCAGCTTGTTATCCTCATGTTCTGGCACTACCATTGCACATACGTTGGTATTCTCAATGGCTTCTGGCATTTCTCTGAAACTGCATTTTACTTACTTCTTTATTCTGTATTTTTTAAACTGGATGATTTCTATCAATCTATCTTCAAATTCAATGATCATTCATTCTACCAGTTAAAATCTAGTGTTAAACCTCTCTAATGAATTGTAATTTTCATTATTATACTTTACAACTCCAGATTTCCATATGGTTCTTTTCTATAATTCTTACCTATTTATTTATATTTTCTAGATGCAAAATTCTTGTAATTATATCATTGCCTCCTGAGGTACGGTGTCCTCTAGTTCTTTTAAGATATTTATAATGGCCAATTTGAAATATTTGTCTGCTTAGTAACACATCTTAGGCCTTCAAAGGTGAGATGTTTTGCCAGTCTTCTTCCCCATAAGGTCATGTTTTCTTACTTCTCTTTATGTCTCAATTATTTTTGTTGTTGAAAATTAAACATTGTCAGTAATACATGGTAGCGATACAGGCTACCATCACTCCAGGACAAGGTGTTAACTATTTACTGTCTTTTTACTAATTGGCTGTAGTATTTTAGGGAAGTCTATTTCTCCTACAAGACCAGCCTGACCAACATGGAGAAACCCCGTCTCTACTAAAAGCACAAAATTAGCCAGGCGTGGTGGTGCATGCCTATAATCCCAGCTACTCGGGAGGCTGAGGCAGGAAAATCCCTTGAACCAGGGAGGCTGAGGTTGCAGTGACCCAAGATCATGCCATTTCATTCCAGTCTGGGAAACGAGCGAACTCCATCTCAAAAAAAAAAAAAAAAA
>NW_016806988.1:6438-9657 GCF_001698545.2 Rhinopithecus bieti | reverse complement strand
GATTTCTGAATTTTTTTAATTCAATAAATGTCAATGACTTACATTATAGGTACAATAGTCAGAGCTAGTATATAAATGATGAAAAGACAGATCTCCTCCTGCAAGGAGATTACAGTCTATTAGAATGACTATAACTACAATAATATATATAGTATTATAACTATATATATTATAACTATATATATAATAACTAAGAACTACAATAATATATATAAGCATTATAATAGAAGCACATACAAAGAGCAGCGGAACCCCAGAAACATAACCCAAATCTGCTTAAGGAAATCAGGAAAACCTTTACAAGGAAGTGGCATTTGAGCTAGAACTTGAAAGATGAATGAGAATTTTGTGAGAACACAAGAAGGGGGAAGATATTCCAGTTAGAAAGGCAACTGCACAGAGATTTGATGATTTTTCAAAAAGAATAGCATATTTAAGGAACTACAAGTACTTCAGTGGTGCTAGAAGATAAATGGAAAAGAGGTGAAAAGAGATCAAGCTGGACATCTAGACTAAATTATGAAGCTTATATGCCATTAAAACTGTTTTACTACTGTAGATGATAATTCAAAATTTATGTGGTAGACACATCATCCTTGTAGTAGTGTAGAAAATAAGATTGGAGGGGAACAAGCCAAGAGACCAATCAAGTGATTACTGCAATAGTCCACATTAAGGTAGTGAAGGCCTACAAAAGGACAATGGTTATATGGACAAGAATGAAGAATACTGAGGAAAGAGAATGGGCAGAACTTAAGTCTGAATGTTGGAGGGATTATAACCAATGTTTACTGAGAATTTTGCTAAGTATCTTTTTTTTGGTAACACTTCATGTAATCCTTATAATACTTCTAATAGGGATGGAAAGCAGTCTAACGTGCTAGAAGCTAAATTGCCAAAGAATCAGTTTGCCATATTTACCAAATATTTGTTTTAGGGAATATTTATCCTGGATATATTTAATAAATGTATCCTTGGTTAACTTAAAAAAGAACGAAGAAAGGACACTGGCTGTAAATAACTACTGTGGTTACACCAGTCCAAAATTCTGGAATATCCCATAAGTCAAAAATAATATGTGAGAAAAACAAGTTGCAGAATAAGTAAAATATAGATAAGTATAAATAAGTAAAATAAGTAAAATATAGGTAGCACTTTTTTTAAACTTTAAACTTTTTAAACTTTAATAACATGGAGAATGCCACCTTGTTATTTATTTGTATACAGCTATACAGTAAAAGTATTTTAAAATGCATGGATATATGACTTCAGAATAGGACTTCATGGTGGTATGAGATGAAAAGGTACAAAGAGAGCTTCAACTGTATCTATGATGTATTAATTTCTTAAAATCTGAAACAAATATAGTAAGGTATAAGATTTGTTAAAGCAGGGTAATGGTAATAAGTGTTCGGTATGTCATTCTATGTATTTTCTGTTTGAAATATATCATTGAAAAAACTCCTTTAAAACTTTAGATGCTAAGCTTGCTATTTAATACAGAATAAAGTCCAAGTTACCAAGGAAGGTACTCTGGGTTCTGTACACTCTAGACTCAAACTGCTTTTCCTATTGCATCACCTACTGCTCTCCACCTAACATAACCCATATGTCACAGACAAAGTCAATATACCATTCTAGGCCGGGTGCTGTGGCTCGCGCCAGTAATCTTAGCACTTTGGGGGGCCAAGGCGTGTGGATCCCTTGAGACTTGGAATTCGAGACCAGCCTGGCCAAAATGAAGAAACCCATCTCTACTAAAATTAAAAAATTAGCTGGGGCTGGTGGTGGCACATGCCTGTAATCCCAGCTACTCAGGAGGCTCAGGCACCAGAACTGCTTGAACCGGTAGGTAGAGGTTACATCAAGCCGAGATTGCACCAATGCACTCCAGCGAGACTCTCTCTCAAAAAAATAAAATGCCGTTGTAAATATGCCATAAGCCTGAAAAAAAAATTATTTTGCTCTTATTTTCTCTCAGAATATCCTTTTACCAATCTATATCGGGAAAATTTACACTAATTCTTGAAAGCCAAACACAAATTTGACCACCTCTCTGAAACCACCTTTGAAAACCAAATTCAGAATTAGCCTTTCTCTGTGTTCCACACCATGTAGTTTATTCCTTTACCATTACAACATGTTGCACTGTCAATTTCTTGTTCACTGAAGATAAGGGTTTATTACTGTTGTTGATCTTATGAAAGAACCAGATTTTGGCTTTTTAAAGTTTCTCTATTATCTGTTTGTTTTCCACATCATTGATTCCTACTCTGTTGTTTCCTTACTTGTGTTTACTCTAGGTTTACTTTGCTGTTCTTTTTCTAGCTTCCTAAGGTAGAAACTCTGGTTACTGACATTTAGACTTTTCTTCCTTTATAACAAAAGCATTTAAACTATAATTTGCCCTCCAAGCACTGCTTTAGCTACATTCCATGAATTTTGACATGTCATATTGTCATTACCATTTGGTTAAAAATATCTTCTAATTGTGATTTCCCTTTGACTCATGATCATTTAAAATTGTGTTGTCTAATTTCCAAATATTTGGAACATTCCTAGATATTTTAATAATTTCTATTTTAATTTTAGTTCCATTGTGGTGACAGAACATATATAAATTTCAATCATTTTAAATTTATCAGCTGGGCACAGTGGCTTACGTCTGTAATCCCAGCACTTTGGGAGGCTGAAGTGGGAGAATCACCTGAGGTCAGGAGTTTGAGACCAGCCTGGCCAACATGGTGAAACCCTGTCTCTACTAAAAATACAAAAATTAGCCAGGCGTGGTGGCATGCACCTATAATTCAGCTACTCGGGACGCTGAGGCACGGAGAACAGCTTGAACCCAGGAGGCAGAGGTTCCAGTAAGCCAAGATCGCGCCACTGCACTCCAACCTGGGTGACGGAGCGAGCGAGACTCTGTCTCAAGATATAAATAAATTTATGAAGACACACAAAATTTATCAAGGCATATTTCATGGTTCATGTTGAATATATGATGTACACTTGATAAGAATATCTACTTCACAAATTGGGGAAGTAGTGTTCAATACTTATCAATTATATTGAGATGGTTTGTAGTATTCCTTAGATCATCTATGTCTTTACTAATTTTGTTTTTTTTGCTAGAAATTCTATCAATTGCTCAGTGTAGGGTGGTAAAATCTTCAGCACTAATTGTAAAAGTATCTTTTACCTCTTAATTTTGTCAATTTT
>NW_016806988.1:0-1928 GCF_001698545.2 Rhinopithecus bieti | reverse complement strand
GGATGGTCTCGATCTCCTGACCTCGTGATCCGCCTGTCTCGGCCTCCCAAAGTGCTGGGATTACAGGCTTGAGCCACCACGCCCGGCCAGAACACACATTTTTTAAAGAACACATTGAACATTTACCAAGACATACCATATTCTGGGCCATAAAACAATCTTGAACCAATTTTTAAAAAATGCAATTCATACAAAGTATATTCTTTGATCATATGAGAATTAAAATAGGTAACAATTACAGAAAGATCTCTGGAATATCCCTAAATATATGTAAACTAAATAGCACATTCCAGGACCAAGAAGACATCAAGAGGGAAATCAGAAAGTATTTTGAACAGAATCAAAATGAAAACGTCAAAATTTGTGGGATGACACCAAAAAATGTATGTAGAAAAAAAACGCACAAAATGCCAATCTGAAAAAGAAAAATCTCAATTCAGTGACTTGGAGTTAAGAAACTAGAAAAAGAAGAACAAATTAAACAAAAAGCAAGCAGAAAAAAGAAAATAATAAACACCAAACCAAAAATCGATGAAATAACTTCCTTAATATATTTTCTTATCTTCCTTTTATCTTTTAATTCCTTAAAAGACACAAACTACCAAAGAATATAGAGGCCAGGTGCGGTGGCTCACACCTGTAGTCCCAGCACTTTGGGAGGCCGAGGCGGGTGGATCATTTGAGGTCAGGAGTTCAAGACCCAGCCTGGTCAACATAGTGAACAACCCTGTCTCTACTAAAAATACAAAAATTAGCTGGGTGGTAGTGGCGTGCACCCATAATCCCAGGTACTCCGGAGGCTGAGGCAGGAGAATCGCTTGAGCCTGTGAGGTGGAGGGTGCCGGTGAGCCAAGATTCCGCCACTGTACTCCAGTCTGAGCGACAGTGAGTCCCTGTCTCAAAAAAAAAAAAAAAAAAAAAAATACTACCAAAGCTCGTTCAAAAAATATATAAGCTGGCCGGGCGCAGTGGCTCCGGCCTGTAATCCCAGCACTTTGGGAAGCTGAGGTGGGTTGATCACCTGAAGTCAGGAATTTGAGACCAGCCTGGCCAACATGGTGAAACCCTGTGGCTACTAAAAATACAAAAATTAGCCTGGCGTGGTGGTGTGCGCCTATAGTCCCAGGTACTTGGGAGGCTGAGACTCAAGAATCGCTTGAACTCCAGAGGCGGAGGTTGCACTGAGCCGCAATCACACCATTGCACAGTGCACTCCAGCCTGGGCAACAGAGCCTGTCTCAAAAAAAAAAAAAAAAAAAAAAAAAAACCCACACAGACAGAAAGAAATCAGGAGGGCATGGTGGCAGGCACCTGTAATCCCAGCTACTCGGGAGGCTGAGGCAGGAGAATCACTTGAACCGGGAAGGCAGAGATTGCAGTGAGCCAAGATGGCACCATTGCACTCCAACCTGGGGGACAAGAATGAGACTTTGTCTCAAAAAACAAAACAAAACAAAAACAACAAATACACACACACACACACACACATATATATATAACCTGAATATTCATATATCCATTAATGACATACAATTAGTAATTTTAAAACTTCCATAAGGAAAACAACAGACCAAGTAGTTCCACTGATAAATTCACAAGTGAATTCTACCAAAACATTTAAGGATTAAAAAATATGGATTCTAGGCTGGGCGCAGTGGCTCACGCCTGTAATCCCAGCACCTTGGGAGGTAGAGGCAGGCAGATGACCTGAGGTCAGGAGTTCGAGACCAGCCTGGCCAACATGGCGAAATCTCATTTCTACTAAAAACACAAAAAAAAATTAGCCAGATGTGGTGGCGCGCACCGGCAATCCCAGCTACTTGGGAGACTGAGGCAGGGAGAATCACTTGAATACAGGAGGCAGAGGTTGCAGTGAGCCGAGATCACACCACTGCACTCCAGCTTGGGCAACAAAGCAAGACTCCATC
>NW_016806987.1:31014-32232 GCF_001698545.2 Rhinopithecus bieti | reverse complement strand
TGCATTGGGAGTTATACCTGATATAAATGACGAATTGATGGGTGCTTACCAATAATCTTTACAGCTGTTTTTATTTCTCAAAGATTAAAGTCTCATGAACTGAAAGGTACCACAGCTTTTGTCTTCCCTTTAAAAAATATTAGATCCAAGTGCTTGTCTTCCTTTAGGCCAAATTAATTAGAGCTCTTTTTACAGACATTATACACAATACACACAGACAGGCAGAAGAAAACCCGTTCCCCACAAGATTCTTTTTCACAACCAAAACTTGCTTAAAAGTTAACTGCTGATGGTGTGAAGAGAAAAGAATAAAAGTTCTAAAATTCTTGGGGAAAAAGCTGTTATTCTTATGCAAGTGGTTCTTCCACCAGGAGAAAAGCTTAATTACAGTCCAATGCAGTTGAAACCCTTGGCTGGTGAAGGGAAGGAGAAGGTTCTGGCAGCACATGGTGGGGAATGTCAGTGCAGGGCGCTTGGGCCATGCATGCCAGCGTCAGCAGAGAGGGGAGGGTAGCAAGAGGAGGGGGAATCCCATGCTGGTCTGTCCAGAAAAGAAAAAAAAAAAAAAGGCAATGGAGACGGAGGTTGATCTTCCTGACCCCTAAGAGCAACAGGAGTGGTGGCACGATTTCTCCTAGTGTTAGAAGTCCAAGGATGAAAAGGCTTAGAAACAAGACGGAAAAAGATTTATTGGTTTGCATTTCGCTCACTGCTTCTCCAGCCCCTACATTGCATGCCAAAAATGTTGCAGAACTTTTTCTCAGTTCAGCTAAAGACGGAGTCCTTGTCTCACAACCATGAAAATTTAGGCTCACAGATGATTTGAAGAGTGAGTAGGGCAGGATTTTATTGGGTAAAAAGGAAGAAAAGTGGAAACAGGGACCCTCCGCACAGACTGAGTCCCTACTGGTGTGCTTTCCAACTTGCAGGTTGAATCTCAGGTTCCCCACACGAAGAGGAGGGGCCAGGCTCCTCCCCACTGCAAATAGTGTGAACTTCTGTGACTCCACCCCAGTGTATTCCTCCCAGTGCACAGGTTGGTCAGAGTCTTTGCCAGGGAGCTTTTCCCACCTGGCGGTCTCAATACAGCATTCATTTTTCCGCATCTGGTGAATTTCATTTAGCAAAATGTCCTCAAGGTTCATGCATGTTTTATAGATTACAAGATTTCCCTTTTTGTGGATGAATTACATATAATATAACTCTCTCTCTCTCTCT
>NW_016806987.1:17272-27698 GCF_001698545.2 Rhinopithecus bieti | reverse complement strand
GTTTGAATTCTTTGTAGATTCTGGATATTAGCCCTTTGTCAGATGAGTAGATTGCAAAAATTTTCTCCCATTCTGTAGGTTGCCTGTTCACTCTGATGGTAGTTTCTTTTGCTGTGCAGTAGCTCTTTAGTTTAATTAGATCCCATTTGTCAATTTTGGCTTTTGTTGCCATTGCTTTTGGTGTTTTAGACATGAAGTCTTGCTCATGCTTATGTCCTGAATGGTATTGCCTAGGTTTTCTTCTAGGATTTTATGGTATTAGTTCTAACATTTAAGTCTCTAATCCATCTGGAATTAATTTTCATATAAGGAGCAAGGAAAGCATCCAGTTTCAGCTTTCTACTTATGGCTAGCCAATTTTCCCAGCACCATTTATTAAATAGGAAATCCTTTCCCCATTTCTTGTTTTTCTCAGGTTTATCAAAGATCAGATGGCTGTAGATGTGTTATTGATGTTGTTGTTGTTGTTTTGCTGTGCCCTGTCCCCAGAGGTGGAGTCTACAGAGTCTGGCAGGCCTCCTTGAGCTGCTGTGAGCTCCACCCACTTCGATCTTCCCAGGGCTTTGTTTACCTACTTAAGCCTCAACAATGGCGGGTGCCCCTCTCCCAGCCTAGCTGCTGCCTTGCCCTTAGATTGCAGACTGCTGTGCTAGTAATGATGAAGGCTCCGTGGGCGTAGGACCCTCCTGGCCAGGTGTGGGATATAATCTCCTGATGTGCCCATTTGCTTAAAGCACAGTATTGGGGTGGGAGTTACCTGATTTTCCAGGTGTTGTGTGTCTCAGTTGCCCTGGCTAGGAAAAGTGTATCCCTTCCCCCTTGCACTTCCCAGGTGAGGCGATGCCTCACCCTGCTTCAGCATTCGCTGGTCAGGCTGCAACAGCTGGCCAGCACCGATGGTCCGGCACTCCCTAGTGAGATAAACCCAGTACCTCAGTTGAAAATGCAGAAATCACCTGTCTTCTGTGACACTGGTGCTGGGAACTGGATACTGGAGTTGTTCCTCTTCTGCCATCTTCCTCTGCCGCCCAGGCCAACTGTAGCTGATTATAAACCACTTCTTGAGATAAATCAAGGTAAAGTAATCTATGAATGACAAAAGTCTTAGAATAGCCATGATTAAAAATGCAATTGACTAGAAAATTTGATTACTTTTGTGCCATACAGCAGTTTAACATAAATATCACAATTATTGGTAATAACATATACTAAGATATCAGAATTTGGGAACCTCATACACTTTTGAAACACATGTTAATAATGAATTTATACAAATATAACTCAGAGAGTTAAACATATTGAAAGAAAAATGAAGCAACAACAGCATCAATAACAAAAAATGTCCCCACAAAAACCCCATGGAAGGGTCAGCACCCACAAAGATCAAAACTAGACAAACTCATGAAAATGAGAAGGAATCAATGAAAAAAATGCTGAAAACCCAAAAGGCCAGAGTGCCTCTTCTCCTCCAAATGATTTCAAGGACTCTCCAACGAGGGTGCAGAAGTAGACAGAGGATGAGATGCATGAATTGACAGAAGTTGACTTCAAAAGATGGGTAATAAAAAACTCCCCTGAATTAAAAAATATATATATATGTTCTAACCCAATGCAAAGAAGCTAAGAACATTGACAAAAGGTTATAATAATTGCTAACTATAACCAATATCCAGTTTGGAGAGGAACATAAATGACTTGATGGAGCTAAAATCATAGAATGAGAACTTCGTGAAGCATACACAAATATCAATAGCAGAATCGTCCAAAGGAAGAAAAGGTATCACAGTTTGAAGACCACTTTGCTGAAAAAAGGCATGCAGACAAGAATAGAGAAATAATAATGAAAAGAAATGAACAAAGTCTCTAAGAAACATGGCACTTCATAAATAGACTGAACCTAAGATTGATTGGAGTACCAGAAAGAGATGGGGAAAATGGAAATAAGCATAAAAACACATTTCAGGATATTATCCAGAATTTCCCCCATCTAGAAAGACAGACCAACATTCAAATTCTGGACATACAGATAACATCATTGAGCTAATCCATGAGGAAATCAACCCCAAGACTCATAATCATCAGATTCCCTAAGGTCAAAATGAAGACAAAATTGTTAGGGTAGCCAGAGAGAAAGGTCAGGTCACCTATAAGGGAAGATCATTAGACTAACAGTGGACCTCTCAGCAGCAACACTATAAGCCAAAAGAGATTGGGGGTCAATATTCAACATTATTAACATTTTCAGCCTATAATTTCAAATCCAGCCAAGCTAAAATTCCTAAATGAAAAAGAAATAAAATTCTTTCCAGACAAGCAAATGCTGAGGGCCTGCCTTGCAAGAGCTCCTGCAAGAAGCACTAAATATGGAAAGGAAAATCCAGCAGCAGCCACTGCAAAAGCACACCAAAATACAGATAACAACGAAACAACAAAGAAACTGCATCAACTGGTGTGCAAAATAACCAAAGAGCAGCATGATGACAGAATCAAATTCACACATAACAATACTAACCTTAAATGTAAGTGGGCTAAATGCCCCAACTAAAACACAGAGACCAGCAAATTGGATAAAGAGTTGAGACCAATCAGTGTGCTGTATTCAGGAGACCCTTCTCATGTGCAAAGACACACATGGGTTCAAAATAAAGGGATGAGGACAAATTTACCAAGCAAATGGAAAGCAAACACATAAACAAACAAATGAACAAAAGAGCAGGGGTTGTAATTTTAGTCTCTGACAAAACAGACTTTAAACCAACAAAGATCAAAAAGACAAAGAACAGCATTACATAATAATAAAGAGAACAATTCATCAAGAAGTGCTAACTATTCTGAATATATATACACCCAATACAGGAGGACTCAGATTTATAAAACAAGTTTTTAGAGACCTACAAATAGATTTAGACTCCCACACAATAGTGGGAGACTTTAACACCCAACTGTCAGTATTAGACACATCTATAAGACAGAAAGTTAACAAGGATATTCAGGAGTTGAACTCAGCTCTGGATCAAGTTGACCTAGTAGACATCTACAGAACTCTACACAAAATCAACAGAATATACATTCTTCTCAGTGCTATGTAGCACTTATTCTAATGTCAATCACATAATTGGGAGAAAAACGTTCCTCAGCAAATGCAAAAATACTGAAGTAATAACAAACAGTCTCTCAGACCACAGTGCAATCAAATTAAAAATCAGGATTAAGAAACTCACTCAAAACCACACAATTGCATGGAAATTGAACAATCTGCTCCTGAATGACTCCTGGGTAAATAATGAAATTAAGACAGAAATGAAGAATTTCTTTGAAACCAATGAAAACAAGAAGACAATATACCAGAAGACCTGGGACACAGATAAAGCAGTGTGTAGAGGGAAATTTATAGCACTAAATGCCCACATCAGAAAGCTTGAAATACCTCAAAATGACACCCAAACATCACAGTTAAAAGAGCTAGAGGGGCAAGAACAAACTAATTCAAAAGCTAGCAGTAGACAAGAAATAACTAAGATCAGAGCAGAACTGAAGGAGATAGAGACACAAAAAACCCTCCAAAAAATCAGTGAATCCAGGAGCTGGGATTTTGAGAAAATTAAAAAAATTAAAAAAATAAATAGATGGCTAGCTAGACTATTAAGAAGAAAAGAGAGAAGATTCAAATAGACACAATAAAAAATGACAAAAGAGAGATCACCACTGACCCCACAAAAATACAATCTACCATGAGAGAATACTATAAACACCTTTACACAAATAAACTAGAAAATCTAGAAGAAATGGACAAATTCCTGGATACATGTGGAGGACAGTATGGCCATTCCTCAAGGATCTAGAACCAGAAATACATTTGACCTATAAATCCCATAACTGGGTATATTCTGAAAGGAATATAAATCATTCTACTATAAAGACACATGCCCACATATTTTTATTGTGGCATTATTTACAATAGCAAAGACATGGAACCAGCCCAAATGTCCATCTATGATAGACTGAATAAGGAAAATGTGGTATATATATAGCATGGAATACTATGGAGCAATAAAAAGAAATAAGATAATGTTCTTTGCAGGGACATGGATGAAGCTTGCAGCCATTATCCTCAGCAAACAAACACAGAACAGTAAAAGAAATACCACGTTCTCACTCATAAGAAGTTGAACAATGAGAACACATGAACACAGAGAAAGGAACAACACACACCAAGGCCTGTTGGGGTATAGGGGTGAGAAGAGAGAATTTAGAGGATGGACTGATAGGTGCAGCAAACCACCATGGCACATGTATACTTATGTTACAAACATGCACATTCTGGACATGTATCCTGTGTTTTTAGAAGAAAGAGAATATACATAATGTATAAAATACAAAATATATTTAATAAATATCATATAAAATATTGCTCTTTGGGACTATTTAAGTTATAAGTTGTCTATGTTTTATATATTATCTTAACTTATTTATTTAAGTTGGAGCTATACTATAAAACTCCAAAGAAAGTTTATAGCTCCAAGAGAAATAGCTCCAAAGAAAGAAATAGCTCCAAAGAAAGAAAAACTTTTCTGACTCTGAAAATATAAACGTAAAAAGTAATTGCAATGTTCTAAACAAATATGTCATATAAATTAATCCTCTATTAGTGGTGGTTCCATGTAATTAACTTTGTAATTAACTTTTATTCCACTTGTTGAGTTAGTAATCTGCATGAATACATAAGCTTTTAAATTAGAGTTTTGGAAGATTTTACTTAGTCCAATAGTATGATCTTCAACATAATCAGGAAAACTTGTATATAAGAGTGCTTGTAAAGGTCATTTTCAAGAATTTCCCTTGAAGAAGCAGCAAATTTGGGGCTGTAGGTGATTATAAATCACTTCTTGAGAAGAATCAAGGTAAAATAATAATCTGTGGATGACAAAAGGCTGAGAATAGCCATGATTAAAAATGCAGTTGATGAGGAAATATGATTATTTCTGTGGAATGCAGCAGTTTAACATAAAAATCAAGAGGGGATGGACAACAGAAGCCAAGGTTAGAGTGTGCGGGGCCATGAACCAAGGAATGCAAGCAGCACTAGAAGCTGGAAAAAAAAAAAAAAATTGCTAAGGGATCTGGCAAAATGGCTGAATAGGAAAGGCTTGAGTCTATAGGTCCCAGCAAAAGCAACACAGAAGGTGGGTGATTTCTGCATTTTAAACTGACTGGTGCCTGGAACCCCAGTGAGACAGAACTATTCACGCCCTTGGAAGGGAGGCTGAAGTCAGGGAGCAAAGGGGTCTTGCTTAGTGGGTCCCACTCCCACAGAGCCCAGAAGCTAAGAACCCGTGGCTTGAAATGCTTGCCACCAGCACAGCAGTCTGAAGTTGACCTGTGATGATCCAGCTTGATTGGGGGAGGGGCATCTGCCATTAGTGAGGCTTGAGTAAGTGGTTTTCCCCGACAGTGTTAAGGAGGCCAGGAAGTTCAGAGTGAGCAGATCTCACCACAGTGCGGCAAAACAGCTGTGGCCAGACTGCCTTTCTAGATTCCTCCTCACTGTGCAGAGCATCTCTAAAAGAAAGGCAGTAGCCCCAATCAGGGGGTTATAAAAAAAAAAAAAAAAAAAAAAAAAACCCTCCCATCTCCCTGGGACAGAGCACCTGGGGGAATGGGCAGCTGTGGGCACAGCTTCAGAGGACTTAAGCAGTCCTGCCTGCTGGCTCTGAAGTAAGCAGTAGATTCTGACAAGGTGGTTACAGCTAGCACAGTGCTTGAGCTCTGCTAAGGGACAGACTGCCTCTTCAAGTGGGTCCCTGATCCCTGTGCCTCCTGACAGAGAGAGACCTCTCAGCGGGGTTTTGACAGACACTTCACACAGGAGAGCTCTGGCTGGCATCAGGTGGGTTCCCCTCTGGGATAAAGCTTCCAGAGGAAGGACCAGGCAGAAATCTTTGTTGGTCTGCAGCCTCCACTGGTGATACTCAGGCAAAGAGGGTCTGGAGTAGACTTCCAGCAAACTCCAGCATACATACAGAAGAGGGGCCTGACTGTTAGAAGAAAAAGTAACAAACAGAAAGCAATAACATCAATTTCAACAAAAAGGATTCCCACGCAAAAAACCCCATCCAAAAGTCACCAGCCTCAAAGATCAAAGGGAGATAAATCCACGAAGATGAGATAAAACCAGTGCAAAATGCTGAAAATTTGAAAACTGGAATGCCTCCTCCTCCAAATGATCACAACTGCTTTCCACTAAGGACACTAAACTGGATGGAGAATGAATTTGATAAATTGACAGAAGTGGACTTCAGAAGATGGGTAATAACAAACTCCTCTGAGCTAAAGGAGCATGACCTAACCCAATGCAAGGAAGCTAAGAACCTTGATTAAAGGTAACAGGAACTGCTAACTAGAATAAACTGTTTAGAGAAGAACATAAATGAGCTGATGGGTCTAAAAAGAAAACACAGCATGAGAACTTCATGAAGCATATTCATGTATCAATAACCGAATCAATCATGTGGAAGAAAGGATATCAGAGATTGAATAAGAACTGACTGAAATAAGATGTGAAGACAGGATTAGAGAAAAAGGAATGAAAAGGAATGAAAAAAGCCTCCAAGAAATACGGAACTATGTAAAAAGACCAATCTTATGATTGATTGGTGTACCTGAAAGTGATGGGGAGAGTGGAACCAAGTTGGAAAACACACTTCAGGATATTACCCAGGAGAGTTATCCTAATCTAGCAAGACAGATCAACATTCAAATTCAGAAAACACCAGTAACACCACTAAGATACTCCTTGAAAAGAGAAACCCCAAGATAAATAATCATCAGATTCTCCAAGACTAACATCAGATCTGCCTGCAGAAACCCTACAAGCCGGAAGAGAGTGGGGGCCAGTATTCAACATTCTTAAAGAAAAGAATTTTCAACCCATAATTTCATATCCAGCCAAACTAAGCTTCATAAGCAAAGGAGAAATAAAATTCTTTACAGACAAGCAAATTCTGAGGGATTTTCTCACCACCAGGCCTGTCTTACAAGATCTCCTGAAGGTAGCACTAAATATGGAAAGGAAAAGCAGTACCAGCCACTGCAAAATACACCAAAATATAAAGACCAATTATACTATACAGAAAAACTGCATCAACTAATGTGAAAAATGACCAGCTAGCATCATGATGACAGTATCAAATTCACATGTAACAATATTAACCTTAAATGTAAATGGGCTAAATGCCCAATATTAACCTTAAATGTAAATGCACTAAATGCCCTAATTAAAAGACACATAGGCTGGCAAATTGGATAAATAGGCAAGACCCATAGGTGTGCTGTTTTCAGGAGACTCATCTCACATGCAAAGACACACAATGGCTCAAAGTAAAGGAAGGATGGAATATTTACCAAGCAAAAGGAAAGCAAAGAAAAGCAGAGTTTGCAATACTAGTCTCTGATAAAACAGACTTTAAACCAAGAAAGATTAAAAAGACAAATGAGGGTATTACAGAAGAGTAAAGGAATCAATGCAGCAAGAAGAGTTAACTATCCTAAATATATATATATACATCCAATACAGCAGCACCCAGATTCATAAAACAAGTACTTAGAGACCTACAGAGAGACTTAGGCTCCCACACAATAATAGTGGGAGACTTAACACCCCACTGTTAATATTAGACAGATCAAACAGACAGAAAATTAACAAGAATATTTAGTACTTGATTTTATCTCTGGACCAAGTGAACCTAACAGACACCTGCAAAACTCTCCACCCCAAATCAGTAGAATATGTATCCTTCTCAGCACCACATAAAACGTATTCTAAAATTGACCACATAATTTGAAGTAAAACACCCCTCAGCAAATGCAAAAGAATGGAAATCATAACAAACAGTCTCTCAGACCACAGCATGATCAAATTAGAACTCGGAATTAAGAAACTCACTCAAACTGCACAATAACATGGAAATTGAACAACTTGCTCCTGAATGACTACTGGGTAAATAATGAAATTAAGGAAGTAATAAAGAAGTTTTTGGAAACCAATGACAACAAACAGGCAACATATTAGAATCTCTGAGACACAAAGCAGTGTTAAGAGAGAAATTTATAGCATTAAATGCCCATATCAGAAAGTGGGAAATATCTAACATCAACACCCTAACATCACAATTAAAANAACCAAATGCCTTCAGTCCTTGATAGAGAAGATACTTTTTCTCAACCAATCAAGACACAAGCCTGGTTTATTTTACCACTTGCTTGTTGCAGAGGCCTAAAGCCTTAAACAAACAAAGTTGATAGTCAGGTAGTGGTCACAGTAGGCCTTGAATGAGACCCAGTGCCTTGCTGGCTTTAGGACTAAGCACAGTACCACAAAACTGCTTGTGTCACCTCATGCTCCAGACAGCTCAGAATAGAGACAGAGACTCTGCTTGAAATAAAGTAGAAAAGAAAAAAAAAAAAGTTTGATATGGTTTGGCTCTGTGTCCCCACCCAAATTTCATTTTGACTCTTACTCCCATAATTCCCACGTGGAGTGGGAGGGACCCAGTGGGAGATAATTGAATCATGGGGGTGGTTTCCCCATATTGTTCTCATAATAGTGAATAAGACTCATGATATCTGATGGTTTTATCAGAGGTTTCTGTTTTCGGATCTTCCTGATTCTCTCTTTGCCTGCTGCCATCTATGTAAGATGGGACTTGCTCCTCTTTGCCTTCTGCCATGATTGTGAGGCTTCCTCAGACATGTGGAACTGTAAGTCAAATTAAGCCTCTTTATTTTGTAAATTGTGCAGTCTTGGTATGTCTTTATCAGCAGTATGAAAATGGGCTAATACACTAAATTAATACCAGTAGAATGGGGTGTTGCTGAAAAGATACACAAAAATGTGGAAGCAACTTTGGAATTGGGAAACAGGCAGAGACTGGAACAGTTTGGAGGGCTCAGAAGACTGAAAAATTTGGAAAAGTTTGGAACATCCTAGAGACTTGTTGAATAGTTTTGTCCAAAATGCTGATAGCGACATGGACAATAAGGTCCAGAATGAGGTATTCTCAGACAGAGATGAGGAACTTGTGGGGAACTGAGGCAAAAGTAACTCTTGTTATGTTTTAGCAAACAGACTAGTGGGATTTTGCCCCTGCACTAAAGATTTGTTGAACTTTGAACTTGAGAGAGATGATTTAGGGTATCTGGCAGAAGAAATTTCTAAGCAGCAAAGCATTAAAGAGTTGACTTGGGTGCTGTTAAAAGCATTCAGTTTTTAAAAGGAAACAGCATAAAAGTTTGAAAAATTTGCAGCCTGACAATGTAATAGAAAAGAAAATCCCATTTTTTTGGAGGAGAAATTCAAGCCGACTACAGAAATTTGTATAAGTAACAAAGAGCCAAATGTTAATCCCCAAGACAATAGGTAAAATGTCTCCAGGGCATGTTAGAGGTCTTCATGGCAGCCTCTCCCATCACAGGCCATAATGCCTAGGAGGAAAAAATAGTTTTATGGGCTGAGCCCAGGGTCCCTGAGCTGTGCACAGCCTAGGGACTTGTTGCCCTGCCTCCCAGCTGCTCCAGCTGTGGCTGAAAGGGGTTAATGTGGAGCTTGGGCCGTGGCTTCAGATGCTGCAAGCCCCAAGCCTTGGCAACTTCCAAGTGGTGTTTAGTCTGCATGTCTACAGAAGTCAAGAATTGAAATTTGGTAACCTCTGCCTAGATTTCAGAAGATGTATGGAAACGTCTGGTTTCCCAGGCAGAAGTTTGCAGCAGGGACAGAGCTCTCACGGTGAACCTCTGCTAGGGCAGTACAGAAAGGAAATGTGGGGCTGGAGCTCCCACACATAGTTTTTACTGGGGCACCACCTAGTGGATCTGTCAGAAGAGGCCACCATCCTCCAGACCCCAGGATGGTAGATCCACCAACAGTTTTCACTGTCTGCCTGGAAAAGCCACAGACACACCACATTAGCCCATGAAAGCAGCAGGAAGGGAGGCTGTACCCTGCAAAGCCACAGAGATGGAGTTGCCAAAGGCCATGGGAACCCATCTCTGTAACCTGGATGTGAGATTGGAGTAAAAGGAGATCATTTTGGAGGTTTAAGATTTGACTGCCCTGCTGGACTTCAAACTCGTATGGGCCCTGTAGCCCCTTTGTTTTGGCTATTTCTCCCATTTGGAACGGTTTTATTTACTTAATGTCATTACCCCTGTTGTATCTATGATATAACTTGTTTACTTTTGATTTTACAGACTCATAGGCGGAAGGGACTTGCCTTGTCTCAGATGAGACTTTGGACTGTGGACTTTTGAGCTAATGCTGAAATGAATTAAGACTTTCCAGGACTGTTGGGAAGGTATGATTGGTTTTGAAATGTGAGGATATGAGATTTGGCAGGGGCCTGGGGTGGAATGATATGGTTTGGCTCTGTGT
>NW_016806987.1:10938-14259 GCF_001698545.2 Rhinopithecus bieti | reverse complement strand
AAAGATTATAAGATAGTATCTCTGAGTCTCATGATAATCTCAAATCAAAAGCATAAAACAGATACACAAAAACTAAAAGTAAGAAATTAAATTACACCATCAGAGTAAATTACCATCACTAAAAGGAAGACAGGAAGGAAGGAAAAATAAAGAGAAACCACAAAACAACAAGAAAAAAGATAACAAAATGGCAGGAGTAAGTCCTTACTTATCCATAAAAACATTGAATATAATTAGAATAAAATTTTCAACCAAAAGACATAGAGTTGCTGAATAATTAAAAAAAATAAGACCCAATGATTTACTGCTCGTAAAATATGCACTTCATCTGTAAATAGACACATAGACTAAATATAAAGGGATGGAAAAAGATACTCCATGCCAATGAAAACAAAGCAAAACAAAAAAGCAGGAGTAGCTATACTTATATCAGAAAAAAATAGATTTCAAGACAAAACTGTAAGAAGATAAAAAGAAGGTTACTATATAATAATAAAGGGGTCTATTTAAAATATATAACACTTTAAAATATGTTTGCACCCAACACTGGAGCACATAGTTATATAAAGCAAATACTACTAGATCTAAAGAGAGAGCCAGATCTTAACACAATAATAGTTGGAGATTTCAACACTCCACTTTCAGCATTGAGCACATCTTCCAGACAGAAAGTCAACAATGAAACACTGGATTCAGTCTGCACTATAGAACAAATGGAACTAATAGATATTTACAGAACATTTTATCATAAGACTGCAAAGTACACATTCTTTCCCTCAGTACATGGATCATTCTCAAGGATAGATCATAGGTGAGGTCACAAAACATTTAAAACACAAGTTAGGTCACAAAACATTTAAGTCTTAAAACATTTTAAAAAATTAAATGACATCAAGCATCTTCTCTGACCAGAGTGGAATAAAACTAGAAATCAAATATGAGAGAAATTTTGGAAATTGTGTGAACAAAAGGAAATTAAACAAGGTGCTCCTGAATGACCAGTGAGTCAATCAGAAAATTAAGAAGGAAATTGAAAAATTTTGTGAAATAAATGATAGAAACACAGCATACCCAAATCTATGTGACACAGGAAAAGCATTACTAAGAGGCAAGTTTATAGCTATATATTCCTACATAATAACAACAACAACAACAAATTAAAATAAACAACATCATGACGCATCTTTAAAAGTAAAACAGTAAGAACAAACCATACCAAAATTAGTAGGAGAAAAGAAATAATAAAGATCAGACCAGAATAAATAAAATTGAAATTTAAAACTATACGAAAATCAATGGATTAAAAGTTGATTTTTTGAAGAAAATAAAAAATTGACATAACTTTAGCTAGACTAAGAAAATAGAAAAGATCAAATAAACCAAATGAGAGATGAAAAGGAAACATTACAACTGATACTTTAAAGAATCATTAGTGGCTACTATGAGCAAATATATGCCAATAAATTAGAAAATCTGGAAGAAATGTAGAAATTCCCAAGCACATACAACCCACCAACATTGAACCATGAGGAAGTCCAAAACCTGAACAGACCTATAACAAATAATAAGACTGAAGTCCTAATAAAAAGTCTCCCGGGGAGGGGGGGAACTAATACTAATTTTACTCAAACTATGTTAAAAAGAAATACTTCCAAGCTCAATGGGACAATAATACAGAGCTATGATAACTAACACAGCATGGTATTATCATAAAAACAGACACATAGACAATGGAATAGAATAGAGAATCTAGAAATAAATTCATACATTGGCAGTGAACTCATTTTTGACAATGGTGCCATGAACATACATTGTGGAAAGAACAATCGGTTTAATTGATAGTGTTGAGAAAACTGGATAGCCATATGCAAAAGAATGAAACTAGACCCTTATCTCTCACCATATACAAAATCAAATAAAAGTGAACTAAGGATTTAAATCCAAAACCTCAAACTATGAAGCTACTGAAAGTAAACATTGGGGAAACTCTCCAGGACATTGGACTGGGCAAAGATATCCTGAGAAATACCATACAAGCACAGGTAACCAAAGCAAACATGGACAAATGGATAACATCAAGTTAAAAAGCTGTTACACAGCAAGGAAAACAAAAAACAAAGTGAAGAGACAACCAACAGAATGAAAGAAAACTTTTGAACACTACCTATATGACAAGAGATTAATAGCCTGAATATATAAGAGGTTCAAACAACTGTATAGGATAAAAGTATAATAATCTGATTAAAAAAATAAAAATGGGCCAAACATTTGTACAGACATTGCTCTAAAGAAAGACATGCAAATAGTAAACAGATATGTGAAAAGGTGCTCAACATCATTGATCATCAAATAAATATATATCAAAACTATAATAAGACCTCATGTCACACCAGTAAAAACATCTTTCATTCAAAAGTCAGGTAATAACAAATGCTGAAAGAATGCGGAGTAAATGGAACCCTTGTACACTGTTGGTGGGAATGTACATTAGTACAGCTACTAGGGAGAAAAACTTGGCAGTTCCTCAAGAAACTAAAACTACAGCTGCCATATGATCTAGCTATCCCCCTCCTAAACGTATACCCAAATGAAAGAAAATTAGTATATTGAAGAGATAGCTACTCTTAATGTTTATTACAGCACTATACATTAGCAAAATTTGAAAGCAATCTAAGTGTTCATCAATGGATAAATGGATAAAGAAAATGTACATATACACTTTGGAGTGCTAGCAAGTCATAAAAAAAGAATGACATTCTTTCATTTGTGATAACTCAGATGGAAGTGGAAGTCATTATATTCAATGAAATAAACCAGGTACAGAAAGACAAATATCACATATTCTCACTATGGAAGCTAAGTATTAAAATAATTTAACTCATGGAGATAGAGAGCAGAAGGTGGTTAATAGAGGACGAAAAGGGTAGTGGAGGGATGAGGGGAAAGTGGGATGGTTAATGGATTAAAAAAAATAGAAAGATGTTGGTGGTCAAAAATAATTTAATGTACATTTCTAAAATAACTAAAACAATATAACTAGATTGTTTGTAACACAGAGAATAAATGCTTGAGTGGATGGATATCACATTTATTCTGATGTAATTAATAAGTATTGCATGCTTGTGTCAAAATATTTCATGTAAACCATATAAATGTATACCTACTATGTACCCACAACATTTTTTAAAAAAATTATTTTCTTTATTTTGGTAGTTTTAATTACATATTAATTAGAATTTTAACATATGTAGTTTAAAATTTCAGTAACCTTAGTTTTTGTGTAAACCTAGAACGTAAGTAATTTTAAATATTCACCACATA
>NW_016806987.1:5767-7740 GCF_001698545.2 Rhinopithecus bieti | reverse complement strand
AAAACAGATACAAATTTAAGAGACATGACCTCCTAAAAATAAACACATTTGGCTTTTATAATGATGCAGGTTCCCTTTTGGGCTTCAGTGAGTATATCTAAGGCCATACAATTTTGCAGCACTGCTTTTCTCATCGTTTAGCAAAGAGATACTCATGTGGATATCATTTTGTGTATACCTTTTGTGTATAATTTGTTAATGCCATATATGCCATATAACATCTTCAATATCTATTTGTGGTATGAAGATTAAAGCTAAATGATCATAATGATAGATGCAGGAGGCAGATAAGTGGGGCACTGGAGAATCTTTGACCCACCTCACAAGTGTTTACATGAGATGCTTTTGTGAAGATAAGGGAAACTGTCCAGGGTCTTGTCTGTGAATGCCCACAATAGACTGGAGATCCACCTGTGCACTGGGACAAAGGGGTAGAGCCACAGAAGTTTGTGCCTTGGCCAAGGGGTTGGATCCTGGCCTCTTCAGCTCATGTGTGGTGGCCTGGTATTCAATTAGTGAGGTGGGAGCTCATTGGCAGGACTTCCTCTAGATTTACTGAGTGTTCCTTTTTTTTCATTTTCTCCCAATAAATTCTGCTCTCCTCATCCTTCAATGTGTCCATGTGCCTAATTTTTCCCAGTTGTGACAAAAGAACCTGGGTTTAGCTAAACTAAGGAGCAAAAATTCTGCATCATTTTGGTGGCCTGTATGGGGACATGAGAAAGGGTAAGATGTGGACCAAAAAATCCTCTTCCTTCTCATTCTTGAGACTTTTTTTCTTTAGACTTCTTCTGAGGGTGAGGGAAGCTGAGTACAACCCCATCTCAACAGCCACAAAAATGTGTGTGGAATGGACAGGCAAATGGCATCTCCCCACCCTTCTTTTCTCCCAGCTGTGGCACAAGGCTATGTTGGCTGCATGGGTGTGTGGCATCCAATGGCCATGAAGGGTGGGAATGAGCCACTGCCCTGGGCTCCACATGGCAGGCTGGCCAGAGTTCCCCACATGCATACATGGAGTCCTCCCCTCCTCCAGCCAGGGGTCCATCTCCATCTGACAGCAATTAAGTTTCTCTCCCCATTGGAGGAATCTATTTGCATAAGAATAAGAGGTTCTTTCCCCAGGCATCTTTCCAACCCTGAATTTTAAGCTTTTTTTGTCCCTTTTCTCTACCCTGTCAGCAGTTAGCACAGCCCTGCAGTTTAAGCTTTTTCTTTTCTTTTCTCCACCAGATCAAGAGTTAACTTTCAAGCAATAGTTTTGTTTTACTTTTAGCAAACATTTTACTAAATCACAACCCCAACTATCACTGTTAATTTTCTCTGTAAGGTTTTATTTATGAAAAAAATATTTCTGAGGTTTGTCTTAAGCTGTAGCCAATCCAGTGTGCTTTGCAAGTCTTTCTGTATGGTCAGCAGCAAACTTTACTAAGGGCTTCCATCTTGTTTTACATTCTTGGGAGTGTGATCTGTAAGCACATAGCAGTGCTTTGTGTTAGCCTCCACCATTTTACAATGGTGGCCCAGGTTGAATCCTGGCATAGGGAGTCCTTTCTGGTTTGAAATCTGTGTGACCTTTGCCATTTGTTGATTCTCTGCCCCTCCATGAACCACCTTGAATATTCCTTTTTCTGAGCTTTTAGTAAAGTTTGAAAGCCAGAAATATTGGCTGCTTGGCACAGCTAAAGTGGGGGTAACAAAGGATTTAAAAGGATTTTCTTGAAGAAATCTCAGCTTAATTAAAAGTTAATATCCAAGTTATAGGCATAATTAATAGACCTTGAT
This sequence comes from Rhinopithecus bieti, assembly GCF_001698545.2. Lineage (NCBI taxonomy): Eukaryota > Metazoa > Chordata > Mammalia > Primates > Cercopithecidae > Rhinopithecus > Rhinopithecus bieti. The sequence goes on along the minus strand of NW_016806987.1, from coordinate 5,955 downwards.
GTTTTCTCTTCTTGGATCTTGTTTTCTGGAAAACGTTTTACTCAGTTGACTGAATTATTTTCTCCATTTTGCCTTGCCACTCTTAATGCAGGCCTGAGAGGGAAAAGACCTCTGTTTTCCTTATGGAACCTCAGAAATCAAAGGTAGATAAATCCCTTTCAAAAATCTGTTTTTGTCTTCCAGCTATA
>NW_016806987.1:0-2170 GCF_001698545.2 Rhinopithecus bieti | reverse complement strand
AGCCTCGAATTATGACACCTTTTGCCAGAGACCCTTAGATAGGCCTTGGAGGCAGATATGACTGCTCTTTTCAAAAGCAGCACACCCTGCTAGCAGAAAGCAGTTAAGATTGGTCTTTGTCCTCATCATTATACTTATTCTAATGGCACTTAGATGTACTTCTTTAGAGAGGGAATAATAGACATAAGAGGTAGATAAGGGAGGTCACTGGAGAATCTCCAATCCACCCCACAAGTGTTTATGTCATACAATTTTGTGCAAATGAGGGAACCGGCCAAGAGTTTTGTCTATGCATGCCCTCAATGGACTGTGGACCCATCTGTGCACTGGGAGGATAGGGTAGAATCATGGGAAGTTCATGCTTTGTGCAGTGGGGAGAAGCCTGAACTCTTCAGCTAATGTGTGGTGGTCTGGTATTTAATATGTGAAGTGGGAGCGTATTGGCAGGACTTTCTCTCACTTTCCTAAGAGTTTTCTTTAATTTTTTTTCCTTTTGCCCAAGAAATTCTGCTCTCCTCATCCTTCAATGTGTCAATGTGACTAATTTTTCCTCATCATGATAAAAGAACCTGGATTTAGCTGAACTAAGCAGCAAAAGTTCTGTATTAATACCATTGAAATACAGATTATGTACAGTGAGATTGTAAATGAAAAAGGTTTGTTGGTTTTGGCAGCGTCCGAATTACTTGTACTTGTGCTCAAGCATAAACTAGAGAACATTGTCTGAACCATCTTGGCAATAATCACAGCCGCAAGTTAGTGTCACATAGCCAAAATGTCCCATTTGGAAATAACTAATAAATATCTGGCTGCTGTACCCAATCAGTGGCATGCCAGTCAGTGTATTATAATATAATAATGAGATAACAAAGTTCTCCAGGTATTCACCTCATATCTCTTGAACTGTTTTGGCAATGGGTCCTTGGTGTAGTTTCCTTGTTCCCCAGCATAAAGAAGCATTTTGGCTGAGTTGACCAAATGAAGGCATGAGCCAGATGAACCAAATCCAAAGTTGTATTATGCCATTTTGAAAGTGGGCCATTGTTTGAGGTGGGGTGTGGTTATTTCCTTCTCTTTTTGGTATGAGTGTTGCTAAAGTTAGAGCTAGTGAGCTTGTCCTTTCTGTTGAGAAACTTTTTCCATGGGCCTTGCTCTTAAGAATGTTTTGAATGGGCAATTATATACACCATCTTTTCTTATACTAGCCACTAAGGATACCAGACCATTTCTGTGTAATAATAACTTTATGGTATTTTATCCAGTCCTCACCTTGAAAAGGAGATGCCCACGATAGCAGGCTAGATCTAGTGGAAAGAGTCATGAGTCCACATATCCAGCAGGCATCCTTTTGTAATCTGTCTGCATAATCCTGATCCCATTGTAGAAACAGGTTTCTTTTGTGGACAACAGTGGGTGGCAGTGACAAGAATACATAGAAAGATAAGATAAATAGAAGCAAGGTTTTGAAATTCTTTTTAACTACAAAAGGTTATTAAATAAGAAAAGGCAAGTGCCCTGTTTTGCATAAGATAGCAATTGCCAGTATCTCTTGGACAATAATTGTAATGGTTATTATACTATAACCACAGGTGTTCTTTGGTATATAGGCCCAGTCCTGTGTCTTGGATTTAAGCAGTCTACAACATGTGTCATTTGATTCTCATCCTGGATAGAATATCAGTGTTTAGTAAACTGGAGTTGAAGATCTTTGCTGAAAGTTACAGTCCACTCAGGAGATGACAGCAGTGATTCCATGAGCCTATACCCACTATTTTTGTGGCTCATGGATTAGTCAATAGTGCCTAGTATGGGCCCTTCCATTGCGGTCGAAGTGAGTCCTTTATTAAATGTTTCTTCTAAAAGCCAAAGTCTCCAGGCTACAGATTATGACCAGGTACTTTGTCTTCAGGTAGTCAACTGTGAAAGGAATTTACAAGTTCAAATAAGCCAAATCTTGGCGTTTTTAAAAACGATGATGAATGACTCCCTTACAACATTGCGATATACCTCCATTTAAAAAAGTTGAGTTGGTTATTTTGCTTTCCCATTATAATTTCATAAGAGGATCATTGATATTTTCTAAAAGGGGTGGATTGGAATGTAAGCAGCAACAGGGGGAGTGCTTTGGGCCAGGGGAGGTGAAATGCCTCTATGAACTTAGCCAATTGTG
>NW_016806986.1:0-8756 GCF_001698545.2 Rhinopithecus bieti | reverse complement strand
CGAGAAACAAAAAGGAACTCTTCTCTTCTAGATAAACAGGGAAACACAAAGTAGCCACAGTTGCCCCTATTTTTCTTTCTTTCTTTTTTTTTTTTTTTTTTTTTTTTGAAACGGAGTCTCGCTCTGTCGCCCCGAGCTGGAGTGCAGTGGCCGGATCTCAGCTCACTGCAAGCTCCGCCTCCCAGGTTTACGCCATTCTCCTGCCTCAGCCTCTGGAGTAGCTGGGACTACAGGCGCCCGCCACCTCGCCCGGCTAGTTTTTTGTATTTTTTTTTTAGTAGAGACGGGGTTTCACCGTGTTAGCCAGGATGGTCTCGATCTCCTGACCTCGTGATTCGCCCGTCTCGGCCTCCCAAAGTGCTGGGATTACAGGTTTGAGCAACCGCGCCCGGCCTTGTCCCTATTTTTCTAATTTGATAAAGCATAGCTAACAGAAGTTGTGTTGAGAGAATTAGATATAATGTTAGCATTAGATACAATGTTAAACAAAGGAACAAGACAATTTCATTGTCATTATTGAACATTTGTATTTGATATCCCAGCCAATGTAATAGATAAGTAGAAGGAATGAGATAAAACCATTATTTGCTAATAACATACTTATCATCATATAAAACTAAATTAATTAAATGATAGAATATTGAATTAATGAAACATTTTACCAAAGTGGTTAGATACAAGTTCCTCACATAAAAATCAGTAACTCCACTAGTTAACAGAATAAGCAGTTAGAAAATATAACAGTTAAGAGATCCCCTTCACAGTAGGTATAGTAAAATTGTTAAAAATATGAAAAAATTAAAACTTTTTTAAAATAATAAAATTTTCGAATAATAGAAAAAATATATTTATTGGTGGAAATACTTATTATTTATTTATTTATTCTAGAGACAGGGTCTCACTCTGTTGCGGAGGTTGAAGTGCAGTGACATGATCACAGCTCACTGAAACCTTGAACTTCTGGGCTCAAGCAATCCCCCTACCTCAGCCTCCCAAGTTGCTAGGACTACAGGTGTGGGCCACCACACTCAGCTAATTTTTTGTAGAGATAGGATCTCACTTTTTTTTCCCAGGCTGATCTAGAACTCCTGGCATCAAGCGATCCTCCAGCCTCAGTCTCCTAAAGCATTTAGATTACAGATGTGAGCTGCCATGTCCAGCAACATTTATTCTTATAAAAAGAAAACTTATGAATTCAAGGCAACCCAAATTAAAAAGAATTTGTTAATGAAATTCAGTGAATGAAATTGTTTATTTATATGGAGCAGTAAATATCAAAAATACTCTATGAACCAGAGGCAGACTTCAGTTGGAAATCCCAAAGAAGACAGCTGAGATACAGGCCAAAACACACAGCTAAGCTGAGGGTCAGAGGTGCTCTGTTGGCAGTTCAGATCCCTGAACTGATCTCATGTCTGATGTGATATGTCTGATGTGAGAGCCATGAAAATCAGCACATCAGTGTCAGTCTAGTGTCCTATATAGGATTTCACATGATCCTCCGAAAGAAATACCATGCAGCTAACGGTTGCTGTTGCCAGGTCACCATCCTGGAGCTGGAGTTTGCCTTAAGACCTGAGAATGATCTCATAGGCATGAGTCACAGAGTTTCATGAGACATCTGGTTTGCCACATAAGAGGAAGAAGGGTTGGGGTGTGGCTGGTTGGGATACCTTGAGAGGAGGAATGACAACATCCGTAGCTTAGGATACTGTGTCCAGATGACTCTACTGATGCCAGCAAGTTCCAAGCACTGGACGGAGATTAGAAACTTCCAGGTGTACCTCCTCTGTCTGCATGCTGATTCACCAGCTGCTATCAGGAGATGCCGGATCAGAGATTACCAAACTATGAACATTTCCTAGGTGCTCAACACCATAATTATGAGTGCATCATCTTTTTTTCTTTTTCATGTCATGCATAATACTTCTTATCAAAATTCTAGTATTTGTAGGGCATAAACCTATAGCAGTACTGCAAATAGTGAATTAGTCTATGTGTGAACTCACATTTTTCATGCATTACAATTATATCTTAGTATATATGATGCCGAATATATTCACAATTTTATACATCTTGTTATCATGATCTTCCCTGTGCCTCAATTCCCTGGAATAGTCATGGCATTTTTTCCTTAATTCTGGATAATGGGGAGTTTAGTTGAATTGACATTTATTGGGTTTAGCGGGATATTTTATTTGATTTACAGTCATTTTTGTGTATAACTAAGTGATTGCCAGCCACAGTTAAAATGACCTTCACGAAGACTCCTAGCACTCACCATACTGACTTACATGGATGCTCAAAGGTGCATGCCAGAAGTAATATTGAAATATCAGCACATTTTATATCCCTTAGAGCCAGAAGTGTGTGGAGGAGAAGCACGGTTTGAAGTGTATAGAACCAGAACTAGAGCTATGTGGAAAATTCTTTCAGTCACTATATGTGCAACATTTGAAGCAGTAGAATGTCTTTGCTTCAATGTCTGGCCAAAACAGAAGTCTTCTTCTATCAGGAATATACTCACAGAAGCATCAAATACAAATATATGTGCACACTCTTTTTTGTTCATTTGCTTATTTTAATGGAAATTGCTCACAATGGGATTTATCAGAATCATTGCTTTTAGGATTTGGACTGATAGCAACATTATAATTCCTGAGTACATCCCTATATCTGTACGTGAAGTCTCATGTTTTTTGTATAGGGATCATGTCTTAGCATGTCTAACACATTTTGTCTTGATGAAGTCTAGCAGTTTCAGATAAAGTAATGTGTAAAATTGACACCAATGTAGCAAAATAGCCTGAAGAAACAGTGTTCTAGTGATAAAACTCCGACACCTTTGTCAATAATTCAAAATATGTAATGCAAGAGCAATTTGTTACAACAAGAAAGGTCAATACAGCATAGAAATAATTTAAATATGCATTTGAAGTGCTCTTGAGCAGGCATTAATTTCAGATAATTTTGATTTCATTTTTCCAGGATTACTGACCTCGCCAAAATTTAAATATGACAGGAAGAAAGTATATTAGTGAAAGCCAGACAAGTATTCTTAAAGAAGAAAGAAAATAAAGATCATCAGAGTTTCAACATGTCAAAACTACTTTTACACAGTGGATCTTAAAATATCTAATGATGAAATATTATAAAAATACTTTAAAAACTTCTCAGTAGAGCAGAAAGTAAAAAATTAATGAAGCGTAAATTAAAAGGGATCTAAATAATCTTTTATATCAACTCATAGAATAAATCAATATCTCAAATATAAAATATCTTAATGCAGAGAATGATAAAATATTATTTATAGACAAATAATAAGAACAGAAAAGGAAATATACAGGTATAAGTCTGGCAATAAAAATTAAAATATTAAGAGATAGATAAATAATATAATACTATTATAATAATTATATTATAGTACTTTATGCACATGTGTGAATTTCTTCTGAGAATAAAAATTATTACTATTGATAACATCTGTGCACAGTTAAATAGCAAAAGCAAGTTAAATGATCGGGGGTGTTAATTATGCCACCGAATTGGAGAAACAGGGAAAAAATCAATTAAGGCATAAAGGATTCCATATTCTCTTCCAGTATTAGGCTTTTCTTTGTCAGTTGATGTGTCCTCCACAGATTCTTGAGCAATACTGTCTAATAGTATGAAATTACAAATAGTTTAGTAACTCGAGGGAGTATGATATCTGAAAAGATTTATTTGAATTCTGTGTGAGATTACAAATTAATGCAACAGTTTGGATTAATGGGTCTGAGGAATGATGGGGCCCCCCAACTTCCTTCCCTCTGGTGGTATTTGGTCCATCAGCAAATCTTTATGGTAGGACTCTATCTTTAAAGAATGAATATTCAGAATCTAACCACTTCTGACCATCCTAGGCTGCGTATGCGTTCCTGGGTCCAAGAGCCATTGGTATTCCTCCATCCTGGATTTCTCCAATAGCTTCCTAACTAGGGGTGGAACCTTCTTCCCCCTTGTTGGCCCCTTTTTCCACCCTATCGAGTCTATTGTCAACATCAGCAGCCAGGTATCCTGTTAAAGATTTATGTCAGATTTCCTTCACTCTTGATGTTCAAATGATGCCAATGCACATTGACCATCTTACTCTGAACCAAAAACGAAGTCGTGCATTGATTTAAGAGGAGCTGGCGGTTCTGACCCGTGCAGAGCGAGTGAGTTTGCCTCTGATCTTTTATCTTGCTGCTACTCCACCTCCTTTATTTTTTCTCCAGTCATGATGGAGCGTCCCAGGAAATCAGTCACTTTCTTACCTCAGAAGATATTCTCCCTGGGCTAGTTATTTTTTTTTGTAAACTTTGGTTGACTCTCTATTGCCTTTGGGACTTTGTTTAAATCCACTTTCCTCAGTAATGGTCTTTGCTGGGTAAAACCTGGTATTACAAGCCCTCAGGCACTTTTACCCTCATTCTTGTTTTATTATTCCCTGTAGCATGTATCAGTAGCAAGCACAGATATTACATTTTATTTCTGTTGTTTATTTTCTTCACACTGCCCATCTTGGAATTATAAGTTTCATGAGGGCAGGGAATTTTAGAAAATGGCTTTGTTCTGTAACAATGGCCGGATAGAATTTAAAAGTGGCCCTGCATAGAGTTAATACTAATTAAACTACAACTAGTTGTCTCTCTCTCTAAAGGGATATCTTCCATTGAGGATTTTTCAAAGGCAGTCTGGCATATATTAAGTCAGCTATATTTTTATCAATTTACCTGGAACATTGCATTGCCACTACATTCTCCTCTGGTCTTGCTTCATGGTCTGCTCTGCAAAAATCACTGCAGCAGTCTATGATGTGTCACCTTGTCATAGTTTGCTACTTTTCACGAGTTATGAGTCAATGTGCTCTTCATACAATGCAAATCTGGGTCATGGTATCCTAGTATAAACAAACTGTCAATAGATTATATATTCTTAGCATTCTTCCTGTAAGATCCCTTTTTTCTCTTACATTCAAGGAGAAATGTTGGAAAAGATGGTATACATGAGAAAATAATGCTGAAATTGAGTAATATAATGAAGCTTAACCGCATAAATTACTTGAAAAGGGAATCTATTTACAAATTCTTGATACTGTATTCTTAGGAAAGCAACACGTCATGACATGCGATCATAACTCCATGGCAACTTTATTGAATGTGTAGAAAAAAAGGGACATTACAGGAACTGGAGGGTGTTTAACTAGATTTAATAGAAAAAGTGCTTGCTTTTTGTTTCTGTTTTTTATCAAAAAAAGGAACCAAAAATCTTTTTTGGGGACGAGAGGGTCTCACTCAGTTGCCCAGCTAGAGTGAGAGTGCTTTGACAACAGCTGACTGATATCCTGGAGCTCGCTGGGACTCAAGCAATCCTCCCATCTCCACATCCCAAGTGCTGCGGCACTACAGGCCACATGCCACAACACCCAACCTAATTTAAAAAAAAAAAAGACATTTGTAGAGTATGAAGTCTCAGGTATGTTGCCCAGGGCTGTCTCAAACTCCTGGGCTCCAGTGATCCTCCTCTCTTGTTCTTTCAAAGTGCCAGAATTACAGAATATGAACCACCAAAGCCCAGTCAGAAAATGCTTTCTACTGCCTTTCTTGTTGTGGGGTTAACATAATTGGATCATTTCTGCTTTCTGTTCATGGTATTTTGGCCAGTTGCATGGGGCTATGGATCAACTCAAAAGCAATTAACTTTTTTGGAATAGTGTAATTTAGTTTCATTTGAACTAGCTAAGCAGCACAAGTGATCATATTTTTGACTGATTGTGTGAATTTATACTTGAATCCTTTTAAAAGTCTTCAAAGTGAACATCTAATATGTTAGACTGCTACCATATTTTAAGGTTTATACAGCAAGGGTCCTAGATCTGAACTTAAACTGGTCTGCATGTTGAATAGCTAGACATATCTGGTAGGTATAAATAGCCACAGGAAGTTTTCATTGGCAGGGATTTTTATTTGCTTGTTGAACATTGTGAGCTAGGTGAAAAATGTGCAGACTGAGTGCTTTAACATTTGAAGGCAAAATCAGAATCTTGATAGTACAAAGGTGGTTTGCATTTACACATGAGTCCCAGGGTTGGAAAAAGGATATTTCCTGTTCCAGCACAAAACAGCACACCCAATAAGGGACGAATGTTTGCATTGCTGCGGGCCAGAAAGAGAAAATAAAGAAATACAAACCAGGGAGCACGCTCCTGGGCACCAGTTGTTTGCCTATGAACACCTCTGTTTATATATCAGAAACAATTCTCCCCATTTTGATTGGAATGGCTCACTCTTCTACTCCTCCTTAGGCTAGTGATAGGATCTGTCAATTTATGGGGAAACCCAACCACTATCCAAAGCGATGAGGGCACAATTCATATCAATTGCCAATCAGAATTTCCTCCCTTTCCCCCAAGGATTATTGGAATTTTTAATTAAAGAGAAAGGGAGTTACTTTCGATAGTGAAATGAAGATTCCTTAAAGCTGCCAGGATTAAAGACTTTAATACCTTAAAGGAATTAGCTTTAATAGGATAAAGCCAACCTGAAGAGGGGAAAAAAAATTAAAAAATAATAAGATAGAAGAAGAAAATGAGAAAAGTGTAGAAAGAGGAAGGACTGTGTTATGCTAGCATTAGAATTCCTCTGTATTTCTCTCTCTTTTTTTGCATAATCACTGGCTTTCTTGTGGTTCTGATTTGATTTTTCTTTTTTTTTTAAGAGAGTGGTAATATTCTTCTTTTCTAAGCTGTATTTTGAGTTTTTGGAATGTTTTTATCGGGAGATATAATTCTATTACAAGTGCTAATATAATTAATGTTTACCAAAAAATAATTGAGAAAAGGAGAGAATGGAACGCAATCCAAAATAGATTACCAGAGCCCATCATAGGAAGAGTTTTAGTGTACCAGCGTCTGAATTTGTTACCATATAACTTTCTTGACTCCAATTTTGTTTTGCTTTATGTTATTTTATTGTCAGTGCCTTGATCAAATTTGCAGATTTTGAGAACCTTGAGTATACATTCTTTCTGGGTCCTTGAGGGTATAGTATTGATAATTACTCCTAAGTATAATATCTTTAATTAAAATGCTTCTACTTATGGAGGTAGAATGTGATAGGAATTTCACCTGTTGGGCCAAATGTGTGGTGAAAGGAAGAATCTTCTGTGGGAGGCAGGAATTCTTGATCTAAGGAGGACACAAACAGACTTCTGATGGAGATCTCTTAAAAGCAGAAATGACAAGGAAGGACAAAGAAACCTTAGACTTGAAATGGTTAAACGAATATTGATATGAGAGGTGTAACAAAATAAGATTATCGACTTGACTTGAGATGGCCTATGCTAAATGTGGGTTATCCAGGTCACAACTGAATGGATGTCCTTGCCTGTAAATGTTAGATCATAATAAAGGGTCCTGTCAGATTGTAGCAGTGATACATGCTTTATTAATGATTTATACATCCTCATTCATTTCTTTGCAGTCATGACTATAACTAATTGGGAACATAGTGGGACATTTAGTGATTCCAGAGCTCTAATGCCATTTGAAGTTCAACATGGCCTTTTGAGAGACTGTCAAATGATATTTTGCAGACATTAATGGTGAGGAAAAGTGGTAAGTTAAGAACAGAAGAATCAGATGGCCTTGTTAGAATCCTGGCTTAGCTACTAACTAGTAGCACCATTTAGGGAAAGTTACTTAAACCCTCTGTGACCCAGCTTTCTAATGTGTAAAATGGGAATGATAATAATGCATCTTAATAGATTATGATGATTAAATAAAGTAACATGCGCAGTGCTCAGACCTGTCTTCAACACACAGTGAGTTTTAGCAATTTGGACAATAGAAAACTCATAAAGACTTAATCACCATAACCTAATACTGTCCCATATATACAAAGTTGTTTCACATCTAAACTATAGAGAAATATTTTCAGTGATGATACAGGTAAAATATTGCTTGAAACTTATTGATGAGAAGACATTGAGAATAATGGCAATATCCAAAATTGGAGAGATTAAATTCCAGATAATCTTAGGTTGTTTAAACTCAGGAAAAAAAGTCTAAAAGGTGAAATTTAGAATAGGAACAGTAAAATTAAAAAACAAAACGTTAACTTTTTTTTGCAAGTATAGTATTGGCAAGGTACAGCTAAATAGAAGTATAGGTAGAAGAGTCTGAAAGGCTTTTGATCTACTGCAAATACAATGAGTTGATGACGGCATAGTGAAGATACCGAGAAAGGTAATCTATTTGCAGAGGTAGAGTGTCTATGGAAGGTTAGAATTTTGCTTCACTCTGCTTGTCAGACCAGATCTAGAATAATTCACATACTTCTTTAAGAAGGAATGCATTCAGAAACCATCACATATAAGTGATTCCATGACATCTGTCACTATAATCATGACAAATAAGAACTAATGAATTTTAGCCTTGTTAAAAGAGATTTCAAGATAAAGCATTAGATTTATTTTATGTAGCTCAGAAAGCATATTTTATATATACTTAATGAATGAGAATTAGAGGGGATATTTTCCATTTTAATGTGTCAGTTCCTGCCTCCTCAAATACCACCCCAGTTTCTAAATCTATCTTGTTTAAACCAGAGAACATATTCAGAATTTCTGCTTGAATGTTCAATACATTCTGTAATAGTCAGCCTACCATTTTCTTTCTTTCTTTCCTTCCTTCTTTCCTTTCTTTCTTTCTTTTTTTTCTTTTCTTTTCTTTTTTT
>NW_016806985.1:4153-13202 GCF_001698545.2 Rhinopithecus bieti | reverse complement strand
ACTGGGAGGTGTCTCCTAGTCAGAATACATGGGGATCAGGAACCCACTAGGAGATGTCTCCTAGTCAGGATACACGGGGGTCAGAGACACACTTGAGGAGGCAGTCTGTCCCTTATCAGAGTTTGAACGCGGTGCTGGTTGATCCGCTGCTGTTTTCAGAGCTGCCAGGTAGGGACATCTAAGTCTGCTGAAGCTGTGCCCACAACCGCCCCTTCCCCCAGGTACTCTGTCTCAGGGAGGTGGAAGTTTTATCTATAAGTCCCTGATTGGGGCTGCTGGCTTTTTTTCAGAGTTACCCTGCCCAGAGAGGAGGCAGTCTGGCTGCAGGGGCCTTGCCGAGCTGGGGTGGGCTCCGCCCAGTTTCAACTTCCCAGCAGCTTTGTTTACACTGTGAGGGTGAAACAACCTACTCAAGCCTCAGCAATGGTGGATGCCCCTTCCTCCACCAAGCTCAAGCATCCCAGGTTGAGCTCAGACTGCTGTGCTAACCACGAGACTTTCAAGCCCGTGAATCTTGAGCTTACTGGGCTCCGTGGGGGTGGGACCTGCTGAGCCAGACCACTTGGCTCCCTGGCTTCAGCCCCCTTTCCAGGGGAGTGAACGGTTCTGTCTCGCTGGTGTTCCAGGCGCCACTGGGGTATGAAAAAAAACTCCTGCAGCTAGCTTAGTGTCAGCCCAAACGGCTGCCCAGTTTTGTGCTGGAAACCCAGGGCCCTGGTGGCGTGGGCACCGGAAGGAGTCTCCTGGTCTGCAGGTTGCGAAGACTGTGTTAAAAGTGCTGGGCTGGAGTGCATGGTACAGTCCCTAATGGCTTCCCTTGGCTGGGAGAGGGATTTCCCCATCCCCTTGCACTTCCCAGGTTAGGTGACTCACCACCCTGCTTTGGCTCATCCTCCTTGGGCTGCACCCACTGTCCAATCAGTCCCAATGATTGAGATGAACCTGGTACCTCAGTTGGAAATGCAGAAATCACCCACCTTTGCGTCGATCTTGCTGGGAGCTGTTCCTATTCAGCCATGTTGCCAGCCAAGGTCAACTTTTTTTTTTTTCTTTTTTGAGACAGAGTCTTGCTCTGTCGCCCTGGCTGGAGTACAGTGGCGCAATCTTGGCTCGCTGCAAGCTCTGCAAGGTCAGCTTTTTTAGATCCCACATATGAGTGAGAACATGTGATATTTGTCAGAAATGTCCATTTTAGAAATCACTTGCGTATCTGTGTTTCTAAAGATTTGTAGTTTTCTTCTTGCTGGCTCTAAACGTTTATTTTTCAGTTTATTCCTAACATTAACAATGTTAATGATAACATTGTTGTCATTAACAATGAGGTTGTAAATTTTTTTTCTAGTTGGTTATTATATATAAAAATTATTTTCTATTTTTGTTTATTTTATAACTGACCTTCATTTAGTTTTGACTAGTATATGATATAAATTATACACTGTTTAAAATAGCTGTATCGTATTCAATTTATACACTATTTTTAGACTTAAAAGAACAGTTAGATCTTTAACTTGAGATGCTTCACCTACTGGGTGAAGATCTCTATATGCCTCATTTTTTTTTTTCTCAGTGGTAAAATGATCTGAAACAATATATGACCTGTAAAGTATTACCCTTGAACCTATTATGCTTTGGATATGAAATTAGAGGATATGGTTTATTATAACTGAATGATTACATGTTATATACATTTCTTCTACTAAACTTTGTTGTAAATACTTGACCCCAGAACCAGTTTATAGGATTCTGATTGTAAAACGCACGAATATATTGTTTTAAGCTTGTTTTATGAAATTTTTGATATACTATAACAAAGTATTTTTAAGATTCCAAGGCCTAGAGAAGAAAAAGATACAAATTGGTTATAAATCTAATGTCAAGTCTAATACTGTCTTAATATTAAATCGAATATTAAGTCTGCATTTTTTTTATTATACTTTAAGTTCGGGGGTACCTGTGCAGAACGTGCAGATTTGTTACATAGGTATACATGTGCCATGGTGGTTTGCTGCACCCATCAACCGTCATCTACATTAGGTATTTCTCCTAATGCTAACCCTCCCCTAGTCCCCCACCCCCGACAGGCCCAAGTCTACAGTGCATTTTAAAGAAAGATTTTTATCTCCAGTATAATTGCAAATAAGATGCTGTAACTCGAATTGTCTGAACTGACAACTTGGAGACTCATTTTCACTTTTTCACAAAATCCTATTGTTTCAGTGAGACAAACGACAAAATCAGTAATACAAAAGCAATAATCTGTCCAGAGAAACACAAAGAAAAAAACATATTATTTTATACTGTTTTGCTTATATTGTTTTGCTTTGTTTTTTTTTTTAACAAAAGGAAACCTGGTATTATCTTGCAGTTTATGATTAACATAGTATAATACTCATTTGCTGTTTCTGAAGTGCCACAGAAATTTCTAACACAAATTGAAGAAAAATTGACACCAAAATTTTGTGTGTGTGTGTGTGTGTGTGTGTGTATTTCTGAGCTGGCACAGCCATGTGTAGCATTTGGTGGTGGTTCTTTTCACAGGATGAGCTGTTAGCCAGCTTCACAGACCTTTGGATATCATGTAGCCTAGTTCCTCCTCCTAGTGCTCCCATCTCTCAACACTGTTTGCTTTCAGTTTGTTCATGCAAGTTCAACGAAAACACCTTAACTTAGATTCTTCCTTATGCATGTTCACAATATCATAATAATTATTTTTAAAAACCCAAATTGTCCTGTTTTTCTTAGCTCTTCATCTGAAAGACTATGAAGACATCATCCCTCCTGTGGAGATCTACTCTCTGCTAGCACTCTGCGCATGCACCAGCAGAGCCTTTGGGACTTGTTCAAAAGCTTTCATTAAACTTGAATCTTTAGAGACCCTCAGTTCAGAACAGAAACAGCAGTATGAAGACCTCGCTTTAGAAATATTCACCAAACATGCTCCAAAAGATAACAGAAAACCTGAATTGGACAGCCTTATGGAAGGGTAGGCTAATTTTAATTAGTGGATGTCATTCTACCTTATTAGAAGCTTGGATTTCTAGATGTACAGTGTTTAATGTAGGAAGTAAAGTGCTAAATTTTGAAGCAATTCACATTAACATTATACCCTATTTTATTTATTCTTACAAGTGTATTCATGCCTTTATTTTTTCATTGTAAGAAAGGTTTTTTCTTGAAAAAGCTTTTTTAAATGAAAGTATTTGACATTAATCTTGGAATTTTTATTCTTTAGGTTTTTTAAAGTGTATTAAATAAATTAAGTTAGACTAATGAGAAGTTTTAAAGTATAATGAATTGTTTCGCCCCTTGTTTTACAGTGGAGAAGGGAAACTGCCAACATGCGTTGCCACAGGAAGCCCGATCACTGAGGATCAGTTCTGGATGTGCAGTGTATGCAAGCATGGTGTCCTTGCTCAGGAAATAAGCCACTACAGCTTCTGCCCCTTATGCCATAGTCCAGTGGGATAAAGGAATGATAAACTGTATATAATCGTAAAATATAGGTAACATCAATAAATGGCTATATGTTGTATGTGTAATAAGGTTTATTTCTATGAGTTTTGTATGAAAATAAGCCTCATTATTTATAGTTGAATTTTCGCACAAAATACGTTAATAAAATAATTTTTAAGACAATACAACTGTGAAATAATAAGGCTGATTTTCATGTAAATGTATGAAAATCAACCATATTTTCTGTCTCCCTCTCTCTTTTGTCTATCTTGTATTTGGTTACATGATACCATGGGAGTATTCCAAATAAATATTTTTCTCACAGTGTCAAGGTAACTGAATTCGTTAAAAATCTTGAAGGGAGTGGGGAGTGGGGGAGGCATGGGAGTGGGGCAAAGTTGAATTTAGAGAATTTTTATAACCCATGTTACAAGAAAGTTAAACAATTGTAATAGTGCAATGAGCTTTCTCTGTAGCCATAGTTAATTAAATAAGCGTTGAATGTCTTCTTTATTATATATTCAGAAGTGAGGCGATGGCATTTTAAAGACATTTTTTTACAATCTAAATTGTTTCTAATAGCCCTATTCTTCTATTTTAAAACCTGTCCTTTTAGTTTCATTCAAGAGATGGCATTTGGAATTTACACTTTCATATGATTGTGCAGAAAACTTGGCTCTATTTATAATGAAAATAACAAACCAAAATATCCATTTTGTAGTTATAGCTTCTATTGAAACATTGTCACTAAGCTGGACCCTTCATTTACACAAGTATTGTTGAGGGAGTGATTCTTTCTTGATATGCATCTGTTTTCATGGGTTATTAATTTAGAAGATAAACAGTTGTGATCTGTAATGGACCATTCCTTATGTCTTGTATATAGCTAATAATGTTCTCTGTTTATTTCCCATGAATTCCCATTTTGTGGCTAAAGACAGAACTTTGCACTATTTCATCAAGATTATTTTATTGAGGTTTGGCTTACCTTTAGTAGAGGCAATACAAAGAGATACGAAACTTTGTTATTGCAGCTACAATGCACTTTCTCAATCTGATGTTTTTGTCTTATAGAGACCCAGGCAAGTTCAGCATGTTGCAGATTGGGAATAGTGAGCTATGAGAAGAGATTTAGAGCCAGGATGAGCTTAGGATAGATAGTGGGCTCTGTATTATGTCTTTACAATGAGAGCTATCAGCTCCTAAGATATTTCTCTAAAGTTAAAAAAAATTACATTATACCTCCAGCTGATTGAAGTCCACCCTTTCCACACTGATGTGCAATTATATGAAAACAAAAAAACCCCCCCAAAAAACAAGTCCATATATGCAGGTACCAATTTCTGGTTTCTTTTTCTGTTCCATTGATCTGTTTGTCTTTCTTTGGCCCAAAGCAGAATGTCTCAGTTATTATAGTTTTTAAAATAGGTCCTGCTATCTGATACAAGTCCTACTTTGTTTTTCTTCTTCAAAAATGTTTTGTCACTCTCAGTCCTTTGCACTTCTTTTCTACATATACAACGATATAACCGTGCTTAATGACTGCTTTTTAAAAAAAAATACTTCTCAATTGTCATATCTGTTATTTTTTTTTATCATCTTATTGCATTGGCTAGGATACCCAAAACAATGCTGAATAATTAAAGTGATGATACTGGGTATCCTTGTCTTAATCTCAAAGGAAATTTTTCAATATTTTAAGAAATCATTGCTTATTATGTTTTCTGTAGACATTTTGTTGGTAGGTTTTAATAAGTATGTCTTCTTGTCCTCATTTGCTAGGGAGTTGAATTTTATTAACTGAATTTTCTACATCTGTTGAGATTTTTCTTCAATTTGTTGATGTGGTGAGTTAAGTACTACAAGCAAGAATACTTGATAATGCTAAAAACTGCTATTCACAATAACAATGTAACATGTAAGAGTATCTGTAGACATAACACCTAATATCTATGCTCATAGCAGCCACCTTTATAAAGCAGAAACTGCAGTGGATGCANTGTTTTCTTCTTCAAAATGTTTTGTCACTCTCAGTCCTTTGCACTTCTTTTCTACATATACAACGATATAACCGTGCTTAATGACTGCTTTTTAAAAAAAAATACTTCTCAATTGTCATATCTGTTATTTTTTTTTATCATCTTATTGCATTGGCTAGGATACCCAAAACAATGCTGAATAATTAAAGTGATGATACTGGGTATCCTTGTCTTAATCTCAAAGGAAATTTTCAATATTTTAAGAAATCATTGCTTATTATGTTTTCTGTAGACATTTTGTTGGTAGGTTTTAATAAGTATGTCTTCTTGTCCTCATTTGCTAGGGAGTTGAATTTTATTAACTGAATTTTCTACATCTGTTGAGATTTTCTTCAATTTGTTGATGTGGTGAGTTAAGTACTACAAGCAAGAATACTTGATAATGCTAAAACTGCTATTCACAATAACAATGTAACATGTAAGAGTATCTGTAGACATAACACCTAATATCTATGCTCATAGCAGCCACCTTTGATAAAGCAGAAACTGCAGTGGATGCAACAAAATCAATTAATAGAAATACAGTAAGAATGACTTCAATGCAATGTTGTTGTGACGATCTCTTATAGAAAACACACTTGCCACTTGATTTTTCCCTTTTTATGTGATGAAATACACATAGCATAAAATTTACTATCTTAACCATTTTTAATTGTTTTTAAATTTAATATTTTACAAGACATGGTCTAGCTCTGTTGCCCAGGCTGGAGTGCAGTGGCACAGTAATAGCTCACTGCAGCCTCAAACTCCTGAGCACAGTAATCCTCCCACCTCAGCTTCCCAAAGTGCTGGGATTACAGGCATGAACTCTTGTACCTTGCCTATATTAATCATTTTAAGTGTACAGTTAAAGTGGAATTAACTGTATTTATTAAGTACATTCATATTGTACATATTTCACCACTACCACCACCACCACCATCCATCCATCCATCCATCCATCTCCAGAATTCTTTATCTTGCAAAACTGAAACTGTATGCTCATTGAACAATAACTCCCTATCCCCCTTAAAGCTGTCCCTGGCAACCACATTCTACTTTCTGTCTTTATGAATTTGACTACTCTAGGTACCTCATAAAATGGAATCATTCAGGCTTTTTGTGGTTGGCTTAATTCACTTCATGTAATGTCCTCAAGGTTCATCCATGTTGTAGCATGTGGCAGAATTTCCGTTCTTTTAAAGACTGAATAATATTCCATTGTATGAGTATACCACATTTCGCTTGTCCACTCATCTGTTGATAGACACTTGGATTGCTTCCACCTTTTACCTAGTGCAAACAATACTGCTATGAACCTGGATATGTAAATATCTCTTTAAGACCATGCTGTCAGATATTTTGGGTATATACTTAGAAGTGGAATTGCTGAATCAAATAGTAATTTTATTCTTAGTGTTTGAAGAAGTGTCATACCATGTGATTGCACCATTTTACATTCTCACCAATAGTGCCCAAAGATTCCAGTTTCTTCACATCCTCACCAACACTTATTTCTTCTTAATAGTTTCCATCCTACTGGAATGGTGAGAAGTGGTATTTGATTGTAGCTTCGATTTGCATTTTCCTAATTATTAGTGACATTGAACATTTTTTCATGTTCTTATTGGCCATATGTGTATCTTCTTTAGAGAAAAGTCTATTCAAATCCTTTGCCTATTTCTACATTGGGTTGTTTTGCTTTGTTGTTGTTGTTTTTGGAAGTTCTTTATATATTCTGGGTATTAATCCCTTATCAGATATATGACTTGTAAATATTTTGTTTTATTCCGTGGGTTGCTTTTTTACTCTGATGGTGTTTTTTATGCACAAAAGTTTTTAAATTCTCATCAAGCCCAATTTGTCTAGTTTTTTCTTTTGTTGCCTGCACCACTTATGTCATATTCACAAAATCATTGCCAAATTCAGTGTTGCTAAGTTTTTGCCATATGTTTTTTCCTAAGAGTTCATAATTTTAATTTACATTTAGGTCATGATCCATTTTGATTTAATTTTTGTATGTGTTGTAACAGTCCAACTTCATTATTTTGCAGTGGATATCCAATTTTCCTAGCACCATTTGTTTAAAAAACTGTCTTTATGCCAGTAACACACTTGTTTTGGGTAAGGTAGCTTTGTAGTAAGTTTTGAAATCAGGAGTGAGTACTTAAACTTTGTTCTTTTTCCAAAATTGTTTTGGCTATTTGAGAGCCCTTGTAATTCCATATGAATTTTAGGATGGAGTTTTCTATTTCTGCAGAAACATCATTGGGATTTTGATAAGGATTCCATAGAATCTGAAGATTGGTTTATATAATATTAACATCTAAACAATATTGTCTTCTAATCCATGAACATGAGATGTCTTTCCATTTATGTCTTCTTTAATTTCTTTTAGCAATGTTTTATAGTTTTAATTGTACAAATCTTTTACTTTCTTGGTTAATTCCTAAATTTTTTTTGGTTTGTTTTTGATGTTACTGTAGACGGAATTGTTTTCTTTTTTCTTTCTTTTTTTGAGAGGGAGTCTTGCTCTGTTGCCCAGGCCGGAGTGCAGTGGTGCGAGGCACAATCTTGGCTCACTGCAACCTCCACCTCCCAGGTTCAAGCGAGTCTCCTGCCTCAGCCCCTTGAGTAACTGGGATTACAGGTGCCTGCCACCACATGTGATTAATTTTTGTATTTTTCATAGATACAGGGTTTTGCCATGTTGGCCAGGCTGGTCTCAAACTTCTGACCTCAAGTGATCCACCCATCTTGGCCTCCCAAAGTGCTGGGATTACAGGTGTGAGCCACCGTGCCTGGCTGGAATTTTCTTAATTTCCTTTTGGGATAGCTTCATCGTTAGTGAATAAAAATGCAATTGATTTTTGCATGTTGATTTAATATCCTCCTACTTTCATATCCTCCTACTTTCATATCCTCCTACCTTGCTGAATTCATTTATTAGTTATAACCATTTTAAAATGGAATCTTTAGTGTTATCTATATGTAAGAGCATATCATTTGTGAAGAGATAATTTTACCTCTTCCTTTCCAATGTGGATGACTTATTTTTAAATTATTTTCTCGCTTAATTACTCTGGCTAGAACTTCCAGTGCTGTGTTGAATAGGAGTACAAAAGTGAGCTTCCTTGCTTTGTTCCTGATTTTGTAGGATAAGCTTTCAGTTTTTCACTATTGAATGTGATGTTCACTGTGTTTTATACACGTCTTTTATTATGTGGAGGCAGACCCCTTCTATTCCCTGCTTGAGTGTTTTTGTCATGAAAGGGTTTTGAATTTTGTCAAATGCTTTCTCTACCTAAATGGAGGTGATCATAAAGTTTTTTCCCTCCATTCTGTTACTGTGCCGTATTACATTGATTTTTTTTCCTCAACTGCTATTGATTGATTTTCATGTGTTGAATTATCCTTGCATTTCCAGGAATAAATTCCACTTGGTCATGGTGTATAATCCTTTAAATATGCTACTAAATTCAATTTGCTAGTATTTTATTGAGGATTTTTGCATCAAAGTCATAAATGATATTGATCTGCAGTTTTCTTCTAGTGTCTGTGTTTGGCTTTGGTGTCAG
>NW_016806985.1:0-2305 GCF_001698545.2 Rhinopithecus bieti | reverse complement strand
TTTTTTTTTTTTTTTTTGCAACATCTCGTCTTCCTTTTGCTGTTGCTTCTCCCCACACACACTTGGTTTTCTTCTATCCTATACTTCAGATTTGTTTCGTGTTTTTTTCATATTGAAAAGATGACACTGCCCCAAAAAGCAAAAGTAAATGGGAACTGAAAAAAATTTTCTTAAAAAAAATTTTATTTATTTGATCTCTTAAATCACCTGGAATGAATATTATGTCAACTGGGAGCTTAAATGCTTAAATGTATTTTACTCCAAATGGTTAACTAATCCTCCCAATAGCACTCATTTGAATAATCTGTCCTTTTCTCCATATATGTTACATGTCTTTTACAAAATACAGCCTATTTGGGGCATGTTTCTGGGCTTTTGTTCTATTGAGCTATCCATTTGCTTACACCAGAAATGCCAGTTTATTTTTTGTAGTTTTCCAATCTTTTAATTTCTATCAGTGTTTTTTTATTTAACATTAATCCACTGTATCTGTATTTTTTCAGTGGTGGTAAATGGAAAAAATTAAAAATCTAATGAAAGCAGCCAAAAAGCACACAATTTATGTCCTGTTAAGACTTCTGCATGCAAGTATCATGCTCCAAATATATTTTTCATCTTTACTTTTTCTGACGGAAAGGGCGCAAGTACTTTGGGAAGCAAAACAGAATTGACAGACCCCGAAAAGATACACAGCAGGCATGTAGGGTAGCGTGGGTGGCAACTGTTCTTACATAATTTTATTTTGAATTAAACGTAATGTAAATAATAAATTACTTTTTGGATTTCCCTTTGCCATAAACAGGGAATATAACTAAGATCAAAGATTCCAGACTCTCGACACAATATACTACTAATCGTAACACAGTTCTAGAGAATCAAAAAAGGTAGAGACGTTTGGACCGCGGAACAGACCGGGTGGAATGTCGACCCAAAGCGTTTCAGGGTAGACAAAGCCTACTGAGAACACCCTAAACGCGGAGTTTTGCTAAGTAGGGACGCTGAAAGGCAAGGGAGCGACAGGAAGCCCGCAGGCTAATTCGCCATTAAGAAACAGAACCCTGGCTTCTTCCACCTCCAGCGTCATCGGCCCCAATCCACTGTAACAAACGGATAGTGTCTCGCAGCATCAGACAACTGACTTGAAAATCAGTTTGCGACTACGCATCTGCGCCTCTTCTAAGAAACGAGGAAGGCGGGTCCAAGCGCGGTAACAACATACTTCACAGGGCCCACTGCAAACGCCCTCCCAGCAGCGGAACAGTTATCTCGCGAGACGACGGGTCCCCAGAAGTCACAAACCTAGCGCCAAGATTGGTTGTCAAGGTAGAGTCCAGGGTGCGGAAGTGCTTTGTGGTGCCACCTTCAGCCGCTCAGAGGTCAACCCCCATTCTACACCGAAAACTAGGCCTTGGCTGCTATGGAAAGACAGCAGGGCCAAGAAAGCCGCGCAACCCTAACACTCGCCCAGGCTCATTTCAACAAGGGCGAGTACGCGGAGTCCGACACGCTGTACGCCGCTTACATTCGCCAGTGCGCCTGCGCGGCCTCCAGCGGCGAGCGTCCCGGGAGGTAACTATCGCGAGACCTGGGGCCGCAGTGATCCCCCGGGTGGAGGCGACGTTGCGGCTCTCTGGGCTCGTGTTTTCGCTGCTGGAGCTCACGGGCGGCGCGTGTCATAACCCAGCACTAGTACTGAGCGGACCGACGTGCGTCTTTCTAGAAAGGCCTAGGCGAGGCCTAGGATGAGGGCGGCGGAGAACGCGGGGAGGGAGCCCACTCGCGAGGAGCCGTCTGCGGGGAGTTTCCAGAAACCGAACTCCCTGAGGGCTCCTCGGGCGCGGGCCGCCGCTTTTCACCCCGCCGTCTCTCCTTCCACGTTCCTCATTCAACTGTACAAAAAAGGCCTGCAGTCTACATTTGCTGTCTAGCAATAAGCTGTCTAAATTTTTGATTCCAAATATGACTAATCAAAAAAGACCGTTTGTTTAAAACACATGCATAGAAGCGATACGATGAAGATACTTTCACTCGCTTGCTAGTGCTGTAAACTTTTATGACTTGTGTAATGTATTATTTCCTTAAGCACTGTAAAAACTCACCCAGAAACCTCAAATCACTAGAAATACCGCTGCATGAATTTCTGAAAATAAATAGGAACATTTCTGTGGATTTTAAAATTTTTTAAAATATTTGGTCTTAGGTGAGAAAATGCTTATCTATTAAATATTGTCTAGTTTCTCCGAAAGGTACTTCCTAGGCATTTTTAAATCTGTTCTAAAAAGGTGGAGCCATGGTCACTAGTTTT
>NW_016806984.1:410599-438333 GCF_001698545.2 Rhinopithecus bieti | reverse complement strand
GAGTTGGAGACTGGAGCTGTTCCTATTCGGCCATCTTGCTCCGCCCCAACATTTTATAACTTGAAAATATTTTTTTTCTTATCATGGTATCAAACTAGTATTAAATAAAAACTATAGGAGGCCATTGCTTTGGACTAAGCTTCTGCACTAGGTCCCAACAGATCAAACTAAAAATCAAAATGAAGTCACTCAGGCAGAAGTTCCATGTCATCAAACTGAAACTGAACCTTTTGAGAAATCAGGAGAGAGAGCAATAACAGCCTAATTTAATAAACAGATCAGTGTCAATCTGCATGATAATGAAGTTCTCTTGGTTTTAATCCTTAACCTGAAGTAATTTGCTGTTAGTTATTGTCCTCTTGCCCCTGCCTTATAAGGAGAGTAACTCTAAAATGACCAATCTGCTTTTTGCTCTTTGTTTCTGCATTCTTCTGTAATGTTTCTGTCTATAAAGCTAACCTCCTTTGCTTAACTGATAGGAACACTTGTTCCATTCTAAAATCTCAAATCAAGACAACTGAGAACTTTAAATTAAATTTGTTGTAATTGTGTCTTTTCACACATTCTGTTTTTCCTTAGTTGTCGTTATAAAGACCATTGAAATAACTTTTTGATATTATTTGAATTTATAATTAATATGACAAAATATTTGGGAGGAACCCTTTGCATAAATGCATGCATATACACGACACATAAACACACACACACACACACACACACACACACACACACTATGCCAAATAAATGCTGGTTAAATATAATGTTTTTAAAAACATTCTGGGTTAGCAGTTCAAGTCAATGGACTCATATTTTTAGGATGATCTGAATGTTTGAAATGGGGACCAGAAAAACTCTGCCTCCTGGTCTAATTATGTTCTAAGAAAGAAAAAAGAACCTGAGCCAAAAAGTGCAAAACTGTAGAATACAAATTTTAAATTCAATTCTAGAAGGCTCTAAACCATAAAACTTTTAAGAATATACTGGAGAACTCAAGAAAACTTAGAGACAGTGAGTGGCAAACATAACATTGTCCCAGAGAAATGCAAGTATTTAGAACGGCTATGGTAAACAATTATTGCTACAGATAAATTTATCTTTCAAAATGACATACCATGATATAAATATATCAACATGAGTGTAAGCAGATGCCACAAATAGAAGCATTTACAACTCAGTAGCTATAGAAGAATCAACTATTTAGAGAAAAGACTTGAAAATATCATAAAGACAAATTTCATTTAGTGTTCTTGTATTAATTTGTATTGCAATTTAATCTTATAATCTTATTTGTTACTCAGAAGAAAAGCCACACACACACACACAGGCACACACACACATCACATATCAATTAGATGGAATATTTTTAGGATGAAATATTTTTCGTTCAAGATCACCAATTCAATAAGGTAATTAAAGAGAAACTTGAAATAGTGTTTCCTTTTTCCCCTTAAAGTCCTTTATATTACAAATTATGTTCGTCATAAATAAATTCAAAACCAACATATAAGGTATTCTGATTGCTGAAATGTTATTACCTTTCCTTCTAAACTTACTTTTTGGCAACTTTAGTGTTTAAAGTCTTTTATATCACCCTGCATATATTTAAACTTGTAAACAAAAGGATTGAAAGCTGTCATTTGAAAATGTCATGTCTGTTGTCAGTGATTCATGAATAATTGACATTGAGATTACCTAGGGAAATTTGCAATTAGCCTTCTCATTAACATAAGAACGAACAGTAAGCTGCTTGGTGAATGCTAGATTTAAACTTAAGTATTTACTCAAGAGATAAAAAGTTTATAAAAGGACCTCTAATGAAAAATTCATTAGTTCAATGTAATATCCCAGGGGTTTCCAAGTTCCTTCATGAATCAGTCATTGAGAAAACCAGAACACATATTCAGTTATTAATTTATGCATACAAATAACTGTGAATGTCCTCAGAACAAAAGAGATCAATCTAGAGGTAACATATAATATGATGACTTCAATTGCAATGATAAGAAATATATACAATTTAGGCCAGTGTTAATCTGTTATTGATTATTCAGAGTTAAAAATTAGACTCTAAGAAATGTACATGTTAATAAAATAATAACAAAATTTGTGTGCATAACTACTCTGAAATGAATTTTATATGTTAAACCACTAAGGTGACAATAAATATCACTATGACTCCACATTTTCTCTTTAAGGTTGATGTTTAAAAATGAAGGGAGCATTGATCTACACAAAAATGGGCACTGATCTTTGCCTAAGTGTAGTCATAAAAAAGATAAAGTGAGTAATGTTAGATAGTGTGCACATAAAGATACAAAGTGTCTGTTTCTATTCATTTTTATGTTAATAAATTGGTCAATTTAATTGCACCTAACTTTGGAGGTGCCTTTTGCAATCCACAAATATTTTTGGTATAATTAAATGCAGCAAATATTTTAAAGAATTAATTGCTTTTGATTTAATTTTAGAGATGAAATGAAATTTACACTGCTCATCAGCAGTGTAAAATAAGTTGAAGATGTTAGAAAATAATACAATACAGTTCATGGGGTTCTAAAGAAAAGATATTTGTATAGAGTGGGAAAAAATATACATGTATTTTTGGAGTAGTTCATATTTCACATAATGTATGTTATGAATATGTGTCATCCAGACAATAAACTCACATAAGAAATAAAGCATTTGAAGGAAAAAGATGATTTTGCTTTATATAAAGCATCTCCTCTTAAATTACCAAGAAGTACCAGGAATCAACAAAGATATATCAGAGCCTACCTGAACTGGCAAAAAAACAAGCCAGAAAGTTAGAGATGTAGACTTAAAGAACTTTTGACTTATCAATTTTTATAAATTTTACATAATATTTCATTTTCTCCTTCCAAGATAGTTTAAATTTGAAGTTCACTTTCTGTTTGTATAAGTGACATGGATACCTCCCAAGAAGGCTTTGTAACTGCCTAATGGGTTCATCTTACTCACTGCCTAGACAGAGATGATTTATCAAGACAGCAGAATTGCAATTGAGAAAGAATTATTCACACAGAGCTGGCTGTGTAGGAGACCAGAGTTTTATCATTACTCAAATTAGTCTCAGCAAACATTTGTGGATCAGAGTTTTTAAAGATAGTTTGGTGGATGGGGATGCCCAGTGAGTCAGGAGTGATGATTGGTTCTGTTGGAGATGAAATTATAGGGAGTTAAAGCTTTCCTCTTGCACTGAGTAATTCCTGGGTGGGAGTCAAAAGATCAGATTGACACAAAGTTTTGCTAGGCTCACAGCAGGGAGCTCCTGTCTACCCAGGCAACCTCTGGGTTGTGCTCCAGGCTGCAGCCACTGTGATTGTGTGCTCAGTCCCTGGCGGGAGGGAGCATGTGAACGAGTGAGTGCAGGATCCAGCCAGCCACTCTGAGTGCTGACACTCAGAGTGCTGCATGAGTAGGCTCGATGCAGGACCCACAGCAAGATCAGGCATATCACCCTGAGGGCAACATGGAAGTATCCAACAGGCAGGGGTGTCTGCAACCCCAAAGCCCAAAATAGGGAATTACAGTGTGCGATTTACTTATTTTATTTCTGCCATCTGCAGCTCAACAGATCGTGGCGTGTTAGCAGTTCAGTCATCCCCACATCCCATTCTGACCCATGGCTCTGGGACTGGCTGCTCCTATGATATGGGGTGGTTGCCTTATTCTGGCGAGGGCAGAGGGCCAGTGTTACAGTCTTTCTAGGTACCTGTGTTTGGTTGTTCTGAGCTCTTGTCAGGAGGTCATGCTGACAATTGAAGGGATGAGGATGGAGAATTTTATTGACCAATCAAACAGCTTTTAGCAGAGAGGGGATGGGAAGGTGGAATCATTTCTCTCAATGTGGCTGAGCCTGGGAGTTCTTATAGGCATAGGATGGGAGGTGGTGGGCTGCAGGTAGTACAAGAAAAGCTAACTTTCAATTGGTTAAAAAGCATTATTCAGAAACAAGAATTGGGAAAGGGTGGGCAAAAAGGAACAGAAGTTCTCACTCTGGGTCATGTATTTTATCTGGAACCAGTAGACCAGGATACTTTGGCTCAAAGGTGGAGTTTTACTCGGGACCCTCCCCTATTTTTCTAGGTGTTAGCCTGCCTCCTATCACTATCAACATGAGTCAGTTTATTGATCTGGTGGTGCCAGGTGATCCATCAAGTGGAGGGTCTGTAAAATATCTCAAACGATGATCTTAGGTTTTATAATAGTGATGTTAATCCCAGGAGCAATAAGGGGAGGGTCAGAATCTTGTAGCCTCGAGCTGCATGACTCCTAAACCATAATTTCTAATCTTGTGGCTAAATTGTTAGTCCTACAAAGGCAGTTTAGTCCCTGGGTAAGAAGGGGGTTTGTTTTGGGAAAGGACTGTTACTGTCTTTGTTTTAAACTATAAACTAAGTTTCTCCCAAAGTTAGTTGGGTATAAAACTACCTTTAGAATGAACAAGGACTGCTGGAGGTTATTAACAGAAGCAAGATGGGAGGGCAGGGCCAAGATGGCTGACTAGAAGCAGTGGCAATCTGAGGCTCCCATTGAAAAGAACCATAACAGAGTGTGAATCCTGCTCCGGCAACCGAGCTATCCAGGTTCTGTCGTCAGAACTGACTAGGTGGCTGGCGTGACCCACGGAGAGGAAGAAAGAGCAGTGTCGTATGACAGCTCACCTGAGAGCCACATGGGGCAAGAGAGGCCCCATTCCTCAGTCAAGGGAGGTGGTAAGTGAGTGGGGAAGACATCCTTTTTTTTCCATGGAACTGTATAACCCATGGATAGGAAAATACCACTTGTGGACCCATGCCACCAGGGCCTAGGGTCCCAGCCATGGAGCCACGCAGATTCTCAACAACCATTAAACGAGTATCTGCTTAAGCCTGCCGAACTCCTGATGGGAGGGGAGCAGCCAACACTGGGACTGATAGCCACCTAACACACTAAGCTCCCAAGGTGGGGGAACAGGGCAGCCATCTCTATAGTTCCAAACCATGCTTTTCCCTAGTGGCGCCAGGGAGTCTGGACAGCGTGGTCCCAAGAGGTTTTCCCCAATACACCAACTGTGGCAGACTGTGGACAAAGTGCCTTTTCAGGCTTGACCTTTACCAGTCCCACATCACTGGGTGAGGCATCCCTGCAGGAACTCCAACAACTCCAGCTAGGGGCTTAGGGACAGAACTCTGATCCCCCTGGGCCTGAGCCCCTAGGGAGAGGAGTGGCTGCAGCCCTCAAGGACCAGGAGACTTAGACTTTTCTCCTGCTAGTTCTGAGGAATCTGGACAGCCCAGACAAATGGGTTTCCCCCTAGCAAAGCAAACCTCCTCTCCCAAGGGATAAATTGCTTTGTGAAATGGGTCCTGCTCCCCATGCCACCATACTGGGTGAGACCCTCCAGCAGGGTCTGTTAGACATTCTGTACTAGAGCATTCCTCCTGGCATCAGGTTGGTGCTCCTCAAGGTCAGAGATGCCAGAGAAAGAAGCAGGCACCCATCTTTGCAGTTCTCCGGCCTCCTTGGGTGACATCTCCAGGCGCATGAGTGAACAAGATGAACAGGGCCTGAGTGAACCCCCAGCAAACTTCAGCAGCCCTACAGAAAAGGGACCTGACTATTGCTAGAAAAACAAACAGAAAGCAACAACAACAGCATCAACAAAAAAATTGCCCACAAAATCCCCATCCAAGAGTCAGTAGGCTCAAAGATCAATATTAGACAAACTATTTTAAGGTGAGAAAGAATCAATGAAAAAACGTTGAAAACCCAAAAGGCCAGAGTGCCTTTTCTCCAAATGATCACAACAACTCTCGAACAAGTGCACAGAACTGGATGGACCATGAGATGGACAAATTGACAGAAGGTGGGTAATAACAAACTACACTGATCTAAAGGAACATGTTCTAACCCAATGCAAAGAAGTTAAGAACCTTGATAAAAGGTTACAGGAGCTTCTAAATAGAATAACCACTTTAAGGAGGAATATAAATGACCTGAAGGAGCTGAAAAGCACACCACAAGAACTTCATGAAGCATACACAAGTATCAATAGCCAAATCAACCAAGCAGAAGGAAGGATATCAGAGTTTAAAGACTGTCTTGCTGAAATAAGGCATGCAGACAAAATTACAGAAAAAAGGAATGAAAATGAATGAACAAAACCTCCGAAATATATGGGACTATGTAAAAAGACCTAACCTATGATTGATTTGAGTGCCTAAAGGAGACAGGGAGAATGAAACTAAGTTGGAAAACACACTTCAGGATATTATCCAGGACAACTTCTCCAATCTAGCAAGACAGACCAACATTCAAATTCAGGAAATACAGAGGAAACCACTAAGATATTCCACAAGAAGATTAACCCCAAGAAACATAATCGTCAGATTCTCCAAGGCCGAAACAAAGAAAAAAAAAAATAGTTAAGCGCAGCCAGAGAGAAAGGCCAGGTCACCTTCAAAGGGAAGCCCATCAAACTAACAGTGGAATTCTCAGGAGAAACCCAACAAGTCAGAATAGAATGGGGGTGAATTCAACATTCTTACAGAAAAGAATTTTTAACCCAGAATTTCATATACAGTCAAACTAAGATTCATAAGAGAAGGAGAAATAAAATCCTTTCCAGACAAACAAATGCGGAAGGATTTCGTCACTTACAGGCCTGCATTGCTAGAGATCCTGAAGGAAGCATTAGATATAAAAAGGAAAACCAGTAACAGCCACTGCAAACACACACCAAAATATAAAGACCAATGACACTATGAAGAAATTGTATCAACTCGTGTGCAAAATCACCAGATAGCACCATGATGACAGAATCAAATTCACACAACAATATTTACTTTAAATGTAAATGGGCCAAATGACCCAGTTAAAAGATAGACTGGCAAAATGGATAAAGAATCAAGACTCGCTGGAGTGCTGTATTCAGGAGACTCATCTCAAGTACAAAGAAACATATAGCTCAAAATAAAGGGATGGAGAAAGTTTACCAACCAAATGGAAAGTAAAAGAAAGCAATGGTTGCAATCCTAGTTTCTGAAAAAATAGACTTTAAAGCAACAAAGAAAAAAAGGCAAAGAAGGGCATTACATAATGGTGAAGGGATTACTTCAATAGGAAGAGCTAACTTTACTAAATATACATGCATCCAATACAGGAGCACCCAGATTCATAAAACAAGTTCTTAGAGACCTACAAAGAGACTTGGACTCCCATATAATAATCGTGGGAGGCTTTAACACCCTACTGTCAATATTTGATAGATAAATGAGACAGAAAATTAACAAGAATATTCAGGACTTGAACTAAGTTCTGGATCAAGTGGACCTAATAGACATCTACAGAACTCTCCACCTTAAATCAACAGAATATTCATTTTTCTCAGTGCCACATGGCACTTATTCTAAAATCCACCACAAAATTGAAAGTAAAACACTCCTCAGCAAATGCAAAAGAACTGAAATTGTAACAGTCTCTCAAACCACAGTGCAATCAAATAGGAACTCAAGATTAATACATTCAAACAAAACCCCACATAACTAAGTAGAAATTGAATAACTCCTCCTGAATTACTCCTAGGTAAATAATGAAATTAAGGCAGAAATAAAAAGTTATTTGAAACCAATGAGAACAAAGAGACAACATACCAGAATCTCTGGGACACACCTAAAGTAGTGTTAAGAGGGAAACTTATAGCACTAAATGCGTACATCAGAAAGATCTCAAATAGGCATCCTAATATCACTATTAAAATAACTAGAAAAGCAAGAGCAAAGAAATTCAAAATCTAACAGAAGAAAAGGAATAATTAAGATCAGAGCAGAAATGAAAGAGATAGAGACATGAAAACCCCCTCAAAAAATCAACCAATCCAGGAGCTGTGTTTAAAAATAATTGACAAAATATATAGATCACTAGCTAGACTAAAAAGAAGAGAAGAAGGAAGAATCAAATAGACACAATAAAAAGTGATAAAGGAGGTATCACTACTGACCTCACAGAAATACAAATTACCATCAAAGAATACTAAAAACACCTCTACGCAAATTAACTACAAACTATACAAGAAATGAATACATTCTTGGACACATACGCCCTCCCAAGACTAAACTAGGAAGAGGTCAAATCCCTGAATGGACAAATAATTTCTGAAATTGAGGCAGTAATTAATAGCCTACCAACTGAAAAAAGCCCAGGACCAGATGGATTCACAGTCGAATTCTACCAGAGGTACAAAGAGGGGAGCTGGTACCCCCCCCTTTTTTTTTTTCCTGAAACTATTCCAAACAATTAAAAAGGATGGAATCCTCCCTAACTCATTTTATGAGATCAGTATCATCCTGATACAAAATCTGGCAGAGACACAACAGAAAAGGAAACTCTGAGCCAATATCTGTGATGAACATCAATGCAAAATCCTCAATAAAATACCGGCAGACCAAATCCAGCAGCACATCAAAAAGCTTATCCACCTTGATTAAGTCAGCTTCATTCCTGGGATGCAAGCCTTGTTCAACATACACAAATCAAAAAACGTAATCCACCACATAAACAAAACTAATGGAAAAAAAATATGATCACCTTAGTAGATGCAGAAAAGTCCTTTGATAAAATTCAACATTCCTTAATGCTAAAAACTCTCAATTAACTAGGTATTGATCGAACATATTTCAAAATAATAAGAGCTATTTATGACAAACCTATAGCAAATATCATACTGAATGGCCCAAAGTGGAAGCATTCCTTTTGAAAACCAGCACAAGACAAGGATGCTCCCTCTCACTACTCCAATTCAACATAGTATTGAAGTTCTTGCCAGGGAAACCGGGCAAGAGAAAGAAATAAAGCATATTCAAATAGAAAGAGAGGAAGTCAAATTGTCTCTGTTTGCAGACGACATGATTCAACATTTATAAAACCCCATCATCTCAGCGTAATAACTCCTTAAGCTGATAAATAACTTCAGCAAAGTCTCAGGATACAAAATTGATGGCAAAAATCACAAGCATTCCTACACACCAACAATAGACAAGCAGAGAGCAAAATCATGAATGAACTTCCATTCATAATTGCTACAAAGAGAATAAAATACATAGCAATACAGATAAAACAGATGTGAAGGACCTCTGAAAGGAGAACTACAAACCACTGCCCAAGGAAATAAAAGAGGACACAAACAGATGGAAAAACATTCCATCCTTATGGATAGGAAGAATCAATATTGTGAAAATGGCCCTACTGCCCAGAAGTAATTTGTAGAGTCAATGATATTCCCATCAAACTACCATGGACATTCTTCCAAGAATTAGAAATAAATTACTTTAAATTTCATATGGAACCAAAAAAAGCCCTTATAACCAAGACAATCTTAAGTAGAAAAAACAAAACTGGAGGCATCATGCTACCTGACTTCAAACTATACTACAAGGATACAGTATTCAAAACAACAGGGTACTGGTACCAAAACAGGCATATAGACCAACAAAACAGAACAGAGACCTCAGAAATAACACCTCACATCTACAGCCATCTGATCTTTGACACACCTGATTAAAACAACCAATTGGGAAATGATTTCCTATTCAAAAAATGATACTGGGAAAAGTGGCCTACCATATGCATGACACTGGACCCCTTCCTTACACCTTATACAAAAATTAACTCAAGATGGATTAAAGACTTAAATGTAAAACACAAAACCATAAAACCCTAGAATAAAACCTTGGCGATGCCATTCAGGACATAGGCATGGGCAAAGAGCTCATGACTAAAACACCAAAAGCAATTGCAACAAAAACCAAAATTGACAAATGGGATCTAATTAAACTAAAGAGCTTCTGCACAGCAAAAGAAAAAAAAAATAACTATCATAAGAGTGAACAGGCATAAAATTTTACAATCTCCCCTGACAAAAGTCTAATATCTAGAATCTTCAAAGAACTTAAACAAATTTATCAGAACAAACAACATCATCGAAAAGTGGGCAAAGGATATAAACTGACACTTCTCAAAAGAAGATATTTATGTGGCTGACAAACATATGGAAAAGAAAAGCTCAACATCATTAATCATTAGAGAAATGCAAATCCAAACCACAATGAGATACCATCTCATGCCAGTCAGAATGGTGATTATTAAAAAAATCAAGAAACAATGGATGCTGGAGAGACTGTGGAGAAATAGAAATGTTTTTACACTGTTGTTGGGAATGTAAATTAGTTCAACCATCTAAGACAGTGTGTTGATTCCTCAAGAATCTGGATCCAGAAATACCATTTTACCCAGCATTATATACACCCATATTACTGGGTATATACTCAAAGGAACATAAATCATTCTACTATAAAACACATGCATACCTATGTTTAGTGCAGCACTATTTACAATAGTAATAACGTGGAAAAAACTCCGATGCCCATAAATAATAGACTGGATAAAGAAAATGTGATACATATACACCAGGGATTATTATGCAGCCATAAAAAGGAATGAGATTATGTCCTTTGTAGGAACATGGATAAAGCAGGAAGCGCCATCATCCTCAGCAAACTAACAGAGGAACAAAAAACCTGTCACCGCATGTTCTCACTCGTAAGTGGGAATTGAACAATGAGAACACATGGACACAGAGAGGGAAACAAAATGCACTGAGGCCAGTTTGGGAGTGGGTGGTGAGGGAAGGGAGAGCATTAGGAAAAATAACTAATGCATGCAGGGTTTAAAGCCTAGATGACATGTGGATAGGTTCAACAAACCAGCATGGCACCTAGGTAACAAACCTGCACGTTCTGCACTTGTATTCCGAAACTTAAAGTAAAATTAAAGAAAAGAAAAGAAAAGAAAAGAAAAGAAAAGAAAACTTGTACCTGTATGTTTGTTTGACTTTTTTTTCACAATGCTACTTTTCTTATATATATATGAAAAAATCTCTTAATGTTATTAAAAAAATGGAATCAGTTTGTGATAAGATATATAAATGAAAACATTAATGACATATTAACCATTGATTAAAACTATGCAAATAAACATGTATACATAAAATGAATGTAAACAATTGCACCAAGTTAATAAAAATTGGTTTAATTTATATAAAAGAAAACGGAAAATGTTTCTTTTTTTTATATGTAATCATTTATATTGTGGGACTTAGGAAATCAAACAAACAATGGAGTTCTAATTTGCAAATCAAGCAACAGGTATTTAATAAATACTGCTTTTACTCTTTAAAAAAGCAGCATGGAGTTGGTTGGGTCAGATCTCTTTCACTGAGATCTCATCTCAGTTATAATTTTGCAATTATGGTTTTACCTTTTAAATTTATTCTAGATGTTTCTTAGTTCTTTATTTAGTTCTTTAATTCATTTCATATAGCAATATAAGCTGGATAAACCTTAAAAACTTATAGTCAGTAGCTCATATTATTGTTATCATTTTAAGAATAGAAGTAAAATCCTCAGTTCTAATTATTTGTAAATTAAACATTATTGTGTATTATTAAGGCCTGTTAATGAAAAAATCAAATTTTGTAAAATATTTTAAAGTTTATTCTGAGGCAATATGAGTGGCCATGTCCAAGAGAACAGTCCAAAACGTCCTGAGAAAGTGTGCCAAATGTGGTCAGATTACAGTTTGGTTGTATGTATTTTAGGGAGACAAGAATTGCAGGTAAAATTACAAATCAATACATGTAAAGCATACATTGGTTTGGCCTAAGGTGGTGGGATATATTGAAGTGGAAGGCTTACAGGTCATAGGTAGATTTAGACTTTCTGACTGGCAATTGGTTGAATGAGTTAAGCTTTGTCTAAAGACTTGGCATCAATAGGAAAAAAAAATGCTTGAGTTAAATTAAGATAGGGAGGGTTCTGGAGGCCAGGGTTCTTGTTATGTAGATGAAGCTTCATATGTAGCAGTCTTCAGACGGAATAGATGAGAAATGTCTCTTTTCAGACGTTAAATGTGTCAGGCTCTTAGTTAATCTCTCCAGATGCAGGGAATCTCTCCAGATGAAAGGGAAGACCTGGCTGGTTGTACTAAAAGACTCTGCAGATGTAAATTTCCCACACAAAAGTTGACTTTATCCGTGAAGTTCTAGCTGGTTTTCCTGGAAGAATATCTGAAACAAGAGAGTGAAACAGCCTAGCCTGAATTAGCAATAACTCCTTGGCTGAATGAACTGCTAAGCAACAAAGTTCCTAAAGCAATACAGGATTCTAGAAGTAACAGTAGTCTTTGAAATATGACTGAGATCCTAGTTAACAGGCCACGTCATCAGAGAAACCCAATAGCTATGAATGTTACTGTTACTGGGGGTCCTTGCTCCCAGAGCTCCCAAGATACTGGTGGGCCACTTCCAAGATGGTGGCAAGCCTTGTGTTCTCTTACCTGGGGTTATTGGCCTCACCGATTCCAAGGAATGGAATCTTGGGCCATGCAGTGAGTGTTATAGCTCTATTAGATGCCATGGGTCATGGAAGAGAACCGTGGAATCTAATGACTAATATTCAGCTTGATTAGGACAAACCCGGACACTTAGCCATGCAGGAACAATGGCAAGCCTTTAGTCTGATTGGAAGCGGCAATGGGTGCCTCACTGGATCAGGAGCAGAGCAGACACCCTGCCAGCTCCGGAAGGATAGAAGTCAGCGGTGGGTCTCCCATGGTGGCAAACAACAGTGGTGGATGGTGAGGGAAAGCTCAGCTCAAGGCATAACAAACACGGACCAGAAGAGTGTGCAGTTGCAAGATTTAATAGAGTGAAAACAGAGCTCTTATACAAAGGGAGGGGACCCAAAAAGGGTAGCCATTGACAGCTCCAATGCCTGGGTTTATATCCCAATCATTGTCCCTCCCACTGTGGCGTCAGGCGATAGATGATTGGCTATTTCTTTACCTCCTGTTTTTGCCTGATTAGCATTTTAGTGAGCTCTCTTCACTACCCGATTGATTGGGTGTGAGCTAAGTTGCAAGCCTCATGTTTAAAGGTGGATGCGATCACCTCCCCAGCTAGGGTTAGGGATTCTTAGCCGGCCTAGGAAATCCAGCTAGTCCTGTCTCTCACATGGGCTCCACAAGGTCACTGATGACAACAATGTCTCTCATCTGTAGCTGGAGACAGAGATTGAGGCTCTCAAAGAGGAACTGCTCTTCCTGAAGAACCATGAAAAGGAAGTAAAAGGTCTACAAGCCCAGACTGCCAGCTCTGGGTTGACCCTGGAGGTAGATGCCCCCAAATCTCAAGAACTTGCCAAGATCGTGGCAGGCATCCTGGCCCAATACCATGAGTTGACTCAGAAGAACCGAGAAGAGTTGGACAATTACTGGTCTCAGCAGATTGAAGAGAGCACCACAGTGGTCACCACACAGTCTGCTGAGGATGGAGCTGTTGACATGAGGCTCACAGAGCTGAGACGTACAGTCCAGTCCTTGGAGATCAACCTGGACTTGATGAGAAATCTGAAGTCCAGCTTGGATACCAGTCTGAGGGAGGTGGAGGCCCCCTATGCTCTGCAGATGGAGCTTCTCAGCAGCATCCTGCTGCACCTGAAGCTGGCGCTGACACAGATCAGGGCAGAGGGGAAGCACCAGCCCTGGAGTATGAGGTTCTGCTGAACATTAAGGTCAAGCTGGAGGAGGCTGAGATCGCCACCTACCACCACCTGCTGGAAGACAGCGAGGACTTTAATTTTGATGATGCCCTGGACAGCAGCAGCTCCATGCAAACCCTCCAAAGACCACCACACACCAGATAGTGGACGGTAAGTGGTGTCTGAGACCAATGACACCAAAGTTCTGAGACATTAAGCCAGCAGAAACCGGGTACCTTTCGGGGAGCAGGAGGCCAATAAAAAGTTCAGAGGTCAAAAAAAAAAAAAAAGATTTTATGGTTTGTACCGTGTAACTTAACCCTGGCTTGCATGGTCTTAGGTCTTCTGTATAATTTTGGTATTTTATTGTCACAGAGTATGCTTTGTCAGCTTTATGATCTCTGTTTTAACATTAATGCTGGTTAGCTGTACTTAAACTCCAAAACAGGGGAATACAGGGAAGTATGGCTGACCTTTCTTCCCTTGTGGCATGGAATTCAGTTTTTCAGGTTTCTCTGAGATCCCCATGGCCTATGAAGGGTTCATTCAGTCAGTCTGGGGACTATAGGATTTTATTTTTGATTTATGAACCCATCTTGAGTGCTTCTATGTATATTCAAAGGCCCCACAAGAAATTATATTTTTTACAAAGAGCAAGAATATTTGTTACATAAAAAAGAATATGTACCCTTAAGAAATAACCATAAACTTCAAATTAGATAAGATCATATTGAAAACAGCAAGTCTGTATCCATCTACTTGTTAAAATTGGTAACAGATATGTTCTAAGGAAATTTAGCTAGTTACGATAGCTCTCTTATTTCTCACATTAAAATTTGACTGTTAAGGGTGATAGAGCTTAAATGTGGTCGCAGGGGAAATGTATTTTTTAAGATATTTCTTTCCATCTTGAGGATATAATAAATGTAAAATTCTTCAACTATTCCACTTTACTAGAAAAAAAGCCCTGAGGTAGGTTTCAGACCAAGNAGAAATAACCATAAACTTCAAATTAGATAAGATCATATTGAAAACAGCAAGTCTGTATCCATCTACTTGTTAAAATTGGTAACAGATATGTTCTAAGGAAATTTAGCTAGTTACGATAGCTCTCTTATTTCTCACATTAAAAATTTGACTGTTAAGGGTGATAGAGCTTAAATGTGGTCGCAGGGGAAATGTATTTTTTAAGATATTTCTTTCCATCTTGAGGATATAATAAATGTAAAATTCTTCAACTATTCCACTTTACTAGAAAAAAAGCCCTGAGGTTTAGGTTTCAGACCAAGTTAAATCATTTTTACCCTATAGGAAATAAACTGGAATTTAAACTTAAATTATGTAGAAATTTTGCTTAAGAGTCCCTTTATTAGACCATGCTAATTGATGATTTCCACACTTACTTTCTAATTTAGCACTAATAAAATCATTCTATCAGACTAGACTGTAAGTGCTATTTATCATAATGTTCTGTTCACTAAATGGAAGCCTTATTTAAAGCATTTTACTTAAATCCAGCCACTTACTATCAACCATTTTGTATCTCTTTATTTCTAAATCCAGAGGCAAAAATATCACTTAAGGTCTGAATTAAAATGTTTTCTAAAACAGTATTAAGTTATATTCTTTATTCTTTATTTTAGATCAATTTGAGAAAGTTTAAAAACAATATCAATACTTTTCTTTTAATTTAAATTTGTATTTTAAATGTAGTAGTTACTGTATCTGTCCACAGCATATTTTGCCAATAATTCTTGAATGAATTGGAATTTTATTTAAAGTTGCCAAACAGGGATAAAATTCAAAGTCTTCATTATACCAGCATTATCAAGTGAATACCATTAATATCCAATATCATTGTGTCTTTAATGCCTTATGCATTAACTTGAGGTCTACTAATTAAAATTTTCTATAAATCGTTTTGAACTTAATTGAACTAGAGTTTCGCATTATTATCACAATTTGTGGGGGAAAATCTGCAAGAATTTCTTTCTAAGTACATGTTAAAATTAAAATAATCTATTTTCAAAACTTTAACTTCATAGATTAATATAAATAAGCAAATTAAGAGTTTACTTAGTGTTATTTATATTATTGTTTATTCAAGTTCACATTTTATGAACTAAAATTTTCTTCTTCCATCAACCTTGTTCAGATCATCACCACCTCTCAGTTGGGTGATTGAAGTAGTTTCCTACCTACTGTTGTTACCAGAGAGTGGTCCTGCTCCAGACCCTAAGAGATGATTTATTAAACTCACTCAAGAAAGAATTTCAGGCGAGTTCATAAAGTGAAAGCATGTTTATTAAGAAAGTAAAGAAATAAAGGAATGGTTGCTCTATAAGTAGAGCAAACTTGAGGGCTGCTGATTGCCCATTTCTATGGTTATTTCTTGATTATATGCTAAACAAGGGGCAGATTATTCATGCTTCCTTTTTTTAGACCATATGGGATAACTTTCTGATTTTCCCATAGCATTTGTAAACTGTCATGGTGAGGTGGGAAAGTAGCAGTGAGGGTGACCAGAGGTCACTCTCATTGCTGTCTTGGTTTTAGCTGGTTTCTTTAAGGAGATCTGATTTATTAGCAAAGTCTTTATGACCTGTATCTTGTGCCAACTTCCTATTTCATCCTGTGACTTAGAATGTCTAATGTCTGGGAATGCAGCCCAGTAGGTCTCAGCCTTATTTTATCCAGTCCCTGTTCAAGATGGAAGTGCTCTGATTCAAATGTCTCTGAACACTATAATACAATCGCCTTTCCCCAAAGCAGATAGTCATTTTAAGAAACCATAAACAAGATGGTGTAATTCCTTGACTTAAACACCTTCAATGGATTTGCATTGTCCATAGAATTAAAACAGACCCTTAGCACAACTTACCTGATTCAATTCCTGTTTACTGTTTTAACTTTACTTCAAACAATATTCTCTTTGGCTTAGTATGCAAATGTCCATGTTTCCTTGTGCAAGTCTTTGAGCAACAATGCTCTTTCTTAGCTTTGAGGCTTCCTATATACTGCTATATCTGCTCAGAAGGCTGTAACTCCTTTCATGAGGTATTTTTCCTGGATCTGGTCTTGACTTGTCATATGCTATCCAAGTCTGACCATGCTAATGCCCATCCCCATTCAAAACACTCAAGAACATTTCACTCTTTTTAAAAATCACATAATCACTTATCTGTAAATTAGATATTATATTTTAGTTTGCCCCAAAGAAGATAAGTTGCATGACATTGATGCACTCATTCAGAGACTAGCACAATTCCTGAAGCACAGTGTAAGTCATCAAAAGCAGTTCTTATAACTGTCTAATAATAGTGCATTCAGAAATAACTTTTTTTCAGAAAGTTTAATAATTCAAGATTTTGATTTATTTGCAAGTAATTTTTACTGAGTAGAAAAAATATTTGACTGCATTTAGTTAAAATACGTTATGTAATGGGGCTAAGATTTTTATACACACTAGCACTACAGTTATAATTATTGACCATTAAACTGGACTACTTCTGGAAGTCAATACAAAATAAAGAAATGTTATTTTTTTTGGTTTGATGAGAAAAAATCATTCTAGTTCATAGAAAAAAATACTTTTTTTCAAACAAAAATCAAGAAAAGTTATAGGTGATTATACAAGGTAGAACAATTACATTTTAAAAAAGTTTCTAGAAAATGCAGATAGTTTTAATCAGTAATTTCTGCTTGGAATAAAATTATCAAAACAACTCAATAAACATACTAATAGAGGAACAAAAAACTAGAGACTGAATACTGATTCAATGCATATTTATATTTATTAAATTCTTAGGTACTGGTGACACTGCACTAAAGAAAAGTGACAAAGTTGTTGTTTTCATGGCATGTATGTCAGTGGACAAATTAAGATCAAATTGTTGATTGGAGAGGTTGTTATTTTACTTACCACTGATCCCTTTTAATTGAAAGATTAAAAATTACCTTCAAAATGTAGCCATTGATTAAGATTTTTTTAAAACCCTATAAAGTTGGAGATGGAGGAAAATGCAACATCACAGGACATGAGACAAAAATAAAGTGTATCCAGATCTGTACTTAATTTAAACTATGTCAGGTTCAACTCTGAGAAGGCAGATGTTTGGGTAATTGTCAATTGTGATATATGCTTCTATACCATATTTTAATCTACCTAAACCATAATCTCAGTAAGAGTACCTTGAAATCTATTCTCATTATTTCTTCTGTATTATACAACTATAGTCACAATAGCACTGTATAACAAACCATTCTAAAAGCAGTGGATTACAAATTAAGCTTTGATTTCTCACTCTTATGTGGGTTTGGCTGGAGTTCAACTGATATAAGGCAGCTATCAATTCTTTACCACAGGTTTGGTTTAGGTCTATTTTTTGTATTTCTCATTCTGGGGAGACCAATGGGTTTCTTGGGGCATGTCGGTCTCATTATAGACGCAGAACAGAACAGGGAAGCCCAATCATGCAGCTCCATTTCAAGCCTCTCTTCATATTTCTTTTATCAACACATTTGCCAGGGAAAGTATAGAGGCCAAAGTACATGGAGGTGCAGGTCTGGAAATAAATAAATAAATAAATATGGGACAATAATTTAATCTACCACAAAATCAAATAGCCTGGCTAATGGACTGTTGCAAATACTCATATTTTACAACAATATTTTACAGTTCTTATACTTGCTGTTACTGCAATAAGCTACAAAATTTATAAGTACGTGGGCAGCTATAGAGTAAGACTTTTTAAATGTCATAAATAAGCCTTTAAACAATTCTTTTTTACTTTCTAAAATTCATATTACTTAAGCTTTTATTAAGATAATTTTAGATTAACCTGAAGTTATAAGAAAAAATGGAGAGATATCTGTTGTACCTTAACCCAGTTTTTCTTAATGGTAACATCTTGCAGAACTACAGTACAATATTTCAAATAGGCAATTCATTACCATCTGCCATGTTTATTCAATTTTATATGACATTATGTGGTGTGCCTGCATGTGTGTATAATCCTATGCAATTTCATGTGTCAATTTATAGGAGCATCACCACAGACAAGACACAGAAGAGTTCTGTGTCTGGTAGGAATCTCTTGTGCTATCCACTTAACAGCCACAGACTTTTCCTCACCTCTGCTAATACTAATTTCCCGCAACTAGCAATTGTTTCTTTAACTCTATAATTTTGTCTATTTAAAAATGTTCTATAAATGAAATCACATAGTTCACATAGTATATTACCTTTGAGATGGGATTTTTTCACTAAGTACATTTTCCTTGAGATCTATCCAAGTCGTATATGTATCAATAGTTTGTTCCTTTGATTGATGAATAGTATTCAGTGTTGTGAATTTACATTTGTTTAAGCATTCACTTATTGAAGGACTTTTTTATATCGATTTTGACTATTATGAAATAAAGATGCTGTGAATATTTACAGATTTTGTATGAACCTAAGTTTTTATTTCTGTAGGATAAACACCCAATAGCGCAATTGCTAGGTCAATTGGTAAACAGAGACAGTTTGGAAAGAAACTCATATTTTTTTTTCCAAAACAGTTGTACTATTTTACATCTTTACCAGGAATTTGTGAATGATCCATTTACTTTTGATATGACTCATATCTTTTCTAAAATGTGCTGGGAGAATCAGGCCTATATTTTGCATAATATGGGTAAAATTTCAGTTTATTAACAGTAACTTTATAGGAATTGAAGAAGTATGCATTTCTTGGGAAATACCTAAAAAAAAGCATCAAGCAGTCTTCAGGTATTAGAAAATTGCTCACAGAATTCAAGAACATTTCACTTTCATTTTATATTCTTGAAGTTAATTTTGCCTTTTTAAAAATTTTTTGAGATAGGGTCTCGCTCTATCACCCAGGCTGGACTGCAGTGGCATGATCTCAGCTCACCGCAACCTCTGCCTCCCGGGCTCAAGTCATCCTTCCACTTCAGCCTCCCAAGTAGTTGGGATTACGGGCACGTGCCACCACGC
Source organism: Rhinopithecus bieti (assembly GCF_001698545.2). Taxonomy (NCBI): domain Eukaryota; kingdom Metazoa; phylum Chordata; class Mammalia; order Primates; family Cercopithecidae; genus Rhinopithecus; species Rhinopithecus bieti. The sequence continues at coordinate 418,737 of NW_016806984.1, read as the reverse complement.
CCAGATAATTTTTGAATTTTTGTAGTTTTGCTATATTGCCCAGGCTGGTCTCAAGTGATCTGCCTGTTGGACTTCCCAAAGTGCTGGGATTACAGGGATGAACACCATACCTGGCCTCATTCTGTTTTTTAATTCGTGGGATTATATGTTTCATTGTCCACAATACAATGATCAGAGATCATGATAGTTTCATATAGTTTTATACAAATAACCCAAAGATGATAATACATAGTTTGAGAAGAAAAAATTATGGGTTCAAGTGACTCCAAAAAAATGACTCCATTTACTTTAGGTTTTAAATTATTGTTCCAGAATCTTTTTCACATTAGATTTCACATTTCTTCCCTTTCTTAATACTCTGATGGCTTAATTATGAGTCAATGACATAAATATATTGTAGAAAATCCATATTCATGATTTCTCAAACTTAGTAATCACGTGAGAAGAAATGCTCTGGAAACGATATCCAAAAAAAGATTCTTATAGCTATGGTTTAGGTTAACTGTCTATGACCGAACACGATATATATCTGGAAGGCAGATAATCAGAATGGTTATAACTTGGGGTGGGAATAAGTTTTCCCAGATTATTCTCATTTAAACAATATGGAATTAAATACATGTATATTATATTTATAAATCTATACATATATTTAATTAATTAATTAATTTAGTTAGTTAGTTATTTAGTTATTGAGACAGAGTTTCACTCTTGTTGACCAGGCTGGATTGCAGTGGTGCGATTTCAGCTCATCACAACCTCTGCCTTCTGGTTGCAAGAGATTCTCCTGCCTCAGCCTCCTGAGTAGCTGGAATTACAGGCACCCACCACCACACCCAGCTAATTTTGTATTTTAGTAGAGATGGGGTTTCAGCATGTTGGCCAGGCTGGTCTCGAACTCCTGACCTCGTGATCTTCCCACCTCAGCCTCCCAAAGTGCTGGGATTACAGGCATGAGCCACCATGCTCAGCCACACATATTTTAATAAACATATTATATATGTTAATGAGTATATATATTTATATATAATATGTGTGTGTGTGTGTGTGTGTGTATGGTGGGGGGGGGAGAGAGAGAGAGAGAGAGTCAGGATATCCCTCTGTAGCCCAGGATGCACTGTCATACAGTGAAGCCATCAAAGCTCACTGCAGCCTGGAGGCTCAAGAAATTCTTGCACTTCAGCACCCCCCAAGTAGCTGGGACTACAGGCATGTGCCACCACACTTGGCTAATGTTTTTGAATTTTAGTAGAGACAAGATCTCCCTATGTTGTTCAACCTGGTCTTGAACGCCTGAGCTCAAGGGATCCTCCTGCCTCAGCCTCCCTCAGTGCTGTGATTACAATTGTGAGCCAACACACCCAACCTAAATTATATTTTAATAGAAAAAAAAAAAAAAAGATTCCCGTGAAGATACCAGAAAAACAGAACACACTCACTGATCTCCCCCCACCCCACCAAACAAGGCATTTTCCAAAGCATAATCAGACTTAGTATCCAATTTCTAGCAATGTGAATTGAATTTGAAAGTAGATTGACCATAAAACTCTATTTAAAACGATATCTTGGTTTGAATTTATAAATACATGTTTGTGGCATCAGCTTTATCGTCTGGCATTCCAGAGGCAGACCTCACCAATCAAGCACACTTAACTTAATGTAGTTTTAAAACACCCCCCAATAGGGTATACAAGCCAACCATTACCAATTTATCAGAGTTGACATGTTAGAGAAAATCTATCTGTAGTATCAGAACTGCCCAGTGGGAGATTCGTTAATCTACAATATTCTTCAGATTTTACCCCAGAATAACTGACTCTTTTCATTCTATTCCAAGACAAAAATAATTATCAAACTAAAGTTAGAAAATGAAAACATACAAGCTTTAGAATATATAAAGTCATTACATTTTCTTTTTATGGAGTCAAATCAGTCAGAAATTATAAAACCTATAGGTATTTATGATAGTAAAATTTCATGCAAGTTCTGTAATCGATGGAGATTGGAATATTCAGTTATGCCTGAAATCTGCAACTTTTTCATGAAGTTTTTTTTTTTTTTTTTTTTTTTTGAGACATCTTGCTCTGTCGCCCAGGCTGGAGTGCAGTGGCGCGATCTCGGCTCACTGCAAGCTCCGCCTCCCGGATTCACGCCCTTCTCCCGCCTCAGCCTCCCGAGTGGCTGGGACTACAGGCGCACGCCAGCACGCCCAGCTAATTTTTTGTGTTTTTTAGTAGAGACGGGGTTTCACCGTGTTAGCCAGGATGTTTTCGATCTCCTGACTTCGTGATCCGCCCACCTCGACCTCCCAAAGTGCTGGGATTATAGGCGTGAGCCACCGCACCCGGCCTCATGAAGGTTTTAAGAGAATGAGAGGGATAAACAAAAAAACTAAAAGACAAAAAACAAACAAAAAAAAAGATGTGTTTTGTTTTACATATATTGTCTTTATTTCGGCTGTCATGATATACAAGATTAAGTATATATTATTAAAAGGTAAGAGAAATGCTAATTAATTCTAATTGAGAATCTCATACATCAATACTTCAAGAGATAAATCTTTGATATAAGAACATACGAACTAAGGACTAGATCGTTAATAATATAATCATTAGAGTTTGTTTTCTGCATATTATAGTGGTTCTCAAATTTAGCTGTTTATCACCTTGACTTAATGAAGTTTTATTAAACTACTGAGAATAAGCTCCAAAAGCAGACATACAGAATAAGTCTCTCAAAAGGTGAAATCCAAGCAACATAACAGATTCTAGAACACAAACAGGATTGTGAACTACTGGCTTTGCCTTACGTCAATCTGTTTCTACTGGTAGAGTGACTGTTAGTGCTAGCATATCTACTTTAATGCGATCAAGGTTAAGAAATGTTTCTAAAAGCATATATACAGCTTTTTTGATAGTAAAGTAAGCTGAAGGTGCAATAGTTGAAGAATTATGTTTAATTACTTTTCTCTTACATACAGAAAAATTGCCAAATTTGTATGATTCTCATAGATCTCGAGGAAACAAAGCTGCTTTTAAAAAGCACAAAGTACATTGTCTGCGGTTGATCAAAATTGATTTTTTATTCCTCAGGTCTTTACCTTTGCACATCAAAATTAAAACCTTGAATTTTTAATTTTTTCTACTTTAGTTTGCCTCAATTTGTTTGTATTTCCCTTCTAATGATGACACCTCCAATTTTCATGGTACGGTTTAAATTTCCAGCCAATACTGTTTTCAAAAATCTTTTATTTTGTGTTAAAAGGAACAACAGAATGCATTTTTATTTAGTCCTTCCTGTATTTACAGACAGAGTCCCCAGACTCCAATTTTATTAAATCAAGGATTTCAGAAACTATAGTAAGAAAGTAAAATAAATTTACTAAATTCTATTGTGACCATGGGAAGGGTGGTGGTGGGGGAGGACATACAGTGTATTCTGGAGAGATGGGGTCAGTAGGTTTTTTGATGTAGTTGAATCGTTGGCAATTCACCATTCTATCAGTGTAAAGTTTTACTGAACGATTTATTGCCTTTGAATGAGAAGAGCAGAGTAGCAGATGAGACGTCTTAGACATTTTCCTATCCTGAATCAGTGTTTCTGGGCTACAACCTCTGAGGTTATTCATCAATGAAGCTGGAAAGATATGGCACTCAGTAGTCATTAATCAACAGCCTTTCTGCAGTAACTTGTAAGCAGTAGCATTATAATGCTCACTATCAGATATGTTCCTAAGTGTGTAACCTGGGCATTGTCAAAGGAAGTGGAAGATTCCAACAGTAAACCTGGTCTTTAAGGCAGCAAGCATTTCTCAAGAGAATTATGGAGCAGTAAATAAGCAATTATTACCCTCAGTTTTTAAATGTTTATGTTCTGTGTGCTTGCTCGCCCTGCTCCTTGGATGATAGCACACTTTCAGTTGCCTTAAAACAATAAACAAATGAACCCTGATCATTTTTGTGTAGCAAAAATAAGCTGACAATGAAATTAAATTTGACAGTGAAATAAGTGGTTGAGAAAAACAATCATCAAAGTCAGTTATAGTAAAACCCCTTTGTTACCCACACTTCTACAATGAAATCTTGGATATGCGATAAATAATTTCAATATAAGCAAAAGCATAATATCTCAAATTCACAAAACCTGAACAAAGCCCACTTTGAAGTAACTACAAGACTGTTATACAAAACCATGATTATGAAGAACTTGACAATAATTGTAACAATTAGTAATCATGTCTTATCGAAGGAGCATATGTATATGCCGAGCAAAGCAAAATATACATGAGTAACAATGCTTTAACAAATTGTAAATTTGGGAAACTTTGGTAATGGTGAATTTATTCTGCTCATTTTCTGCATGCATGTATGACTCAATATTTCACCTGCCCTTCCACCTTTTATTTCTTTATGTTTCCTCTCTGAAACTTTTTTCTCTGGTGCTAAGTTAAAGACTACTTAGACAGACACAGTAAAGTCCTTAAAATCTTTCCAGCACACTATTATCTGCTCCTACCATTAAGTGCTCATTGTTCAGTGTTGAAACTCAAGATATGCCTTCAGAATCAAATTCAAAAGAAGAGAAAGGCTTTACACAGCAGGCATACTAGTAAAGTTGTTTAAAAATCTAGTCCTTAAGAGGATAATGGATATAAGGTGACTAAAACAGTTAACCTAGCAATCAGAGGATGGTACTACTCCTACTTTGAACTCTGTAAAAGGAAAATAACTTTTCTTAAAACTCTGATTTTAAAGTGGTGTTTTTAGAAGACTAATCGTAATAACACTCTCCTACTGACCCCAATCTGTAAGAAGGAGATAGATTAGTCCTTTTTACTGTGAAAGGAAATTTCTCCCACAGTTTGAAGAAAAAATGTAGCAAATAATGTTAAGTAAATGTTATATAAAAGAACTTAAAAGTCACAGAATGAAGAAAAAAGCACGTTATAAGAATTAAGGGCCCAAGGGGAAATTGATGTTATCTAGAATTAAAATATCTAACTGGGAAAAATGTCACTGATTATTTACAGTTATCCAAGCCTATAATAACCTTTTTGAATGGTCCAATTTATACAGATAAGATTTCTTGTAACAATAGCAAAATATTCATGCAGGACTACAAACACAATTTTAAATGAGTAGTAAGTACTAATTGATTTTAAATGTATAGGAGGTACTTACAATCCTTTCAAAGAGTTTATTTAATTGGGAGATCCAAATGATTCTAAACAAAAAAAAATACAAATATATCATTCTTATAGTGATATTTAATATTGATCACTAACATTTTTTACAACTTAAGGGAATCCTGGGTTATAGGTAACAAATCAAAAATCAATACAACTAATAAAAATAATTTGAGCTTCTTAAAGATTAGCCTAATATTACTACCTTGAAAGCTGAGTCTGACATTGTAATAGTGCTTTTGATGAAACTTTATATCATAGAGAGGTCAAGCCTTTGGCGTCAAAGAAACACACAAGTGGGTATCAAAGACCAACAATAAAATATATTAGAAAACTGATAAAATATATTTTTAGTAATTCTTAAAGGGATATGCTATTTAAAAAATACATGGCTCAGATATTAGTGATTTTGATCATATTAATTTTTAATATGCTGTAAAGAAGATATTTCCGAAGGATACATCTAAAAATCATGCTAATTTTGCAATAATGGAAACTTTTATTTTTTAATGAATGCAGCAGAATCCTTTTGTCTACTTGCTTATTTTATCTTCCTAGCATCCTTTCATCATCTGTTTTTTGGGGGACTCCCTGAATTCCTCCTGAGAAAATCCCTTTGATTCCCAAGAGCAATTTAATCAATTGCTCTTTTCCATAGATAAACAACAGGATTCATTAAAATAAGTATTAAAAATAGATAGGAGTGGCCGGGCGTGGTGGCTCATGCTTGTAATCCCAGTACTTCAGCAAGACAAGACAGGCAGATCATGAGTTCCGGAGATGGAGACCATCCTGGCTAATACGGTGAAATCCTGTCTGTACTAAAAATACAAAAAATTAGCTGGGTGTGGTGGTGCGTGCCTGTAATCCCAGCTACTCGGGAAGCTGAGGCGAATCACTTGAACCTGGGTATGTGGAAGGATTTTCAGTCCTTTCAGAGCATCTTATCATTCACTAGATTTGATAAGCTATCCGGATGGTTTCACCTATAACTCTGAACTTTTAAACCAAATTGGATTATTTTTCTGGTGGTCGCTATAACAAATTTCTACAAAGTTGGTGGCTTAAAACAATAGAAGATTATTCTCTCAAAGTTCTGAAATCGAGAAGTCAAAAACACAGATATCAGTTGGGCTGCACTTTCTCCAGAGACACTTAAGAAAAATCAAGTTCTACAAAATCTATGCACTAAAAACAACAGAGTGTATGGAGCAATAGAATTGGAGCAGATAAATTAAAGCCTGTGCAATGTTCTAAGCCATGCACTAACAAAAACAATACTCCACACTTGTGAGATCATTTAGACCAGACAAGTATCTCAGAGGCACAAATGAAATGGAATGAAAACAATGGAAAGTCTTTAGCTAGAGCAAGGCTGGTAGGTGCTGTGACAACAAAGGAGTAGAGCTCTGACCCAGTAGATCTGCGCTTTTAAGGTGTATATGAGAGGTGATGAAATAAAGTGAAGTCTATAGAGAACTAGTAGTGCTCTCAGGGTGCAGAAGTTCATTTTTTAATAAGGCAAAAGAACTCCTGCTGTTAATGTAATATTCCCTGCTGAACATTATAATTCCATTTCAGCCATTCCTGTTTCTATTGCTTAGAAAAATAAAAAAAATTCTGTGTACCAGTGTCACATAAATATTATACTGTCAACATTTCTCTTGTTATCAATTTCCTGTATGTTAATTATAGAAACAAGTATTGTGGTAAAACAGACTGTACAGTGATCTTTAGAAAAGCTATTTTTTTCCTCCCCTTGCCTAGTTGTTCAATTTTCATTTTATTGTAGATACTTCATAATCTCTTTGTTTGCTTGTTTTATTTTTCTTCTTGGAACAGAAGAACATTTGCTTATACTGAAAATACACATGTATATAGACAGATGAGAGGTATATAGATAAATAGATGTGTGTGGGAAGAGAGTGAGAGAGAATGCGAAGTGCTGAGGTGTCTGGAAATCTATTACAACAGGTGCTGCTATCTTGCATTTGGTTCATAACACATCCTCAATGATCTCACAGACCACTGAGGCATTTTGCACCAAAATTTTCTCCATTAATTTTGTTTGTTCAATGGAACAGTAAATATGATTAATTTTTTAGGTGGTGGGTTATACACAAACCAAGATTAACTTTTTAATCTAAAATTCTTCTCTGTTGAAAAGTTTTCACTTTTCACTTTTCAATGCAGAAGAGACTAGAGAATTCATCTGAGGCCTGGAAGAGCAAGATTACAAGGCATAATAATTGTGAGATTGTTGATCATTGTCAGTAGATGGATTGGACAATTTTGATAATTGTGATAATAGACACTGAAAGAGAGATTTTGTGCCTTCTAGAAGTCAGGAACTGAGGCAGGTATTTATGGGCTCTGAGATGGTCAGAGAAGCAGAGACCAGCACATGAATTTGGGTATGAGAAGAATGAAAGAAACTGACATATATAAAAATCAATTACTCTTCTCCATGGATAAATAACAGAATTCATTAAAATAAGTATTAAAAACAGGTAGGAGTGGCCAGGCGCAGTGGCTCACACCTGTGATCCCACTACTTTGGCAGGCTGAGGCAAGCGGATCATGAGGTCAGGAGATCGAGACCATCTGAGCCAACATGGTGAAACCTTATCTGTACTAAAAATACAAAAATTAGCTGGGCATAGTGGTGCACACCTGTAATCCCAGTACTTTGGGATGGCGAGGTGGACAGATCACCTGAGGTCAGGAGTTTGAGACCAGCTTGGCCAACATGGCAAAACCCCATCTCTACTGGAAAAAAAAAAGAATACAAAAATTAGCTGGGAGTTGTGGCACACCTCCCAGCTAGTCAAGAGGCTGAGATAGAAGAATCACTGGAACTGGGGAGGCGGAGGTTACAGTGAGCCAAGATGGCGCCACTGAACTCCAGCCTGAGTAGTAGGGCGAGACCACCTCAAAAAAAAAAAAAAAAAAA
>NW_016806984.1:397449-410176 GCF_001698545.2 Rhinopithecus bieti | reverse complement strand
AAAAAAAAAAAAAAAAAAAAAAAAAAAAAAAAACTCAACAAATTCATAGTTCTAAATATAGGATATTAATACATTTAAAATAGTAAATTATTTATATCTCAATTTTCTCATTTGTCTATCAATAAAGAGACACATTTTTCTGAGGTAGGCAGAATTGGCCCTCCAGAGATATCTGAGTCCCAACCCCAGAAGCTGTGAGCGTGTTTACCTTCATTTGGCGAAAAAGACTTGAAAGATGTGGTTAATCAAAGATTCTCAAGGCAGGAAGATTACCCTGTAACGCCAAAATAGACCCAATATATTAAATGAGTTATTAAAATTGAAGAACATTTTCTGGCTGTGGTCTGAGGGAAATGTGACTGCTGAAGACAAACAAGAGAAAGATTTGATATTGCTGGCTTTGAAACTGGGGAAATGAGGCCAAGAGCCAAGGAATACCGGCAGCCTTTAGAATCTGGAAAAGTTAAGGAAATAGATTCTCTTCAGCACCTCCAGAAAGGAACCCAGCCTTGCCAAAATCTTGATTTTAGCTTAATGAGGCCTGTGCCAGACTTATGACATACAACACTATAAACCACTACACTCATATTGTTTCAAGCCACTCAATGTATGGAAGCTTACTGTGACTGCTATAAAAAAATGCAATTCTTAATATTGCTTTCAAATATGAATTAGTCCAAAAAAACATAGATCCTTTCCCTTTTTTAGCTTAAGCGGTCTTTCCTCCTGCCTTCTACTTCCCTTCACAGTTACCTTTTATGAGATCTAATGTATTGATTTTTCTTTAGTAAGATGAAATTCCACTAATATTGATGTAAAGAGTATGTACATCTAAAAATATTAATTTATTTATAAGGGAATACTTTAAAATGTGTGAAGTATGAATTTCTATATGGAGATGTTTAAATTTGGGGCTGTTTAGTTTTTATAAATATATAATCCTGAAAACTTAATATTATCATTCTATTATTATTGTTGATAAATTTTGGCAAAATAAATAACTTTTGCCAGGTTTGTTATGTTTTGGAAGTAGAAAATTTGACTTTTAAGTGGTCTGTGTTGTCTGAAGTAGTTTAAGCATATGAAAGCTTAAAGCATATGTAAACTTCAAGAGGACAGGAATTTACTGTGTCTGTATTCCCAGTAGCTGAAACAGTGTCTGGCATTTTTTAGGTAATTGGTAATTAATATGAACAGTTAATACATAATAAGTACAATTAGAATTATCATCATCAATTGTATATCTAATATGCTTATATGTAGATGCACATCCACAATTTGCTTAAAATGCAGAAATATTTCATTAAATTATCTTTTTTTTTTTTTTTTTTTTTTTTGAGACGGAACCTCACTGTCTCACCCAGGCTGGAGTGCAGTGGCACAATCTCATCTCTCTGCAACCTCTGCCTCCCTGGTTCAAGCAATTCTTCTGCCTCAGCCTCTCGAGTAGGTGGGACTACAGGCGCGTGCCACCAAGCCCAGCTAGTTTTTATCTATTTATGTATTTATTTTTGTATTTTTAGTAGAGACAGGCTTTCACTGTGTTAGCCAGGATGGTCTTGATCTCCTGACCTTGTGATCTGCCCGTCTCAGCCTCCCAAAGTGTTGGGATTACAGGCATGAGCCACTGCGTCCGGCCATTAAATTATCTTAAAATATATTTATGAATTATTGCAAGATGAGTTGTATTAACATTACTTGCTAACATTTATTGAGAATGAAACTAAAATTAAGGATGTGAAGAGAGGAGTAGAAAATTATTAAAACATGTTACTTAATCTTATCCAGAACAAAGTAAAGTACCTTCTTCATTAAATAATTCCCATATAACAAGATTACACATATTCAATTATTATTAGAAATTTTCTGTTTACACATGCATTCTACGTCTTTCTTATTATTTATCATTTTCTGTGTACTACCATGAGACTAAAACTGTCATCCGCCAGTCAGTAAAGAGGATAAAGTAAATTTAAAATCATCTTTAATTTTAGGCTTTTTTTTTTTTTTTCTAAAGCTATAACCATTTCAATGTTTCCCTTCTAAAGAAGGCCTCTGTGGAAAAAAAAAAAAAATCATGTATTAAAATATACTTAGTTGGTAATTAAAAAAAAAAATTCTTGCTGTCACAAATGTTTTAACATTTTAAAACTATTTCTCTATTAAGCTATCAGAACTACACTAATATACTCCTTCTATGGTGAATTTAATTTGATTAGTTTTCTTATCAATTAGTAAAACAGTTAACACATGCAAAGAAAAATACGCTTTCAGGTCCTTGACGTATCTATTTCCTTTAGTCATAATCAACAGGTTAAAATTTGATTTCAAATAGGAAGAAACTCAGGATTTGATCTCTCACATTCTTCATTGTCTGTACATTATTGTTTACTTCCCTTTTTTAGCAATGGGTAGGTGACGAATTAATATTGAACACGAAGACCAGGCTCTAGAGAACACAGAGAGGAGACATTAAATTGGGAACTGAAGGGAGCACACACGTTTCTGCCAGCACTTCCCAGACCTGGAAGCCATTCTGCTCATTTGTAAGCCTGATGACTTTCCCTTAAAAGAGGACGCCGATTTAAACCAAGTAAAGATTTTCTTATTAGTGGCTAAAGGCAACTGATATACTTCACAACCCACTCAACCACTGCTGCAGAGTTTTTGAAATTCTTTGAGGTTTTGCAAGCCTTCTGCATTATACATTACTACTTGTGCAAGAGAAGACAGTTTAAAGATCTCTTAGAGCACAGAATTTAAAGTTCAACTGTTCTGAGACACTGTAGGGAGTCTAGAGAAGAGGGGGAAATGGCAAGAGAAATGTATAAGTTTCAGACAGATGGAACTTTAAAAAATAAGTATAATTTATATTTTATAATATTTTATGTCTCTCGGACACATTCTCAACTTATCATACAATTTAGTTTAGTAAAGGTCCAGGTCATAATACTCTTTTATTATTTATATTTGCTTATTAATAGTTGACACTGGGTGACAAAAATAACTAATTTAAATAATTTTGTTTCTATTTCAAAGTGAAAATGTGTGCTAAGAACAAAACATTTCACTCAGACCCTCATAAAACTTTTGTACGTAAGTATTATATAAGATATCTGTGTAGGAAGTTAAAAACAGCTTTGCATGGTGTCTTGCAATTATTTAAACGTTGTTCTTCACAAATTAGGTAAGTTTTTAAATCATTAATGACGTGCTTTCTTAGGGTTTCGCACATGTTGGAAGATTTCTCAAATACCTCATTTTATCAATTTGTTTAGAGAAAAATATATTGTGAACCGTGAGAAGAAGGTGGTCTACTGTCTTTAAAACATCATAATTTGATTATGGCATATTGGAATTTTAAATAGGTGGAGAAAAACTGATAATATCTGGATTCGATACAATTATTTATTCTCCTGTCGAGCATCAATTGCCTGTTCACTAGGTTTGGTATTTATCTCTTGCTAACTTATTACAGAGGAAATGGGAGACTCCCAGTTTATCTAATTACTGAACATTTAGAAAAGGTGAGGTAGAGCTCACGTCTCCATGAATATCATCAGTTCCAAGGTTGACCTTATAGAGTGATAGAATGTGATTATTTGTAGAATTGCCTCTACTGGGACAATAATCTCCTTCTCACATCTTACTGTTTACTTTCAAGGGCAACCTGACTAGTTTCCAAAGAAAAATCCATGGGACGTTATAGAGTACTCTCATTTCAGTGCCTATAAGTATTAATAGGTTCAATTTATGATCATTTAAGTATGTTCGTGAGGGTTCTTTGCCCTATTTTAGTAAACCTCAATATTTAATGGAGAGAAGGAAGGAAAAAAATAAATTTAAAATTAACAATATAAGACAAAGCTAAATCCCAATTGACTTAATTATTGCACATTGTTTAAACCATTTTCTGCAATACAATGAATAATGATATGTTGGTAAGATCCTCAACAGGTCATTTATACACAAACAATAGCCTCTACAAAAACATTCTCATTCTACTTTCATCATCTTAGTAATAAGCATCTGCTTACTTTGTTAAATTCTTAACTATTTCTACAACGTAAATGGTGAAGAATGTGATCTCTTAGTGACATCATACTAAGAGTGCAAATATCTTTTAAGAGACTGACTATGAATCTGGAAAATACAAACAACATAAAGAGTATTTTCAAATGGCATAAACTCAGCTCATCTTCCTTGATAACAATCATCTCTAGAAATATCTTTTAGTCTACGTTATCTTAAAAAATGGGAAAATGAGGTTAAGAGTAAGAATACAACTTCTTGGCCGTTTTTCTAAAAATAAAATGGAATAAGTAACATTCATGAAATTTTAGCACTACGCAGACCAGTAGTTAATTCAAATATTTTCCAATTCCTAGCATGATATACATAAAAGTAGAGGACAAGTATTCATAATTCTGTTTCAAAACATTCTTTTTCTCTTCCATATCCATGTATTCGTATTCATGAAAAGAATAAAAGAACCACGATAATCTTTCGGAAGACTTGTTTTTTCTCAAGTTCATTTGTGAAGGGAATCTCTGTTGAATCATGATAGTATTTTGCATGTCGATGAAAAACTTTTAAAGGGAAGGACAAGTGGCAACATGTGCAGTCTATAGAGAAATGGGATGTGCTTACAAGATGCATAAGAATCACCAAAATTTAAAATCTTCAGTGATAAATTATCTCTATGTAGCGCTGAATACTTGCCTGTTCCATCACAATGCCTACCTCCAGGGAAACCCACTTTGTCACCCTCCACTTGCTATCTACTTTTAATTCTGACTTTAGAGAACTAGATTAGATATGAAGCTGGAATATGCGCAGTTGTCAAATCAGTCAGTCGCTTTAAGAGTAGAAAACCTGTCAGTCCGCACCTTAGCAGACCTGGTCATAATCTCATATGAAACACTCACATAAACTAGGTGGACAACTCGTCTTCCAGTTTGCAGATACCTGCCTGGTTAAGCCATTCCTGAACACAATTTATTTAGGGAGATGTTGCCTCGCTCCAATCGTTGTGTCAGTATAGCTACTCTCATCCATATGACAGTGTCGGTAATGCTTTTGTTAGTATATTACTCATGATCAGTAAACCTAGGTTACTAGGTTATGTTTTGAACATGAGAACAGTTATTGCATTTTTATTAAAGGACTATGCCATGGACGCATGGTTTATCATGTGCCAGAGCTTTTAATTTCTATTGCCTCCCTACAGGGCAGACAGTTCTGCACGTTGGTGCAATATTGAAGAGCCCGTGACATCAAGCCAATCATAAAGTAAATATTAGCATTACTTTGCCACACATCAGGCACTCACTCTTCCCTTTCCAACACGGTAAATTATCCAGATACCATTCCAGATTTGGAGCCCTATGTGTATTTGATCATTTATTTCTTCTGTAGATATTAATAATTTACTTTATGACTCAGCTGGATATTGAGAGAAATTCCTGTTCATTTAAATGGCTGTGATATAGGAACGCTCAGAATGATAGTTAATACATGCCATCATTGAACCATTTGTGAAAATGGGCATCACAAATGAGATAAATGCAGGATCAGGTCCTGTGTATGTTAAACTGTGTCTGTTGTTCAAATTAAATGATGTTCTTCCTAAATATGTGTTCTTAGGCTGAAAAAAAATTAAGGACAAAAATATGTCAATTCAACTTCCACACTGTTTTCAGAACATTGTGCTCGTTAAAAAAAAAAAAAAGGATCCAACCTGTAGGAAGAACAAGATCAACATAGAAAATGGACATGACTTTTATATTTAGGAACCCCCATCACCTCTGCCCAAATTCGTTAGTGATAAACGAAGCTTAAACAAAGTCTCAAAGATACAAAATCAATGTGGAAAATCACAAACATTCTTATGACACCAATAACGAGACAACGAGAGCCAAATCATGACATGAATTCCCATTCACCAAATGCTTCAAATTAGAATAAAATACTAGGAATCCCCCAACTTCAAGGCGATGTGAGAGGGGACCTCCTTCAAGGAGAACTATCAAACTACTGCTTCATGAATAAAAGAGCGACACAAACAAATGGAAGAACATTCCATGCTCGTGGATTAGGAAGAATCAATATCATGAAATTGCCCTACTCCAAGGAATTTTAGATTCAATGCCATCCTCATGCAGCTACAATGCTTCTCGCAGAATTGGCAAAAACACTACTTTAGGTCTCATATACGAACCAAACAAAGAGCCCCACATTGCCAAGACGAATCCTAAGCCGAAAGAACAAGCTGACAGTGGCATCAGCCAGCTACCTGCTTGCACAACTATGATTACAAGGGCTGCAGTAACCAAAACAGCTGGCATGTACTAATACCAAAGCACGAGAATATACACCAATGGAACCAGGAAAGAGGCCTTAGAAGGTAACATCTCACTTTCACAAACCATCGATCTTTGACAAACCTGACAAAATCACGAAATGGGGTCAAAGGATTCTCTATTTTAATAAATGGTGCTGGGGAAAACTGGCTGCTATAAGTAGAAGCGAAACTGGATCCGCTTCCGTTACATCTTATACAAAAATCTCAATCCAAGATGTGATTAAAGACTTTAAATGTTAGCCTAAAACGCATAAGAAACCCGTAGAGGAAAACCGTAGGCATACCAATTCAGGACATAGTCCATGAGCAAGGACTTCATGTGCTAAAAACAGCAAAACGTACTAGCAAACAAAAGCCCCAAAATTGACAAATGGGAGTCTAATTAAACAAAAGAGTTTTTCTGCACCAGCAAAGATCCTACCATCGGAGGTGAACAGGCAATCTACAGAAAGAGAGAAAAATTTGCAATCTACCTCATTCTGAAAAGCTAATATCCAGAATCTACAAAGAACTCAAGCCAAACTTACAAGAAAAAACAAACAACCCCATCAAAATTGGGCAAGGATAATGGAACAAGACACTTCTCAAAGAAGGGACCGATGTATGCAGCCTAACACGACACATGAAAAAATGTTCGATATGCACTGGGCATCAGAAGAAATGCAATCAAACACCACAGTGAGATAGCCATCTCACACCACTCTAGGAATAGTGATCATTAAAGAAGTCAGGAAACCAACGGGGCTGGAAGGATGTGATGAAATAGGAACACTTTGTACTTTTACACAGTTGGTGGGACTGTAAACTAGTTCAACTATTGTGGAAGACAGTGTGGTGATACCTCAAGGATCTAGAACTATAGAAATGCCATTTGACCCAGCCATCCCATTACTGTGTATATACCCAAAGGATTATAAATCATGCTGCCATAAAGACACATGCACATGTATGTTTACTGCAGCACTATTCACAATAGCAAAGACTTGGAACCAACCCAAATGTCCATCAATGATAGACCAGATTAAGAAAACGTGGCACATATACACTATGGAATACTGTGCAGCCATAAAAAAGGATGAATTCATTTCCTTTGTAGGGACATGGATGAAGCTGGAAACCATCATTCTCAGCAAATTATTGCAAGGACAAAAAACCAAACACCGCATGTTCTCACTCATAGGTGGGAATTGAACAATGAGAACACTTGGACACAGGAAGGGAAACATCACACACAGGGGCCTATTGTGGGATAGGGGGAGTGGGGAGGGATAACATTAGGAGATATACATAATGTAAATGATGAGTTAATGGGTGTAGTGCACCAAAATGGCACATGTATATATATATGTAACAAACCTGCATGTTGTGCACGTGTACCCTAGAACTTAAAGCATAATCGTAACAAAAAAAGAAAAACTAATGATTTAATGGACAAAAGTGAAAACCATCATGTGAAAATAGTAAAATTTCAAAAGTAGATTTTTTCCTAAGTTACACAATTAAGTAAGAAATTAAAAGAAAAGAAAAGAAAAGAAAAGAACGTATACCTTTATATTTTTTGACAAATAATGGATTACCACATAGAAGTTTGACTTTTTGCTAATGTTTTATTTAAATATGTGGATTTTAATATTCCTTTCTTGATAACTGTTCCATGGCAGGATGCCTATATAGTATAGATTTACATCTTTCATAGAGCAGAAATTGTGCCAGAACCTGATTAAAGTTGACAAATAAAGAAACCACCATTTTATCATTGCTTTGACAAAAATGTGTTTTTTAAAAGTTACATACTCTTAACAGTTTTATTTAATGATCTAATCCTTTTAAACCATCATGTAATTTTTTAAAATCACCATTTTTCTCTAAGAATCATAAAAAAGATATGAGAAGGACCATTTCTTCAACTGAGCTATATATTACATAGGTGTGAAACACAGCATTAATAAAAACGAGATTTTCTTATTGTGTCAGCAAAATTTTATTAACTCAATTTATAATAGAGAATGTTTGAGTCTTTGTAATAATTTCATGTAATCAACACTAATAAAAGTGTACTCTGGAATAGCTTATCAATAAGATATATTTTATTTGATAATATACTCAATCTCTTCACAACATGGGGTCCATGAATTTTTTTTCTGAGTTGCACACTGGAGTCAACATTGAATATATGTCTGAAGATATCATAGGCCTTCCAAGAACATTATTAAAAACAAACAAACAAAAGAGTAATATTCAAAATACACAGTGTACCAACAGAAGAGTTTTGTGAATAAAGGACTAGATTGTTTCTATGTTGAAAATATACTATGCATATATACTATTCTTTTATAAATATGTTTATTACATTTACTGCTTTACAATATTTTTGCAATTTATTCAACCATGGATGTCTTTTTGAATTATAATACATTGATAGAAAACCCATAGGAGCTCACATAATATAATGATTCTCGTTAGTAAAGTATTAGGTCTAATGTCATCTCACAGATGGATTATAATTTCTGCAGCAAATTAACACAGTAGGAATTTATTAGTTAAATCTGTGGACTACAATCTATCCTCTAACAATTCTCCACCTGCTCCTCACAGCTCTCAGCCTTGTGAATCTGAATTGTATGAACTACAATTGGCTGTCTTGCTTTCTGTGATTCTTCCAATTTCTTTGTATTTTTAAAAATATTCATACAAAATAATTGCACATATCTATGGGACACCTGGAATTTTGATGCATGCATAGAATGGAATGATCTAATTATGGTATTTAAGATATCTGTCACCTGAAGCCCATCATTTTGGGGGGTATTGGGAACATTTCAAATCTAGCTAATTTGAAATATACAATAAATTATTGTTAACTATAGTGACCCTAGGGTGCTATTAAACACTAGAACTTACTCCTTCTGTCTAACTGTATGTTTGTACCCATTAACCAATTTTCCTTAATTCCCCTGCCCCACCTTTTCCCAGATTCTTGTGACTATCATTTTACTTTCTACTTCCAAAAGATCAGCTATTTTGCTTTTATGTGTGAGAAAAAAACATGTGATATTTGTCTTTCTGTGTCTGGCTTATTTCACTTATCATAATGACCTCCAGTTCCACCCATGTTGTTGCAAATGACAGAATTTCCTCCTTTTTTTAAGCTTCATTGTATTCCATTGTGTGTATTTATACCACAATTACTTTATTTAAATGTTAATGGAGACTCAGCTTGATTCAAGTATCCTGAGTATTGTGAACAGTGCTGCAATAAACAAGGGAAGTGATGATTTATCTTTGACATACAGATTTCCTTTCCTTGGATACATATGTGGTAGTGGGATTGCTGGATTATATGGTAGCTGAATGTTTAGTTTTTTGAGAAACCTCCATACTATTTTCCAAAATGACTATGCTAATTTACATTCCCATTATCAGGATATACGAGTTTCCCTTTCTTCACACATTTTCTATTATTTGTTATTATTTATCTTTTTGACTTTAGCGATGCTGAGGTGAGATGATTATCTTATTGTGGTTTTGATTTGCATTTCTCTCATGATTAGTTATGTTGGCCATTTGTATGTCTATTTCTGAAAATTGTCTATTCAGAATCTCTGTCCAATTTTTAATAGGGTTTTTTGTGGTTGCATAGTTTGAGTTTTTATTATATTTTGAATATTAGCCTCTTATTGGATGAATTGTTGGCAGGTATTTTATTTCATTTTACAGATTATCTGTTCACTCTGCTGATTTTCTCTGTGGTGCAAAAGCTTTATAGTTTAATATTTTCCATTAGCCTATTTTTGTTTTTGTCACCTGTGCTTTTGAAGTCTTAGCCATAAAATGTATGCCTAAACCAATATTCTGAAGCATTTCCCTTAAACTTTTTATAACAGTTTTATAGTTTTATCTTACATTTATATCTTTATTTTTACATACATTTTGTATATGGTGTGAGATGGGTTCCAATTTTATTCTTCTATATGTGGACATTCAGTTTTCCCAACACCCTTTGTTGAAGAGGGTGTCCCTTCTGCAATATATGTTCTGGCCTCCCTGTTTAAAATCAGTTGACCGTAAACATGTAGATTAATTTCTGGGTTCTCTATTTTTCTTATTGGTTTTTCTGCCTATTTTATGCCAGTACTATGCTGCTCCACACACCGAAGGTCTGTATTATATTTGAAGTCAGTAGTATGTTATTTCCAGCTTTGCATTTTGTACTCAGTATTTGGGTAGTCAGGTTCTCTGTGCTTCCATACACATTTTAGGATTGTTTTGATTTGTTTCCCTGCTAAGAATATCAGTGGCATTTTGGTAGGAATAACACTGAATCTATAGATTTATTTGATTAGTATGGTCATTTTAACAATATTAAATTTTTGGTCCATGAGCAGGAGATGTATTTTCATTTGTTTCTTTCTCTTTAATTTCTTTCATCAGTGTTTTGTAGTATTTCTTATAGAGGACTTTCACCTGTTTGTTAAATTTATTTTAAATATTTTATTTTATGATAGCTATTTTAAATGAGATTGCTTCCTTGATTTATTTTTCTGCTAGTTTATTATTGGTATATAGAAATGCTACTAATTTTACATGACGATTTTTTATTCTATAACTTTACTGAATTAATGCGTCTGTTCTAAAAAAATTTGTGGAGTCTTTAGGTTTTTCTATATATCAGATTATGTTATTTGCAAAGAGGGACAATTTGACTTTCTCTTTTCCAATTTGGATGTCTTTTATTTATTTATTTATTTTCTTTCCTGATTGATCTGTCTAGGACTTTCGGTGTCATTTTAATGAGTGGTGAAATTCAATACTTATCTTGCTCCAGATCTTAGAAGAAAGTTCTACAGCTTTTCCTCATTAAGTATGATTTTAGCCATGAGTTTGTCAAACATAGGCTTGATTATGTTGAGATTTGTTCCTTTTATGCCTAGTTTGTTGAGAGTTTTTATCTTGAAGGGATATTAAATTTTATTAAATGCTTTTTTCTGCCTCTACAGAGATAATCATATGGTTTTTGAACTTTTCTACTGACATAATTGATATATCACTTTTATTTAATATTTTATTATTTTATTATACTTATTTTCATATGTTGAACCATCTTTACATCCCTGAAATGAATCCTACTTGACTATGGTGAATGATTCTTTTAATGTGTTGTGAAATTCAGTCTGCTAATATTTTGTTGAGGATTTTGTATCTACGTTCACTAGGTATATTGACCTTTAGAGTTTTTTATTTGGTTGCATTTTTGTCTAGTTTTGTTATCAAGATAATGCTGGCCTCAGAGAATGAGTTAGGAGGAATTATTTCCTCTTAGGCTTTTGGGAATAATTTGAGAATAATTGATGTTCTTTATAAGTTTGATAGAATTAAAACCAAACTTATAAAACCATCCAGTTCTAGGCTTTTCTGATGCATTTTATTACTGGTTCAATCTCACTACTTGGTCCTGGTCTACTCAGGCTTTTTGTTTCTTCCTGTTTCAATATTTGTAGACTATAGATGTCTTGGTATTTATCTATTTCCTCTAAGAATATCAATTTGTTAACATATAGTTATTCATTATAGTCTCTAATAACCCTTTATGTTTCTGTTGTCACAGTTGTTACATATTTTTGTTGTTGTTTTGATTTATTTACTTGAGTCTTCTCTATTTCTTGGTTAGTCTCACTAGTGGCTTACTGATTTTGTTTAATTTTTCAAAATTTTGTTTTATTTCCTTCTTAATTTCTAAATTTTTTAATTTTTCAATTTTCTTCTTAATTTCCACTTTGAGCCAGTTATTCAGGATCATGCTGACTAATTTCTACACATTTGAACAATTTTAAAAGTTTCAGTTGTTATTAACTTCTAGTTTTATTTCATTGTGATCTTAGAAGACATTTTATATTTCAACGTTTTAAAATTTGTTAAGACTTATTTTTGACCTTACATGTAGTTTATCCATGTGTTGATATGAAAAAATGGTTATTCTGCAGCTGCTGAATAACATGTACTCTAAATGTCTGTTAGTTTCATTTGGTCTAAAGTGCAGCTTAAATCCCATGTTTCTTTGTTGATTTTCTGTGCAAGTGATCTATCCAATGTTGAGAGTGGTGTGTTGACATTCTCAATTATTACTGTATTGCTGCATTGGAATACAATATTCTAATACAATATTATTGTATATTGTATTGGAATCTATCTCTCCCTTTTAGATCAAATAATATAATTGCTTTGTATGTCTAGGTGCTTTCAATTGGATGAAAACGTATGTAGAATTGTTATATTCTATTGTTGAATTTATCTCTTTATGATTATATAGTGACCTTTTTTGTCTCTGTTTTTTGACACAAAGTCTTTTTTTTTTTTTTTTTTTTT
>NW_016806984.1:377016-397339 GCF_001698545.2 Rhinopithecus bieti | reverse complement strand
TTTTTTTTTTTTGAGACGGAGTCTCGCTCTGTCCCCCTGGCTGGGGTGCAGTGGCGCAATCTCGGCTCACTGCAAGCTCCGCCTCCCGGGTTCCCGCCATTCTCCTGCCTCAGCCTCCCGAGTAGCTGGGACTACAGACACCCGCCACCGCGTCTGCTAATGTTTTGTATTCTTAGTAGAGACGGAGTTTCACCGTGGTCTCGATCTCCTGACCCTGTGATCCGCCCGCCTCAACCTCCCAAAGTGCTGGGGTTGTAAGCGTGAGCCACCGCACCCGGCACAAAGTCTATTTTATCTGACATAAGTCATAGCTACTCTTACTCACATTTGAATTTTCTTTGAAAGCAATATCTTTTTGAATCCTTTCATTTTTATTTGATTTGTGTCTTTACAAGTAAGGTGAATTTCTCCTAGGCAGCATATAGTTGGTTATTCATCTCTATCTATTCATCTAGTCTGTGTATTTTATGCATTAAATTTAATGTATTTGTATTCATAGTTATTGCTGAAAATATATTGAAAACTTCAGTTTGTTTATTGTTTTCTGATTGTTTTTTATACACTTTGTTCCTTTCTCTGTTATTATTTATCATTGTGGTTTGGTGGCTTTCTGTAGTGGTAACATTTGACATTTTTCTCCTTCTCATTTGTCTATTTGCTCTATGTATTTGTGTGTTTTCATGATGAGATATTATATTATCTATACATCTTATGTATATATAGATATACATAATAAATATAGAAATATAACACAGAGATACACATTTCTTCCTGATGTAGTACTTCCTTAAGCATTTCTTATAGAGCTGGTCTAGTGGTGACAAATTTCATCAGTTTTTGCTTGTCTAGGAAAAGCAAAAACCTATGCCTCCTTTATATTTGAAGGACAGATTTGTTGGATATAGTGTTCTAAAAGTTTAAACATATCATTCCATTCTCTACTGGCCTGGAAGGCTTCTGCTGAGAAATCTGCTCTTAGTCTGATGGTGATCCCCTTATATCTGACTTAATCCTTTTCTCTTGCTGTTTATAGAATTTTCTTTTTGTCTTTGAATCTTTATATTTTAAAGTGCTTTGGAGAAGACCTACTCTTGCTCTTGCTTTCAATATTTCAATTGAAAGTATGTGGAGATCTTTGAACCTCTTATAAATAAATGTCTATATATTTTGCAAGACTTTGGAATTTCTCAGTCACTATTTTTTAAATAGGTTTTCTATGTGTTTGCACATATCTTCTCTGTCTGAAAGTCTCAAAATTAGAGTATTTGCTTGTTTTATGTTGTGTCATATGTCACATAGGCTTTCTGCATTCTCATTTATTTATTTATCTATTTATCTATCTATTTTTATCTGACTAGATTACTTCAACATTTGTCTCCAAGTTCAGAAATTATTTCTTTTCTTTGATCTAGTCCATTGTTGAAACTCTCAATAAATTTTTTTATTTTGTTTATTGAATTATTTGTTTTCAAGATTTATGTTTGATTCTTTAGGATATCTATCTTTTAGTTGAATTTCCAATTCAAATCATGAATTGTTTTTCTATTGTATTACATATCTGTGTTCTCTTCCATTTTACTGGATTTCTTTAATGTCATTTTTGACAATACTTTTTCCTATATGGGTATATATTGTGTTAATAGGGTAGCACATTTTGATTTTAATGCTTTGTGGGTTCAGCGTTTCAGTCTCTGAGTTGACTGTAATCAGCATCACTAACACCTGTGAGTTATTCAGTGACTTAGTTTGCACTAAGTTAGCGGAGGCTATAGTAAGGCTTTTCCTGGGGACAGGGACACAAAGCAGGCTACTCTTTGGCTGCAGGCTAGGCATGTACAGCCTTGGGCCTGTGGGCAGCATATGTGGGCATCAGTGATAGCTGGTCTAGGTGGGCCTATCTTTGTGCCTTTAGGCCACTTGTTCAAATGCCCAGCAGTAAGACCAGTGCACCAGGTGGATTGGTAGAGCCTTGAACCCCTCAATTCTGTGCGTGGGGTTGTCAGTAGCCACATTAGACCAACTCTCTAGCCCCATCAGCATGTGTGGATGCCAACAGTTGTGATGGTGAATGGGGTAGGCCAATCCCCAGACCCTAAGTGGTGTGTGTGTGTGGGTTCTGGTGGCAGTAGTGGAGGCAGGCTTGGTGGCCCAGTCCCTAGGCCAAGGAAGGCATACATGGACATTGATAGTGGGCACAGTAGGCCCATCTTCAGGCTCCCAAAAGGCTTGCATGAGTACTGGCAGTGGCATACTGAGTGGGTTGATCCCCAGACTCCTGGATGATGTACATGGGCAGTAGCACAGGCAGGAATGGGTACAGCAAATATATCTTCAAACTCCTTAGTATTGCACATGAGCACTGGCTGTGGTAGGTGCTTTTCCAGTGGGTGGTTCAATTCCCATATCCCCGGACATGGCTGGTGTACTTAGGCATCAACAGTAGTATCAAAGGCCGGGTAAGCCTGTCCTCAGGCCCCCAATGGTATGCATAGGTGCTCACTATGAGAGACGCAATGAGTTGATCCCAGACCCTGGATGACACATGCAGGAATTGATGGCAGTGGCAATAAGTGGGGTGGCCTTGTTATCATGCTTTCTGATACTATGAGCAGGCACTGGTGGTGGCAGGAAGAGCAGATATGCCCTCAGGTCCTCTGATGGCACATGTGGATGCCAGCTATGGTGGGTGTGTCAGCTCAATTCCCAGTCCCTGGACAATGCACACGAACACTGTCTGTGATGGGGTGGGCAGGGAGAACCTGTTCTCAGGCCATCCAGTGATGTTACACAAGTGTAACCTGTGAAGCGCCAAAGGGATCAATTCCCAGGCCCCCTTACTACATGCTCAGGTGACAGCAGTGGTAGCGAGCAGGGCTGATCTGTCTATAGGCTCCAGGATAGCACCCAGGCCAGCTACTCCCCAGACCCACTGAAAGTGTGTGCAGGTGCAAGACAAGCTTGCTGTTGGAGGTGGGTTGCTATTAGTGACAGGATCCCTATCAGGTGGCTGTCAGGCACTGGGAAGCACATGCTTTGGCTATCTTTGTCCTGAGGTCAACTGCCCTGATGCACTGCACTGCCTATTCCAAGGGGTGTAGGTAGTTGCATAGGCTAAAGTGCTAAAAACCCAGCCTCACCAGTGGGTCCAGCCAGTATCACAGTGCTGTAACCCTCTGAATGGATGTAGGGGAGATGTCAATAGAGTTCCATAGATGTGTAGATGCAGAGGCTTTTGGGCCCCAGGACAAGATGCAGTCAGGTGGGGGCTGGGCTCTCAAAATGGCACCATCCTACAGCTGCTTGTATCTTGGGGGTAAAGTATGGGACCCAATATGAACTTCCTCTCTGCAGCAATGCTGTCACATGGTCTCTAAGTAGCTCCCTGTATTAGTTAGTTTCAGGATCTGTGAGGGCCAAGGGGCTCTCCTGTGGCTAGGTCTGCAGGAGCTTATGATGGAAATATGGGTGTCTGAGGATATTTTGCTTAGCTTTTCCCCACAGTGGAGATTTTCTCTTGGCTCCAAGTTAATTGAAGCTGAACTGGCTGCTTTCCCTCTTCTTGTATGCCTAGATGTTCCCTGTCCCTTCCCTGCTAAATCCATTGTTCTATCTTATTTATTTGATATGTGTTTATCTACTTATTGTTTTTTGTCTCTTTGTGGAAGAGGCTGAGTGCCAGGCACCACTAGTCAGTCATCATTAACTGAGTATGACTTATTTATTTTTTAAGAGCAACCGAAAATTTGAGATAATATGAACAAACATTTAAAATACAAAATATTATGTAAATCACATTGAATTGCAATGCTGTAATGCTGTTTAGCTGTTCTATACAACTTTGTCTTCCCTGCCACCAATAATTCATACACTCAATGAATTAGTTTTTACATTTCTTTAATATTCATGAAAGTATTTGGTTATTGAAAATGATATTTCTAAATCCACAAATATTATCTTAAGAGTAGGCTTAATTGAATAAAGAAAAGTAAGATGAATCACATTTTCCACTAAAATCCTCAGTACTCTGAAGAGTGATTTTAGCAACTAGCTGTTGTGACTCTCATTGTGAATTGATTAGTTCAAAGTATTCAAAATCTTTTTTTGTTTGATTTTAATTCTAGGTTAATTTTCCAGTGATTCACAAAGTCTTAACTAGTTTTTTTTTTTTTGTTGTTGTTGTTGTTCTTTATAAAGTGTGTTGTAATAGATAGAACACTTGCAATTAGGACAAGCCCCAAATTCTTGACATTGCCACTAGTTTATCTAAGCTTATTACAAAATTATTCTAAGACTCGCTTTTCTATCTTGAACAGTTCCTCCATTTTGTATTAATCATTTAAAATTTTGAATTTGGATAAATAAGGACTATAGAGCTTCCTTACTAGAGAATTTATGTTGGTTTTTGTTATTCAGTGACATGAAAAGTGATATTGGAAATTTCTCAAAACGGAACATGTTAAATGTGGTTGTACCAACCAAATAGGAGCCCAGATATCCATTAAAGTTCAGTAACTATGGCCTTTCTATGGTTTGAAATGTATTGTTTCATTAATAACGTGCACTATCACCTTCTGAACTGACTGGAATTCTTACATCAGTTATAATCAATTATCTGCTTTTAAAAAATATCTTTCAAGTGCTAGAACTTTATGACTCATTTCAGCTAATATTAAATACAATCTAGGTCAATAAAAACTTAGTGTTCATTCTTGTAGCCACATTCCTTCTTTTACTTTTTCTCACTTTCTACTACGTAGGTTTATACATTAAAATATCATTTGTTGGCGGGGCTTGGTGGCTCACACCTATAATCCCAGCACTTTGGGAGGTTGACGCAGGCGGATCACGAGTTCAGGGAATTGAGACCATCTGACTAACAGGGTGAAACCTGTCTCTACTAAAAATGTAAAAAATTAGCCAGGCATGGTGGCATGTGCCTGTAGTCTCAGCTACTTGGGAAGCTGAGGCAGGAAACTTGCTTGAACGCAGGAGGCAGAGGTTACAGTGAGCCGAGATCACACCACTGCACTCCAGCCTGGGCGACAGAGTGAGACTCCATGTCAAAAAAAAAAAAAAAAAAATTATTTGTTCATAGTGTATTGTATCCTGCAACTACAACAATATTCTCATGTTTTTTTCCACAGGTTACATTACACTGTAAAATAATAAAATGTTATATAAACTATTTTGATTACATGCATATGCAAAATTACATTCCAAGATATATATATAATATATGATATAAACTATTCATATAGATATAGATTAGAAAAAATAGGTGATGAAAATAATTTGCTAGTACATTAAGACTGTGCATGTTTTAGATGATACATGCCAAATTTTGGAACCAAGTAAGATATTCTCTGGTACGTGAATGAACAAATAAGCTGTGATGCATCCACACAATGAAATATTATTCAGCACTAAAATGAAATGAGCTATCAAGCCATAAGAGGACACGGAGGAAAGTAAATGCATATTGGTAAGTGCAGAAAGCCAATCTGAAAGGTCAACATATGTATAATTCCAACTATATTGTCTGGAAAACGCAAAACCATGGAGACTATAAACTGATCAATAGTTACCAGAGGTTAGCGGGCAAAGAGGAATGGCGAGGCCAAACAGTAAGAATTTTTAGGGTGGTAAAACTGCTCTGTATGCTATCATGGTGGGTATATGTCATTATGCATTTGTCCAAACCCATAGAATGTTCAACACCGAGAGTGAATCCTAGTGGAAACTATACATTTTCAGTGATAATGTTCTGTTAATGTAGGTTCATAGATTGTAACAAATGTACCACTCTGGTGGTAGATGTTGACAACAAGGGAAGTTATAAATGTGTGCAGACAGGGAGTATGTGGAAAATCTTTTTACTTTTTGATCAGTTTCAGTGTGAACATAAAACTGTTCTGAAAAGAAAGTTTAATACATTACTATACTGTATGCCACATTTGATGATTTTATATGAAAATTATGGAATACAATTTTAAAAGAATCACTAAACAAAATTAGTTGAATTAGAAGAAAAGATATAACTCAGCTTAAGTATCTTTAAGTAGTCATTTTCTAATGCAAATTTTATTAATTGTGGTTACAATTGTAACAAATCCTTTTTCATATCTAGAGTGCTATAATAATTTTAATATACATATATTAAGTATAAATACATAAAAGATATTTATTCTCATTGTGAGAAAGCTGTTTTAATTATACAAGTTGGTGTCTCGTGTTAGCAGTTAGCATTTCCACATTATTCCACTCTGATAACTCTAAACTCTTTATCCTTCTCCTGGCTGCATTCCAAGCTGAGTAATCTTGTTCACCTAAATTTTTAATGTAGTTTCAATTGGATGTTGCATGCTTCTTTACTTTCTGTCATGTACATTTGTGTAGTGTTGAGCATTTTTATTTCTGAGTGTGTTGCAGTAATCCTTTTGTTTGGTTCGTCTCTCAGAGTATGCTTAAAAAATATTACCAAGCTTGTTGGAATCTTCAAGATGAGAGGTTATGAAACCATGAATGCCAATGTCAGAAGCCATTATCAAGCAACTTAAGAGGATTAGGTTTATTGTTGATAGATTTAGTTTTTATAGAACCATAGAGGAATCACTGTTTATATAAATACACATGCTTCATCATCAGTTTGTCAATAAGCAAACATAGTTTTATTGTCATCAGAATATATTAAACTTTCATCTTTGCTTATTTTTTAATGGTCAGGTTAATATTAACTTATCTACCCATGTGGCTTTAATGTTTATAAATAAATGATTGGAACGTTGAAGTCAACAAATCTGTATTCTGTATTCAGATTATTTTAGTGCTGACTGTAGCTAATATGAAATACCTTAAGGAGACAAGGAAACCATCCTCAAAGGATGGGTTTTATATGTGCCACCAGTTTACTTATTAGAGGATGTAGGTGGTGATTCTATAGGCTAAAATAGAGTTTCCCTGGCATTTTGTTGTTGTTGTTGTTGTTTTCCAGAAGGCATTCTTTTATTAGAAGAGCACAATAAATCATTCCCACTGGAATAAAGTAGAATATATAGATTTACCTAGATGTGATTACTAGGTGATCAAATAAATTAAGGTAGCTAAATCCACATCTCCTTGAAAAGTAGAAAGCAAAGTGAAATATACAATTTATTTATTAAATAGGCATAGAAATTATATCTTTCCTGTAAAGAAATACTATGAACTGGACTGTCTGCTTTGCTTTCCCTACAATATATACAAGGCTGGGACTAACTGACAAAAACCTCATTTTAATTTTTGGGCAAACATTTGAATGGCAGTGGTCGGAAATAATTTTATTTTTAGATGACCACTAATGTTAAATTACTTGTATTGCTTCCTAAGTCTGTTCTCACTAAATTTTAAGGAACTCTGAAAAAACTGAAAAAAAAAGTACAAAATTTTGATTAAAAAAAAAAATGAGCAAAACACATGGCATTTCATGGAAAAAAAAATGGTTATGTAATAAGTAAGCTCATAAACCTATAAAAAAATTAATTCCACTCATAAGCAGAAAGTGAAATTTAACCTACTGGTTAACTTAACTGGGCTAGTCCAGAAATAAGTGCTTATATTTAACACTCAACTGATTTTCAACAAAAGTACCAAGCTAATTCAATGAGGAAAGAATAACCTTTTTAACTAATGGGGCTGAGACAAATGGCTATCTATATGCAAAATAATGAAAACATCAGGTACATAAACTGATTTAAAATGGATGTCAGATTTGAAGGTAAGAGGTAAAGATGTCAAACTCTCATAGCAAAACATAGCAGTATATCTTCATGACCTTAGATTAGGCAATGGTTTCCGAGAATAACACCTAAAACACAAGCCACAAAAGCGAAAGTAAATAAATTGTACTTTAATAAAATTTTTTTAAAATACGTTTATGCTTAAAAGATACAGTCAAGAAACTTAAATGACAACAAACAGAATGGGAGAAAATATTTTCATATTATATACCTGGTAAGTGTTATACACAGAATATATAAAGAATTTGCGATTCAACAATAAGGACAATCTCAATTTTAAATGGCTAAAGAATATGAATAGACATTTCTTCAAATAAGATATACAAAGGCAATAAGAACATGGGAAAATGTTCAAGATCATCAATAAATAGAAAGAAAATTCAAAACTATAATGAAACAGTAATTTACACCCAAAACAGTGGCTAAAATTAAACACACACACACACACACACACACATCAAAGAACAAGTTTTAACAGGTATGTGGAAAATGGAATCCTTATACATTGCTGGTGGGAAATTAAAATGCTGGAAAGGAAATTGGCTGCCTGGAAAGGTTTGGAAAGGAATGTGGCAGGTCTTCAAAAGGTTAAACGTAAAGTTATCATATGTTTCATTAATTCCCTTCCTAAGTATATATGACATGGCCACACAAAAACCTGTACACAAATGTTTATAGCAACATTTTGCAAAGCAGTCAAAAACTAAAACTACCTGCATCTCAATCAACTAGTTAATGGATAAGCAAGATTATTGTAGCATATGATTCAGCCATAAAAATGAATGAAGTACAGAAAAGTGATACAACATGGATGGACCTTGAAAATATTTTGCTAAGTGAAAAATGCCAGGTAGATAAAGCTATGTATTTATCATCTTATTTATGTGAAATATCCAGAATAGGCATGTTTTATTTTATTTGTCAATAGAGACAGGAAATTGAATGGTAGTGGCCAAAGGTGGGATCAGGGGAACAGGAAGTGACTGCCAATGGGTTTGAGATATTTTTGTGGGATTATAAAAATGTCCTAAAATTAAATAGTAGTGTTGGTTACACAAATACATGAATACTTTAAAAAACTATTATTACCTATTAAATTGTATACTTCAAATGAGTAAATTTTATGGTATGTACATTGCATGTCAATAAATGAATGGACATCTGCTCAGAATTAAAAATGGTACAACTTTCTTGAAGGGAACTGGACGAAAGCTAAGTAAACTATACTGGAATCTATATTTATACCCAGAAATCTCAATTGTAGGAATGTGCTCTGAAGAATCACATCAATATATTGGCAGAAATAACATATCTGCAGGTCATTTATGGTGACATTATTTGTAGCAGCAAACCATTGGAAACCTTCTAAACACCCATATATTTGTGGCTTAAATGGATATGAATGGTATGTAAATAAATAAAAGAGCACATATAAAAGCAGGTATGTGATATGATTTCTAGGACATATATTTGGTGAAGTACAAAGTAACATGTAATATAATGTATTTATTATGCTGTATTTTGTGAAACAAAAAGAGACAGAAATTTGATTCAGATCCTAGCTCTACCATATACTTCTATTGTAGCCTTTGGTGAGTTTCTTACATTCTCTTTCACAAATTGAAACGTTTAAATACAAAATAACTTAAAATGACTTGTTCTCTAAAACTCTATCCAATACTAATATTTTGAAAAGTTATTTGGCTACTACAGATGGAATATGGAAATAAGATAAAGAGCAATTTTTTCTCAATATTCCTAAGAGAGTACAGTGATTTTAAGAAAATCAATATTCTTCAATGATATCTCAAACATTATTTGTATATGTCAAACAAATAAATGTAAATAATTACTTTTCTATTGTTGAATATTAAAACCATCATAAGAACTGTCGCCTTTACCCCAAATATTATTTAAGAACAAATAGAATGATCAGAAGTCTATCAATTTGAGTGAAGTTTCACGGTAGTAATACATTTTGAAAGTCTTCTATTTTTCCCTTGTAAGATAATATAAAGCCTGTGAAATGCAGGTGGGGGAATCACACTGCTTGGAAAGAATTCTTTGGTGATTAGAACTGTTACTCAAACTTTGCTTCAGTTTAAAAGAAGCTTAAGATCAATCAGGAATAAGACAAGGCTACAACTTCAAAGGATGGTTTGCAAGCCTGAATACCAAGTAGATAGCACAACTGGAAGAAATGACCTTGGAAGGATAAAGAAGTACCTGATTTACCTGTCAATGTGGGTCAAGACAAGAACTAAAACAAGACACTCCTTTCAAAGTCCCAAAATATTTTATTTGCAAATAATTCCTATAAAATGTCAAAATATGTTTAGTTACATTTGCTGGAAAATAATATATCTAGGTAAAGGAATGCACAATGTGAATGATAATTGTAGCAACAAATATGCATTTACTCAATATTTCCATTTTAAAATATCTTTGTGTGCAAACTATTTAAACTATTTTTAAAAACCTGCCCCTTACTTTTAGCAGAAGTGATTTAAAATAATCATCTCAATCAAATATTCCATATCAGTTAGAAAGAAAATATGATCCTTATTTTACAGATGAAGAAATTTAGTTTCAGTGGAATTAAGTAATTTCCAAAGTTCAAAATGGTAGTAAATGCAACAACCCATATATACAGAGTTTTAAAACTACAGTCCAAGTGCTTAAGATTATATTGTACATGTATAACATAATATATTATTGTATACCAGAAATAGCTATTTTATAAAGAAATTGGATACATAAAGTAGTGCTATCTCTTCAAAAATATTTTTTTTTCTTTTAATAATTAAGTATGGCTCACTCTCCCTAGTTTTCTGGACATGAGTGTAGGAGGAAATTTATTAATTCATTTTCTAAAGTAAAATAATATATTGAGGATAACTCATTTTAAAATATCTTAATAAAATTATATATATGCAAATTACACATTAATCCAAACACATGCTTTTGTACAGAGATTCAAAAATATTAGTAATATATTTTCTAAATTTCTTGTTTAAACTTTTAGATTCTTCTTATTAAGGATCAGATAACAATGATCAGTGTGGCCAAGGTTTGATCCTATACAAATTCCTTTTCTCTTGGTTCTTGTTTAATTCTGGTTCATATTCTACATTCTATGTGGTATCTGTATAACTATCCACCTTTTTCCCTCAGATGTCAATGTCTTTTAGAGTCCTTTGAAATAGATGGAAATCATGCCTAATCTTTACATTTGCATAAGTCCACATTTGCCTCTTAAATGCAACATTGCTGTCTTGCACTGTATTTTCTTTTTTCTTCTTCTTTTTTTTTTTTTTCTTGAGACAGAACTTCACTCTGTCGCCCAGGCTGGAGTGCAGTGGGCGATCTCAGCTCACTGAAAATTCCGCCTCCCGGGGTTCAAATGATTCTCGTGCCTCAGCCTCCTGAGTAGCTGGGATTACAGGTGCCTGCCACTACGCCCAGCTACTTTTTTGTATTTTTAGTAGAGACAGGGTTTCACCCTATTAGCCAGGATGGTCTAGATCTCCTGACTTCATGATCTGCCCTCCTCGGCCTCCCAAAGTGCTGAGATTACAGGCATGAGCCACCACACCTGGCCTGCACTGTATTTTTTTTTTTTTTTTTTAAGCTGATGGTATATTATTTGCGTTAACTCTTGGAATAAGTTTTTTCTGTCCTGCTGTTCTCTGTGACTGGTGTGTTTGTTTCTCTTATATGCTCTGGTTTCCATTTTCTAACATCCTTTTGACACAGAGAATTAAATTATTCTGTTTCATTTAAAAGAAGAGCCGTTTGTCTTTTAGGATATAAACTGAAAGCAAAATGTGTTATTCCATAGTATTCTGAGAAATCCTGCACATACCCTTACACCTTACATACCACCAGAGCCTCATCATATGCTTGTTGCTGTCCCTCATTATCTTAGATTGAATATACAATGTGTCTCATGACATGCCAACAAATACTAAAGTCATATGGTGTGTTGGCATTCTGGGTGGTGTTCTAAGGCAGTGTAAGAAAAGGACCTTGAAGTAACTTGGACATTTATGAGTAACAGATTCGTCAGAAATCATCTAAAAAAATTCAATTATATTCATAAAATATTGAGATGCTAAGGAAGCACTATACAATACATTTTTCTGTGATAATGAAAATGTCCTATATTCTTATTCATTTGGCAGATGCTAACCTCATGTAGCTTCTCTTATGACTAGAGTGACTAAGGAACTACATTTTTATTATTATTTAATTTTAATTAATTTAGATTTAAATAGCCACATATGGTTGTTGGTAATGCTATTAAACCGTGCAACACCAAGGAATCTCATACATTGCTTCAACTAACTGTCAATTAACTGGTTTATGTGGGAATCTACCTTAAGTTTTTGAAGTGTTCGTAATTATGTGTATATATACACACACATACACCGTATTGAAAATCTTTATTATTTTTTCTTTGTGCAATGACAGAGGTTGTCATTGAACATTTTACAATTGCATATGAAATAATGGGTAATTCTTTTTTTTTTTTTTTTTTTTTTTTTTCAGATGGATTCTTACTCTGTCACTCAAGCTGGAGTGCAGTGACACAATCTTGGCTCACTGCAGCCTCCACCTACCAGGTCCAAGCGATTCTCCTGCCTCCCAAGTAGAGTAGTTAGGATTAGGCGCACGCCACCACGCCCGCTTAATTTTCTGTATTTTTAGTAGACACTAGGTTTCACCATGTTGGCCAGGCTGGACTGGAACTCCTGACGTTAAGTGATCCACTTGCCTTAACCTTCCAAAGTGCTAGGATTACAGGCAATTTTTAAAACTCGTATTTCACCAAATACATGTTCCAGGAGATATTAATATCAGTTTTTAAGAAACACATGTCAGTAATATTTTCCTGCTAAAATGTAATGTGTGCATGTAAGCAATTATAAACACATTTTGTGTTTTATTAATGGCACAGAAAAGCACAAAATAAAAAAATTATAAAACAAGTCAAGTAAAATAAACAAATATTGATATGTATATAAACATAAGTATATTACCTCCTGTCTTATAAATTAAAAATATATATTTATGATAATAGTCAAAATGTGTTACATATAGATCTTGTATGCAGGCTAATTTTTCATGAATCAGTGAATAACAGAAAGACAGTTTTCAATATAGGAGAGAAACATTTGGACCTTAAACTGCATTTTAAAAGGAAATGTCAGAACCACTAAATTGATACTTGGATTTTAAAGGGTCTAGGCAAGATCAACATTTTTCTCTGTAGAATTGTGATCCTAATTAATAGATAGACACTAAAAAAAAATACAGTGAAAAAAATACAACCATAAATCTACAATCATGCGTCACTTAACAACAGAGATAAAATGTGAGAGACACATATTAAAGTGATTTAATAATTGAGAGAATGTATATAGTGTGTACTTACACAAACCTAGATGCTATAGCCTACTGTACACGTAGGCTATACAGTAAAGCATATTGCTCCTAGACTAAAAATCTGCACAGCATATTACTACTGAATACTGTGGGCAATTATGACAAAGTGGTATTTGTACATCTAAACATATAAGTATACAAAAGTTACAATAAAATATTGTATTATAATCTATTGGACCGCTGTCATATATGTGGTCCATTGTTGATGGAAATGTGACTATGGGGTGCATGAATGGATTTGAAGGCAATGGTTTAGGAGGAACTAATTTTCACTGTCTGTTACTTATCCCTGAGCTAAAGTGGAAATCCTCATCCATTTGAAAGTTGAGATCTACAGTTTCTTTCCTCTAGCCCAAAGCTCATAAGTGAGGAAGAAAAATTGCTGAACTCATAAGACGTATGGCTCTTAAATACAGGCGATCCAAAATAAACCTAGGCCCAAGCCTTGGTTCACCAACCTGGTATCCCATTTTTCCTTTTCATGGGAAAAATGAATAAGAGAGGGAACAAGACCAGAAATATTTATATTAGATATATTCTTGCATATGTGAATAAGTGGATATTACTGGATGAATTCTGTACCCCAGAAAAGATATGTTGAAGTCCTTATCCCCAGTAATTCAAAACGTAATCTTATTTGAAAACAACATTTTTAAGGAAGTAATCAATTTAAAATGAGGTCACTAGGTTAAGCCCTAATCCAATGACTATGTCCTTATAAAGGGGAAATTTTGACACAGAAACAGACATGCAGAGAGAGAAAAATATGTAAAGAAGAAGGGAGAATGCCGTGTGAAGATCAGAGTTTTGTTGTCACAAGCCAAGTAATATCTTGGAGCTTCCAGAAGCTAGAAGAGGAAGGGAGGTTTCAGAGAGAGCATGTTCCAACACCTCAATTTTAGACTTCTAGGCTGCAGAACTGTGAGACAATAAAAGTATTTGTTACAGTATCCCCAAGAAACTAACACAGAGAATAAACTGCCCCTACAATAGTGAAAAATCACACATTCTGATTTATAAACAAAGCAGCAACAAAGCTATTCAAGATGAAAATGTTGATTTTGGGGAGCACTGCAATCAAGAGAACATGAATATTTGGAAAAATGTTCACTTCTGGTTGCTTTGATTCTTCTTTTTGCTGCCATGCTTTCATAAAATTGTGGAAAGGATCTAAATAAACACAGCCTGGTCTCTTGCCTACCCCTCATGTAACTACTATGATTACATGTTCACCTGTGGAAATGGTAGAAGAAGTCAACCCTACCAGAATGGCAGACTAACCCCTTAAATATTTGAAATACTTTAGTTAGAGCTAAATTAGACTGCTCTGGTCCATGGGTAGTTTCCAAAGAGATTCTGGGAAGACCCAAGAACGAATGTCTTATCTTTATATCTCATCAAATAAAAGTAACCAAAAGACAGAAATGGAAGAAATAAGGGGAACTATGGGGATCCTAATATCCATAGTCTATATTTATTCTCTGGTATCTCACATTCTAAAGAATGCTCCTGTCATTCAATGTCCCTTTTTGGTTATTAAACTGTTGCTTTAGCCTTCTTCAAACTAAACAGAATATTTGTCAGCACATATTGTCCCTGCTTTCAAATTTCCAATTGCTATACAACTGAATTCCATCTGGCCAGTACCATCGTCACTCCATTCAAACTATTTATAGAAATGACCAATTATTTCAATATTTTCAAGTAATCATTCCTTACTAAAGCCAATAAGATACATTGGGATCTATCCCCAATTACATTTTCAACCTTATTTTGTTCCATCTTCTTTCTTACCCTTTTAAATTAAATATACTGCAATCCTGTTTGCTTTATTTAATACACCAAAATTTTTTTCTGTCCTAAGACAATATATATTTGGCTCACTCTTCCCAAAAAGGACTTTACATAGAAATTTTCTTCTCAAACTTTGGATTCAGCCTATATTTCAATTACCTCAGTGAGTTCTACCTCATTGCCACATAAAACTTTGGATGTCTCTTTTTATAATCTATCACTGTTCTTTAATAATTTCCTTCAAGGTATTTACCACAACCTGAAGTTATATTCTTATGTATATTCTTATTTGTATTTTCTGACTTCTATTTTACTGTAAACCACAAAAGTGCAGAACATATATCTACTTTTTCAACAACAATATAACCCGAGTACATAACTCACTGGATGGTACATGGTGAAGTCATAAATATTTAGTAACTAAAAAACTGTCTATTTCTTCTAGCTGCCATCAATATCTGTCAATTCTATTAACTCCCATCTCTGTCTTGCTGAATTACAAACTTTTAATTTATAGAGGAGAAAATTCTGTCCAGCTTGAATCAGTTATGTCTGCCCTGATATCAATATGCCATGGCCAAAGGGGCATTTTACGTAGAAGAGTTATGGCCCTCCTTTATGTGTTAGATTCTTTCAGGGAAGAAAGAGATGTTCTTGACTACAATATACCCCCAAAGCCTACTTATTACATAAGACTAATATAATCTGGAAATTTTCTATATTAAAAGATTAAACATTGACAATAACAATGCTGTTGTTAAAATAAATATTGGTTTGGAAAATATTCTTTTAAAGGTTAAGAGCTTTTCTAATTAATACAAACAACTTTGCTGAAAGGGTCTCATGTATATTTCAATGAGAAGTGGAAAGAAACTTCCTTCATTTACTAAAACTTATTTTTCTAACTGGTTGATAATGGTTCAAGTAGGATTTATGGTGGTGGATGGGGCAGAGGTGCACATTTAAATTTACTAACAAAACGTCATTACAAATGAGAACTGAATCTGAGAGCAAGAATGCAATTATTCAACACATTGCTTAATAAGAAACAGTAGAGAAGCCCTTTCTGTTAGCAGGTTCCATATAAACTAATGGAGCTTGGGACTTTTGTCTTTTTCATGAACCCCCGACCTCAAACAACATATACAGAAACTCAGGTTTATGTCGATAAATGTACAAGTGTCACATTTTTTAGGGAACCAGACAGCATCTGCCTCCTTTTCCCCTTCTCCAAATTTTTCTATCTTCTTTATGTTGGTGGATATTCCATTGCACATCATATCCTGTGGTATAAATGATATAGCTAGACAGATAGAACTAGAGAGATATAGACATAGGTAGAGGCACAGTTATAAATATAACTATAGGAATAGATATATTCCAGAAATCCCGTAAGTTCTCTTCAACAAAACTTGGCCTAAACTACTAGCTCAGAAACGGCTCACCTTAAAATTCCTGTTTTAGAAAAAAAAAAAAAAAAAGGTTAATATGCATTGTTTCTCTCTGCATTCCAATTCTCCATATGGCAGATTTCCAATTGAAATCAGATGTCACATAAAATATGCAAAACTCTGTTGATATAGACAAATATTTACCTTTTTTCATAGATATGTATGTTATTTAAAAAATTAAAAATAAAATATTTATTTTAAAATTACAAGTTGCATTTTATATTGATATACTTTATTCTTTTTCCTTTAATAAAATTTGTTTTTAAAATGTGTTTTCTATGGGAAGCTAAAGTAAAACAGATGAATCAATTATTTATTTTTTATTTTGTAAAACCGAATAAATACAACTGTTAAATGATAATTTGGCTATCTACATTAATTCATTTTCCCAGCAACTTCTATATCTTGAAGGTGTACTATCTACATATTTTGTTTTTTAAAGTGCATTCTGGTCAAATATTTTTGCAAATGCTTTCCTATGCTCAGACTAGAAGTGTAATAAATCCCTAACATCCATTTCTAACATCTTATCTTATACCTTTATTCTTCCCATTTCCTACATTCAGAAAATTTATCCAGCATGAGTGGAGACTCTGTTATTAAATCTAGGAAACACTCATGGATCCTTGTTGCTACAAGTTCCTTCTTTCTTCCTTGAATTCTTTGCTATATTTTACAATATTTATATGGCTCTTCATCTGCATGGCTTTGTGATACATTTAAATGCCTCTATCATTTTGGTAACATTTGAATAGAGTGAGCAACTCCATATTTTCCATAGTGTCATGCAAAGAGAACACAATGAATATTATGTTATATTATAGAATTATGTGCTTATTAACATGCATACTTGAAAGTCATGATGTTTTTCATTACATATTAATTAGAAATGTTATTTCAAATAATATCTTAAATGTATATTTAACTGAAACTTCTCATTCCTAAGCCTACATCAACAGTAACAAAATCAAATAGGTTTTAAATTAAATTCTCAGAGTTTTCAAACTATTAAAAAAGATCTCAAGTGAAAGAACTTATTGAGATAATTGAGTTTTTAATAGATAATTAAATGTTAACTAAGCACATTTGGTTTTTAGAAGTAATTTAAAAAACATATTTATTAAACTAAGTTCTAATTTGCATTTGCAAGTTAAAATTATTGACAATTAACTTGGGTTGCTTTACTCAAAGCATCTTAAAGTGTATTTTACACTTCAGCTTTCCAGATGGGAAGAGTCCAATACAATAATATGTATGCTGTATGCCTTCTCATTGTTAGAAATAGTATGTATTTAAAAAGAGTGAAGTAGAAAAAGCTCCAAAATCTATATTGAATTAACACTTGTGTTGAAAACCTTATTGAAGAAAAACAGCAGAGGGAATGAAAGTAAGAGGTCAAATTCATAAACAAAAGACACTTCCAGACCTAGAAACTATGGTTTGTTTTAAGATCAGTAAAGCAAGAATTTAACCTTGCCACCACTTCAGTTTAAGCTATGTAATTACATTCTTTAAAGCTGACATTTTCACCTTGGCAAGTATAATAAGGCCATGCAGATGCAGGCTAAAACCAGTAATTTCAGCGTTCTGCTTCTTCTATGTCGATGGTAATAAGATGTGGCAGTGAAGCATGCATGAACCTCCATTTAATTGTCAGCAGTCTTTCATTTAAACAACAAAATAGTTAGCAGTAAGCTTATAAATGTGGAAAGCATGCAAAACAGAAACGGTAGGTCTGTTAACTTTAAAATCACCTCACGCAGAAAAGGTCAAGCATTTAAAATGTGTTTCTACTACCCTTTAAAGACACTAAAACTAATAGAAAATGCATGACTGGAAAATATAACTGGATGTTTCTTGGTAGAGAATAAAAACAAGTTGCTAAAACATCTTCAAATGTATACATTGTAAAATGTTGAATATATAGTGTAGAAAAATGTGAGAAAACATTTAAACTTCAAATCAACTAGTAGTCAGTACTACTTTATGCAAGCTTTCTTTTAAATTGGTAAATTTTATTTTAGGCCTAAAAGTAACTGGAAAACAGGTGTTGAAAATCAGCTATTGTTAACATTAAGAGTATAGCAATGGTTCTAAAATTTTGTTTAATTTTCAAGTGGATCATATATTTATCTTTTCCAAATTCAGAAGCACTATTTTAAAAATCTCCATTTAGAAGTCCTGCACCATTTCCCATTTCTCCTCTGCTTCCCAAACCTACAGGAAACTTCTTCTTTTTTACTTCCTCATTTATTTTTTCAGAAAATGCAAGAACAAATTTATTCTTAAAATACTTTACTCAAATAGTTTTGTATGTCCTAAAAACACTTTATGAAATAGGATAGAAAACTGCATGTCTAACTTGTCACTTAAAAATATATCAAAGCGCTAGAATTAGGGAATAATCTTGTGTTACTGGCTTCACATAATAGATCAGGTTTTATTTGGTTTATTTTCCTGATTCCTCATTTTTTTTTTTTTCTCCTAAGAAATCAAAAGCTCGGGGCTCTCTATTGCCAGACCAATTCTCCCTTATGAAATCTTTAGACAAGAATATCTAACTTTGTAATTGACACCTCCACAGTTTAAATTTAGCATATGCAAACTGAGCTGATATTCTCCTCCAAACCAACACCTATTCCAGTCTTACTAATTTCAGTTTCTACCAACTAAATTTGTCTTGTTACTCACGTTCCTAAACCTTGTTATCCTTACCTTCTTTCTTTCTCTCTCACATCAGACCCTGCCCTGTCTAACCTGGCTCCTGTTCTCTGCACTCTCCTCCTCCTGAATTCCCTATAATTAAGACATTCACTCTTTTCTAGCCACGGTGTCTTCTTTGCTGCTCCTTCATTCCAAGTATATTCCCACCTCAAGGCACTGGCAATTAGAATCCCCTCAGTTTGGAATACACTTTTCCTAGATATCTTCATAGCAAGCCCCTGCACTTTGCTCATATGTTTATTTAAATCCTATAGGCTCTTCCTTAAACAAACATCCTGAATTTGACCATCTGTCACTACTGTAGCTCACATCACAGTTTTATCACTGTCTTCTGTTATTGTAATTATTATTACTATTGTTTGTATACTTGACTTCGTTTCTTATATTTTCAACATACCATTTGATTGATTCTGTTAAAATATACATCAGATTGTATCAGAATAGAAGTCAAAGTTCTTTATCTGAATTATAAGACCCAGTGTAATCTGACCTCCATGACTTGCCTGAAGTCATCTACTGTGCTACCCACCCAACACTCTGTCAGCTCTAGGAGTCGCTGTGCAATTCCTCAAGGTAAATTCCTTTTAACTTCAGTGTATCTGTGCATGCTGTTCACTCCTGTCTGAAATATCTTCTTTCAGTTGCTTTGCACTTTTACAGATTTTAATGCATATATTTATTATATGTACTTTATGTATTTAAAACAAAAAATAGGAGGGCGGAGCAAGATGGCTGAATAGGAACAGCTCCAGTCTCCAACTCCGGGCACGAGCGACACAGAAGACCGGTGATTTCTGCATTTTCAACTGAGGTACTGGGGTCATCTCACTGGGGAGTGCCGGACAATCGGTGCTGGTCAGCTGCTGCAGCCCGATCAGCGAGAGCTGAAGCAAGGCGAGGCATTGCCTCACCTGGGAAGTGCAAGGGGGAAGGGAATCCCTTTTCCTAGCCAGGCGAACTGAGACACACAACACCTGGAAAATCGGGTAATTCCCACCCCAATACTGCGCTTTAAGCAAACGGGCACACCAGGAGATTATACCCACACCTGGCTGGGAGGGTCCCACGGCCACGGAGCCTCCCTCATTGCTAGCACAGCAGTCTGCGATCTAACCGCAAGGCAGCAGCGAG
>NW_016806984.1:357544-373681 GCF_001698545.2 Rhinopithecus bieti | reverse complement strand
GGCACTATTCACAATAGCAAAGACTTGGAATCAACCCAAATGTCCATCTGTGACAGACTGGATTAAGAAAATGTGGCACATATACACCATGGAATATTATGCAGCCATAAAAAAGGATGAGTTTGCATCCTTTGTAGGGACATGGATGCAGCTGGAAACCATCATTCTTAGCAAACTATCACAAGAACAGAAAACCAAACACCGCATGCTCTCACTCATAGGTGGGAACCGAACAGTGACATCACTTGGACTTGGGAAGGGGAACATCACACGTCGGGGCCTATCATGGGGAGGGGGGAGGGGGGAGGGATTGCTTTGGGAGTTGTACCTGATATAAATGACGAATTGATGGGTGCTGACGAGTTGATGGGTGCAGCACACCAACATTGCACAAGTATACATATGTAACATACCTGCACATTATGCACATGTACCCTAGAACTTAAAGTATAATAAAAACAATAAATAAATAAAATAAATAAATAAATAAATAAATAGATAGATAAAACAAAAAATATATGCATTAAAATACATAAAAACCCAAATGAACCAAGAAAGTATTATATGATAAATAGATATGATAGCAATAAATATATGGCAATCAAATTATAACAAATAATAAATTCATACATATATACATTTTTGGTCCTTAACATTAGAATGAATTCTAATATGCCATAGTTTTGTTATCCCCTTCCCACTACAATATCTCCAGGCCCAAGAAAAGTGCCTGACTGTTACCTGACATTCAATAAGTATTTATCAAATCAAGGATTTTACATAGAAATGCGTATTTTTCTTTTCGTTTTTTTTTTTTTTTTTTTTTTTTTTTTTTTTTTTTTTGAGACAGAGTCTCACTCTGTTGCCAACACTGGAGTACAATGGCATGATCTTGGTTCACTGGTACCTCCACCTCCCGGTTCAAGGGATTCTCTTGTCTCAGCCTCCTGAGTAGCTGGGGTTACAGGTACACGCCACAATGCCCAGCTAATTTTTTGTATCTTTAGTAGAGATGGGGTTTCAACATGTGGGTCCGGCTCGTCTCAAACTCCTGACTCGTGATCCACACATCTCGGCCTCCCACAGTGCTGGGATTACAGGCATGAGTCACCATGTCCAGCTGAAATATGTATTTATATCTATATAGAGATAAAACATATTAATATGTTTTATTATTAGCTAATCTGTAAAATTAGCCAAAAAAAATGCTTTCTTAAACATTTCCAAGAAAATTATTCATCTATATTTTGCAAAACCATTAATGAAAAATCAAAATCTGTTCCAAAAAATTTGTATTCTCACATTAAACAGAAAGGGCCGATTTCTTTTAAGATATAAACCCATCAAAGGTTTTTATTATCCTAATGGCTGATTCAAAGGGCTTTAGAACTGAGCCATTGTTATTCTGCATATATTAAATAGCTTTGCAGATAATACAAAATCATCAAAAAACTTTACCTGAAAATATTATTTGTAAAATATTGCAAAATGCAGAACTAAGTTTTCTTCCTTTAATCATTTATGAAAAATAGCCTAAAACAATGACCTTTTGTTGTTTATTTTTTATGTCTTTGCAGAAATGGTTTATGAAACGCTGACAAAAAAAGAATTTTGAAAAGGTCAGTGACGTATCACAACACTGTGCCTGCATAATTAACAGATCTTTCTTTTTATATCTTGATGGGATATCTTGGCTGTTAGTTGATAATAACAACATGCTGTGATTAGGAAACAGTCAAGAGAAAGTTATGTTCCAATTTGAGATACTATAGATCATTTCGATCTGC
This sequence comes from Rhinopithecus bieti, assembly GCF_001698545.2. NCBI lineage: Eukaryota > Metazoa > Chordata > Mammalia > Primates > Cercopithecidae > Rhinopithecus > Rhinopithecus bieti. The sequence continues at coordinate 371,894 of NW_016806984.1, read as the reverse complement.
CAACATAGTAACTGAGTTCATTAGAAGTTGACAATTATTTGATGACACTGAAATCTTAGCAGCTATTGAAATAGCAATAATACTAGCACTAGTTGAATAGTTATTGAGAAGTTAGAAGTTTGCAAATTTCTGGAATTATGTAGCTAGAAATTTATCATGTAGCAGCATCGTATACTTTTCAATTGTATTCCTTTTTACTTTATTTATTTAGTTAAGATAAATTTCAACTTTTAGATTCAAGGAGTGCATGTGCAAGTTTATTACCTGTTTGTATTGTGTAATGCTGAGGTTTGGAGGTACAAATGATCCTACCTCCCAGGTACTGAGCATAGTGCCCAGGAGTTTGTTTTTCAACTCTTCATCTCTTCCCTCCCTCTCTAGTAGTCCCAAGTTTCTATTCTTGCCATTTTTATGTCCATGAGTGCCCAATGTTTAGCTCCAATTTATAAGTGAGAACATGTAGTATTTGGTTTTCTGTTTCTGCATTATTTCACTTAGGATAATGGCCTCCAGCTTCAACCATGTTGCAAAGGATATAATTTTATTCATTTTTTATGAATGCATAGTGTTTCATGGTGTATAAGTATCACATTTTCTTTATCCAATCCACCACTGAAGGGCATCTAGGTTGATTCCATGTCTTTGCTACTATGAATAGTACTGCAATAAACATGTGAATACATATGTCTTTTTTGTAGAATGATTTGTTTTGTTTTGGATTGATGATTTTGTTTCTCAGTGATGGGATTGCTGAGTGGAATGAAAGTTCTAAGTTATTTGAGAAATCTCCAAGCTGCTTTCCACGGTGGCTGAAATAGTTTACATTCTCATCAACAGTGTAAAAGCATTCCCATTTCTCTGCAGTCCTGCCAACATCTGTTGGTTCTGACTTTTGAATAATAACTATTCTTACTGGTGTGAGATGTGAGAGGGTATCTCTCTGTACTTTTGATTTTCATTTCTGTATTGATTAGTGATGTGGAGAATTTTTCATATGTTTGTTGGCTGTTTGTATCTCTCCCATTGAAAAGTATCTGTTCATGGCTATTGTCCACTTTTAATGCGACTATTAGTTTTTTTGCTTGTTCCATTGTTCATTCTTTATAGATTCTGGATATTAGACATTTTGAAAGCATAGATTGTGAATACTTTTCCCATTCTGTAGGTTGTCTTTTGATCTGTTGATAGTTTCTTTTGATATGCAGAAACATTTTAATTTAATTCAGTCCCATTTGTCAATTTTTGTCTTTGTTTTGAGGACTTAGTGATAAAGTATTAGCTAGGCTAATGTCCAGAATGGTGTTTCCTAGATTTTTTGTGTAGGATTCTTTCATATCTACTTTTAATCCATTAAAGTTAATTATTGTACATGGTGAAGATGGGGATCCAGTTTCATTCTTCTGTATATGGCTAGCCAGTTGCCCCAGAACCATTTATCAAATAGAAAGTTCTTTTTCCATTGTTTATTTTTGTTGACTTTGTCAAAGATCATATAGATGTAGGTTTGTAGCTTTATAGCTGGATTGTCTATTCTGTTTCATTGGTCCACGTGTGTTTTTATACCATTACCAAGATGTTTTAGTTACTGTAACCTTATAGTATAGTTTAGTCATGTAATGTTATGTGTTCAGCTTTTTTATGTTTGATTAGGATTGCTTTGGCTATTCTGGCTCTTTTTCAGTTCCATATGAATTTCTGAATAGATTTTTCTAGTTGTGTTGAAAAATGCCAATGGTAGTTTGATAGGAATAGCATTTAATCTGTGAATAGCTTTGAGCAGTATGGCCATTTTAATGGTATTGATTCTTCCAATCCGTGATAATGGAGTATTTTTTTCATTAATTTGTGTCATCCTAATTTATTTTAGCAGTGTTTTGTAATTCTTCTTGTAGAGATCTCTTACCTCCTTGGTTAGATATATTACTAGTTTTTTTTTTTTTTAATTTTTTTGTTGTTATTGTCAATGGGATTGCATTCTCGATTTGGCTTTCAGCTTGAACATGATTAGTGTATAGAAATGCTATTGATTTTTATACATTGATTTCGTATCCTGGAACTTTACTGAAGTCATTTTAAATCCGTACCAGGAGACTTTTGGCAGAGTCTTTATGATTTTCTAGGCATATGTTTATATCATCCATGAACAGAAATAGTTTACTTCTCCTTTTCCTATTTTGATACTTTTACTTATTTCTCTTGCCTGATTTATCTGGCTAGCATCTTCAGTACTAGGAACAGTACTATGTTAAACAGGAGTGGTGTGAATAGGTATCCTTTGTCTTGTTCCATTTCTCAAATAGAATGCTTCCAACTTTCACCTAGTTAGTATAATGTCTGTGGGTTTCTCACAGGTGGCTCTTATTATTTTCAATATTATTTCAATGTGTTCCTACAACATTGTGTCTTGAGGATTTTTACCATGAAGGAATACTGGATTTTATTGAAAGTTTTTTCCATGTCTATTGAGATGATCATATATATATATAATTTTTAAATTCTGTTTATGTGGTTAATCACATCTCTTGTTTTGCCTATGTTGAACCAATCTTCCATCTCAGGAATAAAGCCTATCTGGTCATGGTGAATTAACTTTTTGATATGCTGTTGAATTCTGTTTGGTAGTATTTTGTTCAGGATTTTTCAATCTATGTTCATCAATAATACTGTCCTGTAGTTTTCTTTTTTCATTGGGTCTTTGGCAAGATTTTAGTATCAGGGTGGAATGAGTTAAGGAGGAGAACTTTCTACCTGATATTTGGAATAGCTTTAGTAGAATTGGGACCAGATCTTCTTTGTACATCTGGTATAATTTAGCCATGAATCCATCTGGTCCAGAAGCTTTTTTGTTGGTAGGTTTTTTTATTACTGATGCAATTTTGGAACTTGATATTGAATCTGTTCAGTGTTTCAATTTCTTACTGATTCAATCTTGGGAAATTGTTTCTAGGAATTTATCAATTTCCTCCAGATTTTCTAGTTTGTGGGAAGAGAGGTGTTCATAAACATCTTTATGAGAATCTTTTGTGTTTCTGTGGGATCAATTGTAATGTCACTTGGTCATTTTGCATTGTGCTTATTTGATTTTTTTTTCTTTGTTAACCTAGCCAGTGGTTTAATAATCTTGTTTATCCTTTCAGAAAACCAACGTTTGGTTTCATTGATTTTTTGTATGAGTTTTTAGATCTCAACTGCATTTAGTTCCATTCTGATTTAGTTATTTCTTTTCTTCTGCTAAGTTTAAGTTGCTTTTTTTCTAGATTCTTTATGTGTGATCTTAGATAATTAATTTGAGATATATCTAGCTTTTTGAAGTAGGTGTTTAGCACTACAAACTTTCCTCTTAACATTGTTTTGGTATGTGTGTCTGAATCCCAAAATTTTGGTATGTGTGTCTTCATTTTTATGTATTTCAAATAATCTTTTTATTTCTGCCTTAATGTAGTTGTTTACTCAAAAGTCATTCAGGAGCAATTTGTTTAATTCCCATGTAATTGTGTGGTTTTGAGAGATCTTCTCTGTACTGATTTCTATATTTATTCCACTGTAGTATTAGAGTTAGTTGGTCTATTTTAACTTTTTTGAATTTATTGAGACCTGCTTTATGGCTGAGCATGTGGCTAATCTTGGAGTATGTTCCATGTGCAGATGAGAAAGATGCATATTCTGTGGTTGACAGGTGGAGTATTCTGTAGATGTGTATCGGATGCAATTGGTTGACTGTTGAGTTTAAGACCAGAATTTCTTTGTTAGTTTTCTGCCTCAATGATCTTTCTAATAGTGTCGGTGTGATATTGAAGTCCCCACTATTACTGTGTGGCTAAGTTTTTTCACAGGTCTAAAAGTACTTTTTTTATGAATATGGGTGCTCCAATGTTGACTTCATATATATATATGGTAATTAAGTCTTCTTGTTGAGTAGACCCTTTATCATTATGTAATGCCCTTGTTTGTCCTTTTTCACTGTTATTGTTTCAAAGTCTGCTTTATTTAAGAATGCTGACCCTTCCTCTTTTTCCTTTTCTATTTCCATGGTAGATCTTTCTCCAACCTTTTACTTTGAAGTATGGATTTTGTTAAATGAGAGATAGGTCTGTTGAACACAGCAGATGAATGTCTTATTTCTTTCATTCAACTTACCATTCTGTGGCTTTTAAATAAAGCATTAGATCATTTAGATTCAAAGATAATATTAATTTATTTTAATTTAGATTCAAAGAAAACATTAATTTAAATATTAATTAATTTTAATATTAATTTATTTCATGTAATATTAATATTTTTAACATAAATATATTTATGTTATCTCTTTCTTCATTTCCTGGATTGCTTTAGAGGCTTTTTTCTGTGGATTTTCAATTGTATCTTAAATTTCATTGATATTCTTTGCAATTCATATTTTTAATTATTTGTCTGTTATTTCTGATTTTTAATTTTAGTTAGGAATGATTGCTGGATAGCTAATGAAATCCTTTGGTGGTGTCGTTACATTCAGATTTTTTATGATGTCAGAATTTTTGTGCTGTTTTATTTTCATCTGGTGACACTGGCACTTCCAATTGTCATAATTATTTGTATGCAGGGAGAATTTTTTCTTTCTCTTTCTTGTCTTACAATATTATTACTTTTCCCTTTTCCCTACTCCCTAGAGAGTGTGACTATAGGTAATGCTGAGTGGGGCCTTTTGATATTTGCTTCTATAGTCCGATGCAATTCTTTGGCAGGTTTTATATCGGGCTGTTTAGTTTGACCTACAAGCCAATAGAACGCACTTGTAGCTAAGAAACAACTGTGGCCAATGTGACTAGGTATATATGGTATATACTTTATCCTTTTTTTACTGGCAGAAGCTCTTTTTTGTCTCAGGCAATGGGGTGATACATGGAATACACAGTGATCTGACTATTCAGACTAGACAGACCTCAGTGAGTAATGGAAGTGTCAGTAGAGGTCCTAGAAGACACATGCCTTACAAGCAGAGGTAAATTTGTCCTAATGAAAAATCTATCCTGGATATACAATAACCAAACTTACATCTTAAAAGGCTCAGCGTTAGCTACAAGTTGCTCAACTACCTACAAAAGTAAACTTTAACATTCTTTAAATAAAGATTTAAAAATGCAGGCTCCCAAATACATAACATTCATGTTAGTATCTAATTACGACTATGCATTCAAAGAAACAAGAAAACGATAGGCAATGTATTTAAAATAGCTGTTGTAAATGCACACAAGGATACTAAGGAAAGCATGAGCATCACGAGGTGAAAAATGGAAGCCATATAAAGAACCAAATACATTTTGGAGCTAAAATTATACCAGAAATAAAAAATGCATTGACTTGGATTAACATATCTGTGAGCTTGAAAACAGTATAACAAATTATTTAAAATGAAACACAAAGAGAAAACAATGCACTAAAAATAAACACATTCTCAGTGGCTTGATGGTTAATGACTAATGTGTAATGTAAGTGCACTTGGAGCCTCTGAAGGACAGAAGGTGGAGAAAAAAAATCATACACACACACACACACACACACACACACACATTCTTAAGAATATCTATATTTGGCCAGGTGCAGTGTCTTACTCCTATAATCTCAGCATATTGGGAGGTCAAGGTTGGTGGATCACTTGAGGTCAAGAGTTCGAGACCAGCCTGGCCAACATGGTGAAATCCTGTTTCTATTAAAAATACAAAAATTAACCTGGCATGGTGGCACTTCCCTGTAGCCCCAGCTACTTGGGAGGCTGAGGCAGGAGAATCGCTTGAACCAGAAGTCGGAGGTTGCAGTGAGCTGAGGTACCACCACTGCACTCCAGCCTGGGTGACAGACGGAGTGAGACTCTGTTTCCACCCCACAAAAAGAATATCTATATTTAAGAAATGATGCACTACATGTTTCCAAAATTCATGAAAACATGAATTCATGAAAACACGAGTATCTCCATAAGAACCAAAAATCAGGGGAGCGATCACAGTTTTAATATCGAATCATGGAAAAGGGCACTGAATAGAATAGGAATGGCAATTTTGTATTTCATACACCATTCCTCCCCCATTCTCTTGGCAGCATGGTATGTGGAGAGATAATCTGTTTGCTTGGGGAAGAGAGAGCAGAGTGATTATGGGACTTTGTATTGGAAATCATTGATATTCTGTCACAGTGGAACATAACAGAGGGCAGAATTTAGGCAGTGCCCACGAAGGGAGCATTTAGACTAGCTCTAGCCAGAGGAGAATTTTCCAATCCAGCAGTAGAAAACTGAGTTGTGGCTAGCCCTACCACCAGCAAACTAAAGTGCTCTGGGTCCTGAAAAAATTTGAAAGGCACTATATGCCACAAGAACTGCAGTCCTTGGGCACTCCTCAGTGTTGCACTAGGTTCAGAGCTGGTAGACTTGGGTTGCACACCACCCAGTGAAACACACGTGGGGCAGCCAAGGGTGTGCCTGCATCACCTGTACTCCAGCTCCAGGCAGTGTAACTTGGCAAGAGACTTCTATTGCTTGCAGAAAGGAAAATAAATAGCAAAGAAGACTTTGTCTTACAACTTGGATACCAGCTCAGCTACAGTCAAACAAAAGCACCAAAGTCCTGAAGCCCCAGATTCCAGGCCCTACCAACTGGATGACATTTCTGACCTATGATAGGCCAGATGACCACCTTCTGCCCTGAAAGGGCAGTCTTGGCAGGATTCACCATCTGATGACTAAATAGCTCTAAATAAACACCAGCAGTAGCCAAGCAGTAGTTGTCACAGGCCTTGGGTATAACCCAGTACTGTACTAGATTTAGCTATGATTCAGTACAATTACAAATGTGGTAACAGGAGTGCTCACGTTACCCCTTCCCCAAACTCCAAGCAGCCCAACATAGACAGAAAGAGCCTCCATTTGTTTGGAGAACAGTGAAGAAAGAGAAAAAGAGACTCTGCCTTGTATTCCAGGAAATTCTCCTGGATCTTACCCAAGCTCACTAAAGCAATACCTCTGTTGTGAGTTTTCAAGAGTCATAGTGTTACAGGGTTTAGGTGCCTCCAGTGGAGATCTGACTGCAGTGACCAAAGACTAAAATCAAAACATTCCATTCCCTTTGAAGACTCAGAGACTCTCCTCAAGAAGGACATGTACAAACAAGCCCAGATGAAAAGATTAGAATATCTAACTGTTTAATGCCCAGACATTTATGAAAATTGGCAAACATCAAGAACATCCAGGGAAATATGATCTCAACAAATAAGGCAACAGTGACAAATTCTGGAGTGACAGATACGTGATCTTTCAGACAGAGAATTCACAATAGCTGTTTTAAGCACACTCAGTGAACTTCAAGGCAGCACAGAGAAGGAATTCAAAATCCTATCTGAAAAATTTAACAAAGAGTTTGAAATAAAAAAAAAAATCAAGCAGAAATTCTGGAGCTGAAAATTTTGACAAATTTATAAGTGCATCAAAGACTCTCAACAGCAGAACCGATAAAGCAGAAGAATGAGACTGAAGAGTGAGCCTGAAGACAGCTTCTATGAAAATGCACGGTGATAGGAGAAAAAAAAAGAATAAGAAAGACTGCAACATGCCTACAAGATCTAGAAAATAGCCTCAAAAGAGAAAATATAAAATGTGTTGGCCTCAAAAGGAGATAGAGAGAGGGACTAGGGTAAAAATTTATTCAAAGAGTAACGGAGAACTTTCCAAACCTAGAGAAAGATATTGATATTTAATTATAAGAAGGTCACAGATCACCAAGCAGATTTCACCCAAATAAGACTACCTCAAGACATTTAATAACCATACTCCCAAAGGTCAAGGATAAGAAAAGGTTTCTAAAAGCAGCAAGAGAAAAAAAATGAGTTACATATTAATGAGCTCCAAAAATTCTGGCAGTAGACTTCTAAGTGGAAACCTTAGAGTCCAAGAGAGAGGGACATGACATATTCAAAGTGCTGAATCACAACATAATATATCATAAATTGTTACACTCAGTGAAAATATAATTCGAACATGAAAGAAAAATAAATACTCTCTCAAAGAAACACAAACTGAGGGATTTTTTTCAACTCCAGACTCAATCTATAAGAAATCTGAAAGGGTGCTGTTTAATCTAAAACAAAAAGAGTGTTAATGAGCAATAGTAAATTATCAGAAGATACAAAACTCACTGGTAACAGTAAGTATACAAATACAGAATAATCTAAAACTATAATTATGGTGTATAAACCACTCATATTTTGAATAGAAAGACTAAAAGATAAACCTGTAAAAGATACTAAATACAAAAGCCTTTAAAAAATATAAACAGTATAAAATATAAATTCAACCACCAAAAGTACAAGAGTTGGGGAATACAGTTAAAATGTAGAATTTTATTGGTTTTCTCTTTGCTTGTTTTGCAGTCAGAGTTAAGTTGTTTAAAACAATTGGTTTAAGATGTTATTTTCAAGCCTCATGGTAACCTCAAATCAAAAAAAAATGTGAGACAGATATACAGAAAATAAAAAGCAATGAAAATCACTTACACAAAGGAGGATAGAAAAAGGAAGAATGGAAGGAAGAAAAGACCAGAAAACAAATGACAAAAGGGCAGCAGTATTACTTATCAATAATAACATTGAATGTAAATGGACTAAATTCTCCATTTAAAAGATATAGAGTAGTTGAATGGATAAAAGTCTACAGGAAAATCACTTCACCTATAAAGACATACACAGAGTAAAAATAAATTGAGGAAAAAAGATAATCCATGCAAATGAAAACAAATAAAAAAAGAGTAGCTATATTATAAAAGATAAAATATATTTCAAACATAAAGTATAGAAAGGCAAAGAGGTTCATTATACGATGATAAATGAATCAATTATGCAGGAGGATATAACAGTTATAAATATATCTGCTCCCAAAACTGGAACACCAAGGTATATAGAGCAAATATTATTGAATTTAAAGAGAGGGACAGACCCAGATACAATAATGAGTGGAGACCTCAACATCCTACTTTAGGCACTGAGCAGATCATCCAGACAGGAAATTAGCAAAGAAACATTGGGCTTAATCTGCAACATAGATCAAATAGTCCTAATAAATATTGACAGAATATTTCATCCAACAGCTACAAAATACACATTCTTCTCTCAGCCCATGGATCATTCTCAAGGATAGACCATACGTGAGGCCATAAAACAAGTTTTTTAGAAATTGAAAAAGTTTACATCATATTAGGTATCTTCTCTGAACACAATGAAATAAAATTAGAAATCAATAATAAAAAAAGAAAAACTTTTGAAACTCTACAAAGATGTAGAAGTTAAACAATATGATCTTGAATGATCAATGAGTGAATGAAGAAATTAAAAGGGAATTTAAAATTTCTAGACAAAATGAAAATGAAAACACAATATGTCAAAACCTATGGGACATAGTAAAATGCATATTAAGAGGATAGTTTATAGCAAAAAAAAAAAAATAGAAAAACTTCAAACAAACAATCCAACAATGCATTTTAAAGAAGTAGAAAAACAAGAGCAAACCAAACTCAAAATTGGGAAAAGAAAATAGTAAGAATAAGAGCATAAATAAATGAAATTGAAACAAAAAAGTCATAAAAGATAAAGAAAACAAAAAAGTTTGTTTTTTTTTTTGGAAAATATAAACAAAATGACAAACCTTTAGCCAGACTAATTAAGAAAAAGAGAAGACCTATATAAATAAAGATGAAAAAGGAGACATTACAACTGATATAACAGAAATTGAAAGGAGTATTAAAGACTGCCATGAGCAACTATGTACCAATAAATTGGAAAGCCTAGAAGAAATAGAGAAATTTTCAGACACATACAACCTACTAAGATTGAACTATGAAGAAATCGAAAACCTGAATAGACCAAAAACAAAACACAAGATCAAATTTAGTCAGAAACTTTCCATCAAAGAAAAGCCTGGCTTGTTATTGTAGGTAGTCATTAAGACATGAGCAGGGCAGAAGGGCTCCCCCCTCAACCACCAGAAATGTCATGTGACCATCAGGTGATGGTCCGGCAGTTGTCGACTGTCTCTGTAAAATAATAATTGCTTACAACCAGCGCCAGGGAAGGGCAGTCTCCCAATAGAGAGAAAACACCCAAAACTGGTGATCAGCAGCTTCCTGATAAGATATCAGGAGTTGGATGAGTGGGCTCAAGAATGATCATTAAGGGGCAAAGTGATGGAGTTTAACTGGTATATCACTTTCCTCTAGAAATTCTAGACCAGCAAGTGAAGAACGCCTCAAGTAAGCATGTGTACAACTCCAGCAAACACACTGAACATGCTCTCCTCACAAGTGCTAGCAAGCCACTGAACATGCAGACAGCCCAAGCCAAGGGAAGAATCCGAGAAATAATGCAAGATCTTGGAAGTATGCCAATGTATAAAATCCCAAGTCAAGAGGTCAAACTGTGCACTTGATCTCTCAGGTTGCCCGCTTGGCCCTTTTCCAAGGGTACTTTACTTCCTTTTATTCTTGCTCTACAACTTTTCAATAAACTTTCACTCCTGCTCTAAAACATGCTTTGGTTTCTCCTTCTGAGTCTTTCTTCTGAGGAAGAAATAATTGAGGTTGCTGCAGCTCTGTATGGATATAGATTTGCTGCCGTTAACATGATCTGATGTTTTCACTGCTGAATTTTATCAAACATTTAAGGAAGAACTAATACGGTGTTACTGATGTCAAAAATCAAACAAAGACATAACAAGAACAAAACAAAACCACAGGCCAGTATCTAGTTAACATTGATGCAAAATTCCTAAACAAAATACAAGCAAATTGAATTCAACAACATATTAGAATGATCATTCATCATGACCAAGTGGAATTCATCCCAAGAATGAAAGAATGATCTAACATATGCAAGTCAATCAATGAAGTCAAATCAATCAAATTGAGTCAAATCAATCAAAGAGTGCAAAGTTAGTGGAGAGGGAGGGAAAAAGTGTGGATTGTTGATGGGTACAAAAACATAGAATGAGTAAGATCTAGTACTTGATAGCACAACAGGTTGACCACAGTCAAAAATAATTTATAATATGTTTTTAAATAACTAAAATAGCAGAAATGAAATGTTCTTGTAATGAAGAAATAATAAATGCTTGGGGTGTTGCATGTTATATACCTGTATGTTTTCCCATCACATGTACCCCATAAATATATACACCTACTATGTACACATAAAAATTAAAAATGAGAAATTAAATCTAAAAAATAGAATGGGCATCAAATTTCAGGTAATATAAAAAGAAAATTAAATCAAGTGCTTGCTTCAGCAGCACATATATTAAATTTGGAAAGATACAGAGAAGATTAGCATAGCCCCTACACAAGAATGACTTAAATTCATGAATTGTTCTGTATCTCTGGAATAAAAATCAAGTTGGATCCTAATCAAATTACTATAAATACATGGAAAAGAGAAAAATCTAAAAAGAAGTTAAAGGGAAAAAAAGCACATTTTATACTAGAAATGAAAGATGAATATGACCAAATAATTCTTTTTGGAAAGAACATAAGGCAAAAGACCAAAAAAAAAAAAAATAATGTCTTTATGGTGCTGAGGAAGAGGAGTACACCTCTTCAATTTAAAATTGTACAGCCAAAAAAAAAAAAAAAGTTTTTAGAAAATGAAGAGAAATAAATACCATTTTAAAATAAACACTTACAGATTCATTACCAAATAACTTACACTAAAATTAATACTTAGCATTTTTTTTCAAAATGAAATGACCCTAGGTGGAAATTGAGCACTTCATATAGAAGTGAAGAGTAATAGAATTAGTAAATATGGCCTCTTCCCCTTTTCAAGTTTCCTTTAAAACATAATTGAGCCAGGCGTGGTGGCTCACTCCTGTAATCTCAGCATGCCGGGAGGTTGGGGCAAGATGTTCAAGTGTTCAAGACAAGCCTGGCCCACACAATTAGATCCCATCTCTACAATAAATAAATAAATAAACAAACAAACAAATAAATAAATGAATAAATAAATAAATAAATAAAACATAGCTGGGCATAGTGGCATACCTCTTTAGTCCCAGCTACTCAGGAGGCTGAGACAGGAGGATCACTTGAGCCCAGAAGTTTGAGATTACAGTGAGTTATGATTGTACCACTGCACTCCAGCCTGGGCAACACAGTGAGACCTGGTCTCAATAAATAAATAATTGGTTATTTAAAACAAAAAATAACAACATATTTTACATTTAAAACATACTCAGAAGTAAAATTATTAATACAAGAGTACAAAGGATGACAGAGACAAACTGAAAAATATTTGTATAAGGGGTTAATGCTATGTAAACAAGTCTGCAATATTGTTGGAAGGTATATTGTAATACGATAAATATTATAAACCTTAGATTGACCTGTAAAGGAAAATTAAAGAAAAATGAAGAAAATTGACATATAGCTAATTAGCCAAGAGTAAATAATACATGGTATTAAATACAAACCTAAAGGAGGTATGAAGATAGGAAAGAAAATAGAAATGAATAGAAGTTGTCAAGGAGAAAGCAAACATCAGAATGGTAGACTTAAAGTCAACCATATCACCAATTGCATTAAATATAAAAGGTTGAAACACAGTTAAATGGCAAAGATTGCAAAGGTGAACTTAATAAGACGGAGGAGGAATTGGAGGCAGATGAGGTAGTGGAGGAGGAAGAGGAAGAGAAGGAGATCAACTATAAATTGTCAACTAGAAAATTACTTTTAAGTAAGATATGTATTTTAAAAAGGATAAAAATTATACTATTCAAACAAAAGCTGGAATAGCTATATTAATATCATAATAAGCACACATTATAAAAAGAAATGCAATTAATCACATTACTTGTAGTATTTATGTTCTACAAAGTCACACAAGCACTGAATTAGTGAATATTGAACCATGATTCCAAAGAGTAAGTATACATACACACACACATTTCACACAGGTAATAAACTTAAATCCTAAAAACAAAACAAAACAAAAAAATGGTGGATTTTATTTTCTTAGTGTTATAAAAAAAGAAAAAAAGAACAACAGATTCAGAAATGTTAAATTACTTGCCTGAGACCCCCCCACTAATGTCTGCCTGAGTTGGAATTCACACTGCCTCTAACTGATCCCAGATCCAGAACTTCTTCCCTTACACTTCCCTGCTCCTCCCAACTCCATTTTATGGTGAACTCTACATGAGAGATGAAATAAGAAGGCAGTGTCATCTTGTTTAATTTCAGCTGGGCACCTGGGGGTTGGGCAACTCAGTTGTTTTGTGGCTCTGCACGTGTCTGCAAATGACTGAGAAAATCTCTGAGTATTGATTTTGGGGTTAAAAATAAATGTTAGTGAGCAGGAAATTTGTAAATATGGCACACTGAAATAATAACGATAGAGAATATTAATAGTTGCAAAGAGAGGCATATAATAATAATAAAAGGGGCAATTCACTGAGAAGATGTGACAGTCCTGTGTGTATGCAACTGAGAGCAAAGATTCAAATCACAGGAAACAAAAGTATACTGGAAAGAGAAATAGACAAATTCAATACTATGGGTGATGGTTTTAACATACCTTTGTCTATAATTTAAGGAATATTTAAATGGAAATCAATAAAAAATAGAAATCTTAGAAAAAAACTATTATTCAATTTAACATAAATCTACATTTTATGGAAACTTTAACCCAATAGCAATAAAATTGACATTTCTCTGTTTATCTCAACTAATGTTTTGGATAATAATCAATTCACTTTAGTTTTCCTGGAACTGAAGAGCAATAGAATACCAAGAGAAGATAGAAGGTAATGTTTACTGGAAGATGATTCTTGTTGTTTGTAGACTCAAAAATATTTTTTTAAAGTCATTACTCTGGACATTGATATGAATATTAGACATAGAAATTAATGAATAGAATAGCTATACAAAACTTTTTCACAACAAATAACATGGAAATAAAAGTTTGTTTTTTGTTTTGTTTTGTTTTTCTTTGTTTTTGGGACGAAGTCTCCCTCTGTCACCCAGGCTGGAGTGCAGTGGCTCACTGCAAGCTCAGCCTCCCGGGTTCACGCCGTTCTCCTGCCTCACCCTCTCCAGTAGCTGGGACTACAGGCGCCCGCCACCACGCCTGGCTAATTTTTTTTTTTTTTTTTTGTATTTTTTTAGTAGAGACGCGGTTTCACTATGTTAGTCATGATGGTCTCCATCTCCTGACCTCGTGATCCGCCCGCCTCGGCCTCTCAAAGTGCTGAAATTAAAGGCGTGAGCCACCGCGCCTGGCCAGAAAAGTTATTTTCTAAATTGAAGTACTCATCTGTAGAAGTAAGATCTTTTTTGAGATTAATAGG
>NW_016806984.1:353058-355813 GCF_001698545.2 Rhinopithecus bieti | reverse complement strand
CTGGGTTTTTTTTTTTTTTTTCTTGTAAGCTAACAATCCTGTAAAGTGTAGTCTGCCTATTCATCTCAGCAGAACAATTTCAAAAGGTTTTCAATTAAAGAGTTGAGAAATGAAAGACCAAAGCAAAACTAGATAGAAAGATGTAAAAAGGAGTTAGTTTTTATGTATATTTTATCCACATTACTTAAATCTACTTTGACAGCTATTCTAATTCTATTGTCTTAAACTGCTGTCAATTTAACACATTTATTATAATCCCTACAGTATCATATTTTTCTTGCATGATGTAAAACATTATTTTACCAAAAAAACTTTGAAAGCCTTTGAGTTATGCCCAATATCCCTTCTATCATTTTCAATAATAAAAATCCTGAAAAGTAGCTGATTACCTGAAAGCCCAGCAAGAGAGTACATTTACCAGCCTCTAGTGTAGCTATTCAGCTGTGTTCTGGTTAATCTCTGTGAACACTTTCTGTAAATGGAAATGTGAGGAAAAAATCTCCTTGTGCCTTAAATGAGAAAGAGTATACATTTCCCTTCCTCAATACATCTCCTTCCCTTTGACTGAAGATGTCACTGACCAAGTGGATCTGGGCAATACTTTAGAAAATGTAGACCTCCAAGTTAGGAGACTGGGTAGGCCATGAATACATCCTTACCGTTATAGAGTTCTTATTTTTGTCCATTTCATAGGAGAAAGAAAGAAAAATAAAATTTGTATCTTCCATAATTATCTTGTTTATAATTTCTTTTGTTGTTACAGCAAATAGTCCTGAATCTTTATTATTTATTATTAAACACATTTGCTATTAAACAATAACAAATGATAAAATTTTTGCTAAATTTGAATGTGATTTAAATGAAAATGTTTATATTATTATATAATATAAAGTTCAATTTGGAATGAAAAGTGATACATTTATTATCATGCCCACTATGTTTTCTTTTAAATTACATAATTATTTAGTAAGAACCATAGATTTGTTTTGCAAAATTATTTAAAATACATTGGGAGTCTGGAAAATTGCCTTAACATATGTGTATTAGTGATGCATTATAAAATTCTTATCTTTCCATTTTCCAGTGGTGTTTTATGATGCTTTTTTGTGTTTTGATCTCTTTTTGTATATTGATGGCCACACATTGATGTTTCAACAAAACCAGTTGAAAAAAATAAACTGCTGCTAGTGAAGTGTGATGTTTCATCTGATAATGATCAATTTTAACATGCTCATTTTGCCTAGGCATTAAAATATCCTTTAAAATCTACTGTTGCATTAATAATAATATTTTCACATCAAATAAAATAAAATCATTCGTGAATTCAAAAGAAAATAAGAACCAAATATTTCAATAAACTCTGAAACTCAAATATTATCATAATGGCTTAGAAACACTTTCATGTGTTACTGCACAAATGACTTTTATTATGCAATGGTAGTATATGCTAAGTAGTTATTCCTGAGCCATGCCCAGCATTTAATTTCTCATGTTGCTCATTTAGACAGTAATGAGCTTTCTTTTCAAATTTAACTTAAGTTGGAAGATTCATGCCACTGTCTTTTGTATACATCAATTTCCTTTATCAAAATGATGTTTAAAATACAGAATTTGCATGAGAAGATTTTCTGACTAGACTGAATTGAGCAAGCTTGTCTAAAACGTTTTGTCCTTTAAGTTATTTGCATTAACCTATAACATTTTATTTTAGTTATCTTTTCAATTATGTAATTAATTCTCATTTAACAATTTTAAAACTTTGTAGAAAATTTAAAGATTGAACTTGAAAGGTTTTACCCTCCATCTGCACTGATATGTCTAAATTTTGTGTAATCTTTCAGAATTTTAATGCACTTTAATAGTTAATTTATGCATACATATACTTTTTTTCTATTTAATTTAGTGTCCATAACTTTTATGAGTAATCTGTATTCACTAAGAGTAGGTTTTATAAATATTTCTATTTTAAGTTGTATATTTTTCATAGACCTTCATTTAGATGAACTTTTCACGTAAATCTTTGTAGCAAATGCTTGTATCTTTATCTATTCTTGGATGCTGCAATCAACATTTTGTATTTATACCACTGGAGAAAGATATAAGTGAAATAAATTCCTAGAGGTACAAAGGATGATGTACATTTTACATTTTGCTACATGCCAACCAAAAAAATAAAATTGATAGTATCATCTCATCTTTCTAGTGTCTTTATTTGCCTGACTGATCTGTTTAATTTTTCCCATGTAAGTTTCATGGTGTTTATATTTACTCTAGTTTCACAAAATATTTAATTTTATTGAGGTGAAACCAAATCAATTTTAAATAACTTCTTTAAAATACTTGTTTTATGTAAGTTTTACTTTCAAATTGAGAAAAGCAAGTATTAAACGTCTCATCTTCGTGCCTTTTAAAATACTGGGAAAACTAACTTTACAATATGTTTTGTTTATTGTTCCATTTATATTCTATTTTATTGTATCACTGTAGGTTATTTATACTGTTGTAGGAAATCATTCATCTATTTTGAATTCAATGTCATAGGTATGCACATACTGTTAATATCATGTGACTCTTACAATTATTTTAGTATTTTCATTATGAGATATTATATAGTTTTTCTTTTTCTTAATTGTGATGTATTTTATCTTCTCATGTTTTTCAAATTTTAAACTTTTAATGAAAGGACATGAACATTTAAAAATTATTTTTAATGAATTACCTTGATATTTGTTAATCTTTAAAACTTTTTTTTTTT
>NW_016806984.1:342758-352137 GCF_001698545.2 Rhinopithecus bieti | reverse complement strand
AAAATACTGGGAAAACTAACTTTACAATATGTTTTGTTTATTGTTCCATTTATATTCTATTTTTATTGTATCACTGTAGGTTATTTATACTGTTGTAGGAAATCATTCATCTATTTTGAATTCAATGTCATAGGTATGCACATACTGTTAATATCATGTGACTCTTACAATTATTTTAGTATTTTCATTATGAGATATTATATAGTTTTTCTTTTTCTTAATTGTGATGTATTTTATCTTCTCATGTTTTTCAAATTTTAAACTTTTAATGAAAGGACATGAACATTTAAAAATTATTTTTAATGAATTACCTTGATATTTGTTAATCTTTAAAACTTTTTTTTTTTAATTGGTGGAATGCAGTTTCTCCAGATAGTTGCATGGCTTTTTTCAAATAGTCAGTTTTATCTCAGTTTGTTTTACTTCTAGTGATATACTTGAGATATTCACTGACCATCTTTTTCTTTTTTAATTTCAAGTCTACATTCCTGCATTATCTTTTATATTTACTTTCCATAATTGCTTGCTTCTCTCCACTAGAACGTAAACAAGAAGTCAAAATTTTTCTCTGATTCAAAACTGTATCTCAAGGCCTGGAAAAATGCCTGGCATGTAATAGGCATTCGAGGAACATTTGCTGACTGAATGACATTTCTTATTGTTATTTCCAAATTCATTAATTTAAATTTTACCAAAAAATGCTTAATGTGTGGTTGTTGTCCCTTACTAGTGATTGTTCTGACTGTTTATTAAAATTATTGAAGACATTCTTATTCTTATTTGTTTTTTTCTCTAGAAAGAGTCGTAACACTATCTTTTCTATTGATATCTTCCAATGAAATATTTTTTATTTCATTACTTTGTAGATAATTTAAATTTTTTGTACTGGTTTTGTCTTTTATGTTTTCTAATTACCGTGGCATAATTTATTATTTGTTTCTGCTCTTTGCTAAAATGGTTAAGAAAATGTTTCCAATTTTTCATAGAAATATGTTTTCTGACTGTTAAAAGAATATTGACTTCTAGTATAATTGTATCACAACCAGAAAATATTGCCTGTAAAATTGCTAATGGATGAACTTATTAACATAATTATTCTCTGGAGAAGGGAAGTGTATGCATATTACATGCCTCTACATTTTAAATCTATTTTTAGTCTCTTTTATAGACAATCTGAAATGTATATAAGCATTTATTACTAAAATTGTCTGAGTGCTTTATGGTGTTCAAGGTTTAAAAAAATTAAATCCTCTATTTCTAGTTGCTTTATAGTGCAAGTACCATTTTGCTTTGTGCCATTAGTCCCCACCTCTCACACTGTTCCATTGGGGATCACTTTTCCAGCACGTGAACTTTGGGGGGGTACGTGTGTATCATTTGAATAAAATGAAGTAAACTTTACTGAATTCGTATATCTCAGAGCATGTTAGATAGAACAAGTTTTAAAAACTACATGTTTTTCCTGCTAAAATTAAATTGAACATTAATTCATTCTTGTAAGTGACAAAAGAGAAAATCCCTAGCATTAATAATCACCCTGAGACAATCTTTAGGGGATAGCCTGTAATCCAGATGTCTTCATGGCCTTTTCTAATACTGTATCAATGGTTTCAAACCAGAAATTGCAATTCTAGTACATAAACAAAAGATACACTGGCGGATTGTTTCACTGCATGAATTTTAGCATTTGGCTGCACAATATTAAGAGACATTAGAAAGAAAATATGTTTTAAAAAATATAGTTTAAAATGAAAGTATAGCCTTATGAATAAAGTGGCTTAATGGATATGCCCCTCCCTTAAGGGGAAGCAACAACATAAACAACAAAATTATTTCTACAAAAATACTTGCTAATATCGTGAATAAAATAGACATGGAAAATTGATTGTCACATCCTTAAAAAGCAATAGAAGCCTTTTCCTAAGAGGACATGAATGCATTTCAAGCAAGACTGTGAGTTCAATGTCCAATGATTTTCTTAAAACAACTAAGATTAAAGACTCACAACTGAACATAAATTAGGACTATAATCCTACCATTCTTTGTATCACATACTATGAGTCATAAGATTCCTTCAAAGAGTAAATCTAAAAAGATTTAGATTTAAATTGCCTCTCAAATTCTTCCCTTAAAAAAAATCTGTAACTGGGGCAGGTGTAGTGGCTCACGCCTGTAATCCCAGCACTTTGGGAGGCCCAGGCAGGCAGATCACGAAGTCAGGAGATCAAGACCATCCTTGCTAACATGGTGAAACCCCGTTTCTACTAAAAATACAAAAAATCAGCCAGGTGTGGTGGTGGGCGCCTGTAGTTCCAGCTACTCTGGAGGCTGAGGCAGGAGAATGGCGTGAACCCGGGAGGTGGAGCTTTCAATGAGCCGAGATCGTGCCACTGCACTCCAGCCTGGGTGACAGAGCGAGACTCCATCTCAAAAAAAGCAAAACAAAACAAAACAAAAAAATCTGTAACTGTAACTCTTGGGCCTCTTACTAGCAAATATATGTTCCTTCTTTGTAATACAACTCCAAAAAAAAAATTAATAGGAGAAAAGTATAAAAGTTTGATGGTGAAGTCAAAAGCTCTTCACACATACCCTTTCTACAAATTCATGGGGACTCCTTCATTCATGGATCACTAGTATATCAACTGCACCCAAAACCAAAAAAGACTGAAGCCTATTGTGGAATATTTCATACAAAAGTGACTTGTAGTTCAACTCATTAGGTCTTTAACAGGCATGTCGGCGACTGCTAAAAAAGTTTCATGGGTTTATGAGTTATAAACAAGTTTGTGATCCTTTACTTTTTATGGGTACTAACTCAAATACCATTCTGTCTTCAGTAATTCCTGGGGTCACCCATTTTTGGTTGACTGGTAGACTTGTTCTTCCTTCCTTAGTTTTCCCTTAGATCCACACAATCAATATTTGTCTTCACACGGGAGAATAAACAATATCTCTGGACTGTCATACCCCTAGGATTTACTGAAACTTCCTTGTATTCGAATACATTACCAACCAACACCTAAGAATTTAACATTCTCTTATGATTCTTACTTAATACAAGACATAAATGACATATCGCTATTTACAAATCAACCATGTTCTCTAACTGACTCTTTTTGTTAAACACTTTATCTAAGAAACAGCAAAAATATTCAAAGATAAATTTAAATTCTGCCATGGGGGAAAAATGCATTATTTAGAATATGGTATATTTCAAGAAGGTATGTAATCCAAAGAGATTATAATCTATCCCAAAATCTCCTGAATTAATTACCAAAAAAACAGCTTTGCAGATATTTTAAACTGACTAAGCATTGTAGATACCAAGTGCCAAACTTTTCTGAGGTCACATCCTTTTTCATATAATCTAATCAAGTTTTCTATTCTTGAAACTCTATTCTAGGAAAGTAAAAATGAAAGGCCTTTTGTGAAAGAATACTTAGAAACAGTGACATATATAGCATATTTGCTCCTAAATGGTTTTTTAAAACTTACCTCCAAAACAAAATGATTATTAGTTTTACTTAAAATAATAACAATAATATACAGGAAAAAAATACAGACAGTGATTATATTATGCATAAATTTACATATATAATGATGCCAGGAAAGTTGTAAAAAGACAAATATGAAAGTAAACATGACAGTAAAAGGACAGAGTTAATAAGTATTTTATTCTTTGGAAATGATTAAAAATGTGTACTTATCTACTGTTCTGTTGCAGCAATAAAATAATAATATTATATTTTGTTTTTGTATTTTAACTACTGTAAATTTGTTATTAATATTGTCAAAATTAATGTTATTTGTACATGTTTGATCAATAGACAGTACAGCCAAGCAGTGAATTTATATTTTCTCATTGTTGATTGAAAAATGTCATAGTTTTACAAATATTACTTCACAATGATTGAAAAATGTCATAGTTTTATAAATAATACTTCACAACAGTTTATTTCACATGAAGCAACAAGTATACAAATAGAACAAGCCTTAAACACTAAGACGAGTTTTTGGCAGTGTTTTCTAGGTACTCCACTTGACAACACATTCCTGAAATTATAATAGTCTCCATGTTTTGTTTGTTGGGGCTAAGTCTACCAGTTTTCCAATGTCTTCACATTTAAAATTTTCTATCTTAACCAGAAAATTATCACAAATGTATAACTGACTTCCAAAATTTTCTTAAAATAAAATAATATAACTGAATCAAAGTGATCTCTGACATTAATTTGATTAATTGCTTTAGAACAAGTATCTAGGAATAGAAATAAGTAATAGAAGCATTCAAATACTGACATTCATATGTCTTCTGAAAATATAGGTCCATCTGATTTTATTATCTAATTAAATTCTTTTTTACTTACATGCTATTGTTGTATAGCTAACGGTATTCTTGAAAATTTCTTTGCATCAATTTTCAGAAGTCTTATTAAATGTTATATTACACTATGCATATTCAAGGTTGTATCTGACTTCTTACAAATATTTTCGGGACCTGATTAACCTCAACTAAAGTTTTATACCAGAAAAAAAACCTCAGAAACAAACAAAACCTCATGTATCAGATGTATAAGATATCAAAATTGGAGCTCTTCCTTGTTTTCTGCATTTTAAAATAGATTCATAGTACTTTAAAAGTTGAGGTTTTCAAAATGTATTATTGTGAACACATCTTTATACTGAGCACTACATCTTTTCTGGCAAAATATTTTCACTGGTACCTTATATTCTGTAGCATTTTTCATTGATGACATGAGGCTGAAAATGATAATTATATCCAAAAATAAAAAAAAAGGCACACATAAAGAAATATGTCAAAAGACTGAACTCCACGAAAGAGTGAATGTGATATACCATTGATAATTTTGAATGTATTATATAAAACAGAAACATGTAGTACCCCATAGGCTGTAATTCTTTAGATTAACTTCCATATCTGATTAATAGATAAGTACTAAAATTAACTAATTTGAACCCTTCATATTTATTATATGTATTTTAAATATACAATATGTGAATGAAAACACCCATATTTGTGTATAGACATACAGATACAGTTGACCCATCGTATCCATGAATTCCACATCTATGGATTCAACCAACAGTGGATCAAAAATTAAAACACACACACACACACACACACACACACACAGAGTAAAAAAATAAAAATACAATTTGAAGAGAAAAATAAAAAACACAGCATAACTATTTACATAGCATTTACATTGTATTAGATATTATAAGTAATCCAGATATAATTTAAAGTGTATGGGAGGATGTGCATAGGTTATATGAACACAATATGTCATTTTTTATCAGGGACTTGAACATCTACTGATTTTGCTTTCCACAGGAGGTCCTGGAATCAACTCTCTCACAGAGAGCAAAGAAAGACTGCGTATACTTTCTGCAAAACAAGATCAATTGTTTAGAATCTAAAGCAAAAAAAAAAAAAAAAAAAAAAAAGTATTTTTTTTTTTTTTTTTTTTTTTTTTTTTTTTTTTTTTTAAAAATTCCCCCCTTTTTTTCCTAATAGGTAGTACAGTGAGAGCCAGGTAACACAGATTAGAAGGAACAAAGGACTTTGGAGTCTCAGAAATGTTGGTTCAGAACCACAGCTCTGTACTAGTGGTGTGACCCAGAGCTAATCTCCCTGAACCTATTGCCATAACTCTCAAAGGAGCTAATCCTACCTCATATGCCACTATTGTGAGGATGAGGTACTTGGTGAAATTGTGTGCTGCTGTCCCTGGCACATACTAGGGACTCAATAGCAAGCTCCTTAACATGCTTATGAGAAAGATCTTGCTTCCATTTTGCAGATGAATTATGGCTGATAGACAGTAAATAACTTAGCCTAAGTCATTCATGGGAGAACTGGATGCCAAATTCAGGTCTATCTGATTCTGATTTCAGTGCTATGATGGCAGAGTTAAATAGTTATGACAGAGATGGTATAGCTACATATTCAAAATATTCACTGTCTAACCCTTTAAAGAACTAGTTTGCCATATTCAGAATTGAAAGAAAGAGTATAGGATCTTTGCATATTAAAGAATTCTCATGCATAGAAAACATTCATCAAGGACTCCACACTAGTAAAACTATGTTTGTGGCAGAGAAAAAAAAATATTTCATTTTTTAACATACTTTATATATAAATAAGGTAAAACATAAGAATATTCAACGCATGTTGAAATTAACAAACATACAATTCAACTCCCTAGCACATCTGGTTAAGCTACAGAAAGCAAGAGGAAACTTTATTTTATAGATTGATTGTTTTTCCTGTGGGAAAATAACAGGAATGTTAGCAGACAGCTTCCTGAGCTGTGATCCAGAGAGAATAGTTCCCCATCAACCCCAGGAGGCCTGACTGTGTTTGCTTGGTCATCAAAGACTGGAACATTTCTGAGAGGACACAATGTGTTTTAATACAGTGTTGAAGGAGGTAGTAAATTCTAGGACCCTGAATTATTTATATGTAACCACAGACAATTTGATGTTTTACTACAAAAGAGGAGGGCATTCTATTTTGATTAAATCAGAATGGTTCTTCATTCCAGGTAGTATTTTACTTCCTGTGTCTTTAATGTCTGCTTAATAAAATCACACATTCAATTATTTAAAACAGCCAAGAACCAATAAGGGATTTGCTGACCTGGCGCTTAAAACTTAAAAATCTAATTTGCCTTTCCTTCACTGCTAGCAGATCAGACCCAGGTTGAGGGGGATGGAAACTACTGGACATTTTAGAATCATTTTGAAGAGCTGAGACTTGGTTCACTGAATCTCATCTATACCTGAATAGAATGAATTTCATTATTGATGTTATCACAGTTGACATTTCCCCAGGTTTTCATCTACTCGATTCCCAGATTCATTACCTTTTTCAAATTGTTAATGTACTAATCTACTGAGTTCTGGAGATTTCCACTGTGATTTTTATCTATACAAGAATTTTCAGAAATAGTGAAAGTTAACCCATCACCAGTTGTTAGACTAGCCTGCAAGGACAAGCTGGGAGATTTGCTGGAGTATTTGTACCTTCTTTAAAGATGCTATGCTTTCCTAAAACAATCACATGCATTTTACTTAAAGAAAATAGTTTTATAATTATTGAAGACACTTAGACTTTTCCAAGCAAAGATGGAAGAATAGGACATTGACCATTTTTCCCACAATCAAATTTGTATTCAATGTTTAAAATAAACATAACCTTTTAATTGTACAGAGAAGTATGCTGATTATTCATTTTTCCTTTATTGTTAATTTTAACACCAAAACAATATTTTCTTTTCATTTTCTGTAAACATATAAGTCATTTGCTATTTCTACAGATAACTTGATGTTTCTGAAGTTGACTTTAAATATAAGTACTTTGTTATATCTAAGTACAATTTGATTTTTCTGAAATATTAAAGGAAGTTTGTTTCACCTAGTTTCATTATATCAGAAGGGATAGTTCAACCAAACTCTGTCCCAGTAATGTGGATAGTCACAGTCACATGGTGTATAATTAAAGCAAAAATGCTGTCTAGCGATTCTGTTCCTCATAATTATTAATAAGTTCAATTACCATGGAGTGCTACTAACAGCTCTTAGAATAATCAGCCTGGATTTCAGGAAAAATATTGGATAGGGAAACTGCACTATTTACACAGTGATCAAGATAACGAGATGCTGGCTCAGGGAATATGATTTATAAAGTAATTATTCTTCTTACTAGTTGCACGACCATCACATTTCTTAGCAAATTCCAATTTTTTTCTTTTTTCTCATCACAAATTACTTATGATCCTACATGCAGAACTCTATTCCCATGCCCTGTGTTTCCACCAAATTAAGCACATTATAAATTATCTGAAGCAAGTACTTTTTAAAAAATTCATTTTTGCCTTTCTGTCAGCTATTATTTACACTTTCTTTTACTATTCTTTTAGTAGTACTTGCGATTCTCAAAATGTGGCTCTCAGACCAGCAGCATCAGTTGCATCAGTGTATCAGCATACCTAGAAACTTGTTGGGAATGCAAATTATCTGGCCCTGGTCCAGACCTATTGCATCAGAAACTCTGGAGATGGAGCCCAGAAGTCTTTAAACCCTGCGTGTGAGTATAACTCATGCTGAAGTTTGAGAACCACTCAAACACTATACCACACTTTTTGTTCCCTCTCCTTATTTTATCCTATATGCTCTATGTTCCTTCCTTGTTGCCTGGTAAAAACAGCATTTTTTTCTTGTCCCATCTAAAATGCCGTCCTTGGTTTCTCCCTTATCAGAACTCCCTTAGAATAAAAAGTATATATTAAAAATTATAAGGCATATATCTATGAAACCTTGCTTTGTCGTTGTTTGGTAACCTCTATTATCTCCTCTCCAATGATACAAGTCCCAGAAACAAGGCACTATGTCCTTATATTCTATTGGCATGTAGCCCAGTAGCTGGTGTTCAATCAATAACTGACTGCCTGCCAAATCTTGTCTCTAACACATACCCTCTACCACTACAGACTTATTTTTGCCTCTGAAATTTTTTCAATACTGATTCACCTCTTTGCAATATTTTTCACTATCTCTATGCTACATAATTCTTACTAAGCTCCAATTTGCTCTCTCTTCTCTCAAGAACTTCCCAAAGTTTGTCTTAATTTCTGCTTCTAGCTAGGAGATGAATCCACCCATCAAAAACAACAGAAAAAGATGGATAGAGTAATTAAAATAAATTGTTTTAAGGCATCAGAGAAATATTAAAGTATCTGAATAGAGGGGTTACATCTCAGAGAAAGGAAAAACATTGTGCTAAGTGAATGGAACATACTAGCCCGTCTTTTTCTGAGAGATTCACTGATGCCTAAGAGTCATGACTCAAAAGGTTGAGATGCTTTGTAGTAAGTTGCTACTAAGAAGCTAAGAAGTTCAAAACAGCTTTTTGACAGTCTCATGCATTTGTGCAGATTTTTTTTTAAATGAAGCTCAGGGCTGCCTAAGCAGCTCACACTTGAGGAATCAAGATACAGGACAAGAAGCAAGCATAGAAAAGTGATGTCGACATCCCAGACTTCTCTCATCCTCATCACATTTGCCAACCATAAGCAACATGGACTTATATATGAAGAAGTCAAGTTAAAGGGGGATAATTAAGTAGTTAAGGAGATAATTGGAATTTCTGGCAGTCTTATAGGCTATAAACCTAAATGCTGGAGTTTTATTGACTCCAATAAAAGAGGCACCCTGATAACCCAAGTTTTCATTTGGAGTCCCTGAAAGATTACATCATAGGAGTAAAAGTAAACCACAGATAGATTAGAACTTACAAAAAAAAATTAAATTCAGCTTTGAAATATTTTATATCCTATTGGATTAAGGTGAC
>NW_016806984.1:314265-342029 GCF_001698545.2 Rhinopithecus bieti | reverse complement strand
AAAAAAAAAAAAAAAAAAAAAAAAAAGTGTATTTTTTTTGTGTTTTCTTTTTCCAGGCGGGATATTTTATCACAGGTGTTGTTTAGAATTGCTGGTTCATTTCTTCCATCAACCAAAAGCTATCCATATATCAAATACGAAGAAAGCAAACCATGCATTTGAAATTTCAATTCTGATTCACGTTCTTTTCCAATTGTAAGATGATGTGACTAAATACTGAAAGAGACACTCAGTCTCAGTACCAACAGGAAATACCATCCCCTCCAAATTATTCACCTAAGAAGTCTCTGAGTGTCCTGAAACATGGAAGCTCATTTCTTGAAAGAGGCATTGAGAAAGAAACCTTTCTTAAGCTTCTATGGGTTTGGCCTTGTAACTGTTAACAACTAGCATAACTGAAAAATTGCAACATTTTTTGTTTGTTTGTTTATTTTTTGAGACGGAGTCTCGCTCTGTCGCCCAGGCTGGAGTGCAGTGGCCGGAACTCAGCTCACTGCAAGCTCCGCCTCCCGGGTTTAAGCCATTCTCCCGCCTCAGCCTCTGGAGCTGGGACTACAGGCACCCGCCACCTCGCCCGGCTAGTTTTGTGTATTTTTTTAGTAGAGACGGGGTTTCACCGTGTTAGCCAGGATGGACTCGATTTCCTGACCTCGTAATCCGCCCGTCTTGGCCTCCCAAAGTGCTGGGATTACAAAATTGCAGCATATTAATCCTTAGGCTTATGTACTACTATTTTTAAAAATCATCATTTCTTCTGGTCTATATTATAGGTTGAAAATTTGTAGAAAGCCTCTAGAAGTAGACAAAACTCAGAAGATGAGAGATGACTTAACATTCTCAAATCAAACATAACTCAACATTCTCAGGTCAAGCAGTTGATGAGACAAAGCAGACAGCTGCCACCCAAAACGATAAAACAAGATTAATTTTCTGTCATGTCAATTTATTTATTTCCTTTTGGTTTACTACTTATTATCATTCTCATGATATTTTGTTACCTCTGTGACCACTTGGTCTCTCTCAGTTGTTTTTGAGTATCTTCACCATATTGTTCTTCACCTCATACCATCTTCTGTCACCTAAGGAAAGGCAAAACTCTCATGTTTTTCTCAAATTATTGTTTCTAATCTAAATCTAATTAATGGCCAAATTTGTCATATGCCATGTAATTCTGATGACATAAATTCAATAGCTATCTCTTTCACCACTTAAAAGGCATATTGTATTTGCTTCCACAGGTTCCCTCTGATATATAAATTGTCCTGCGTTAGTAATGTCAACTTTTAATCTTGTAAAAATTGGCTTTACCTTCTACTCCTAGTTAAGAAAATACTTTCACTAAAGTAATACAAGAGTTGTCAACAGAAAATAGCTCATTGCAGTTATCATTTTTACTATAGCCAGTTTATCCTCTTAAGATAACTTTTAACCTGTAGTTACTATTTATTTTTACTTAGAAAATGTGCCTGCATTCAGATACTAATAGTTGGCTTGGTTTCCTAGTAATAAACAACACTTATGCTCCCAATTCTTTCTGTGCCTACTAGGGTACAACATCTCATGTTGAAGCCAGGCTTGCCTGGCTTATTGCATACTCATCTGTGCTGTGTATAATATTTCAGGCAATTGTTAGAGGCTTTCATATATCTAAAGCTACTGTCATATATTTTTCTTAAAAAGGTACTCAAAAGTAAGACAAGCATGCCTACCTATTCAGGAGAGCTCCCAGGAAGAATAACTGACTCCTTCTTCATACGTAATGTGTGAGCCACATTTTCAATGATACAATAAAAAAACTGGAAAACTTTTTTTCAAATTTGATTTCTGAACCTAGGAAAAGAAATCAATTATGGTATTTATGTTTTAGAGATTCTCAAAATTACTTTATACTGATTAACTGGTTTCATAAACCACCAGCTATCCCTTGATTCCTCTTCATTAACAAAGAAAGAATTTTTCTGGGCGCAGTGCCTGCTCATGGCTGTAATCCCAGCACTTCAGGAGGCCGAGGCAGGTGGATCTCAAGGTCAGGAATTCGAGACCACCCTGGTCAACACATTGAAACACTGTTTCTACTAAAAATACAAAAATTAGCCGGGCATGGTGGCGGGTGTCTGTAATCCCAGCTACTCAGGAGGCTGAGGCGAGAGAATCTTTTGAACCCAGGAGGCAGAGGTTGCAGTAAGCCGAGGTGGCGTCACTGCACTCCAGCCTGGGCAACAAGGTGAAACTCTGTCTCAAAAAAAAAAAAAAAGTATTTGTGCTATATAAAATTCCTACTGCACTTACATAAATATGTGACTTCTCTAAAATAAAAGAACAATTGAGTCTAAAAAATAACCTAGCTAAATGTTAGAACATACGTTAATAATTGGGATTTGTTGTCTAGTCCCATAACTGTGAAGCCATTGTCACATTAGATAATTCAATAACTCAACATGCTACAAAAAGAATAGGAAAGACACACTCTTGTCCAACTATAGACAACAACCTTCTCATCAACAGAATCTTAAAAACCATGTGAATCTGACCTCAACAAATTTAAATCCTGTGTCTTAAATGCAGCCTGATATCAAATGCTGCTATCAAAAAAAAAAAAAAAAAAAAAAAAGTGGCTGAGAGAGGAAGAAAAATGTCCCTTATAGGATCCAGTTGATAACAGAAGAAAAAAAGCTAGCATGGAGTCTTTCCTACTGGACATGAGCGATTTCACAAAATATAAACATCATAAGAAGACTCTTCACTGACTTGATGGAAAAAGACCAAAACAAGAACACTCTATAATCATTGATAAATTATATCTGAAAATAGCCAAATACAAGGGCACCATTCTGCAATAACAAATCCCAAATATTTGTCTCACTGGAGATATATATGATAACAGATAGATGGATAGATAGATAGATAGATAGATAGATAGATAGATAGATAATGTGTGTAAACATACATGCATACACTTATACACATATATCTCACACACACACACGCACACACACACACACACACACACACACACACATCAGATCTCTTCCTTTCCTACTAGTGCCTAATCTGGAATAGACCACTACTTCCTTGAGTGCTCTTCTATGCCATTTAATTATTGGCTCACACCTTATAATATCCTCTCCTTATAGAGACATCTTTTGACTCCTCCAATTATATTGCTATAGCAAAAGAATTAATTTAACTGTGATTGATCCCAGCTGTGATTTTATGGGTATTTGGCCCTGGGCATTAGTAATGTCAATGACTAATTGAACAAGAGGTCACTAGAAATATAACATATGGATATTCTGGTTAGGTAATACTTAATCAAGTCTGGTTGGCAGAAGCCTAAATCAATTCATACTCATTTTTCAGGCCTAAGCCAATTTGCAAAGAAAAACTCAAATGGAGCTGGGGCTTTTTGAAGCAGAGGCCTGCACTGTGGCAATAGTGGCAAATAGTACACCTTTCCTAGCCCAATATGTGACCACTTACCTGGGAGTCTGTTCAAAATAAATAGCTATCATTGTAATATAAGATACTTTCTGTCATGAAATAAGCAATGACCTTTTCCCCCTTGGGGGAAAGACACTTCTAGCAAAGATATTTCAAGCCCTGCTCACAGGGCTTTTGCCATATGGTCTTATCTATTGCCCTGATTTCCCGTTTAAACATCATCTCTGATTAAGGGACAGACTGCTTGACCAAGGATATACAGAAAAGGGGTCACACCCATAGAATCATTTTACCGTGTGCTCCATAATTCAAAAGCAGCTGGTTACACAGAATTGTGTTATGACCCACAGGATGCTCAATTTCAATGCCAACTGGCAGACAACTTCCTAAGATTGGAGTACTTTCCTAAATAATTCAGTTTATAACATAATCAGTAACCAATAAAGGATGCTATATGTTTCATAGCCAGAAATATAGATCCACAAACCAAGAGATTTAAGATAGCCGTGGTCCTTCTTACTGCTATATCAAACAAGCCACAAGTTTCCACAGGTTTGAAGGTTCTATTGTGTACAAAGAAATGCTTCCACCATGGAATATGGCAATTAAACCATCCTTTTGGAATCAGAGACAGCTCTTTGACCATTACAGGTTCCCCATGCCACCTATCATGATATGAGACTCAACACAATGGGTAGCTGGTTTGCCTGAATCTCTAAGCAGAAAACGAGCTACTCTCTTCTTATAGTCTCTTGCCCAGTATTGTCAACTGAAAAGTAATGAAACTATATAAAGACAATGCTAACAAGGATTCGGATGTTACATCAATTTTGGTCATTTCGTCAGAGAATCGGGCGCTTCCTAGGTAATGGCAGAGGGTAAAGAAAACATAGAGTGTATGGTAGAAAAAGAAGCTAAGAATAACAATTAAAGCCTTATATTCAGCTGCAGTAGGTATGTTTTATGTTATTTATTTATGGCTACTCCTTTTTATTTACTATTTTACATGAAGGACACCAATGGTGAATAATATTTATATTTTAGTTGAAAATGTGACCTAATTGCCAACACCCCATTGGATATGGTAGCTAATGAAAAGTTATGTATCTTCTGTTTGGGGTATAAAAATGTACACTCAAAGAAGAGGAATATTTTATTTTAATGAATGTGTAATAGATGTTCCTATTTTCATGATACATGTAATATTTTGATGCATTGATTAGTGTGTAAAGATCAAAGCAGGATAATCAAGATATTCACCTCCTTAAATATTTATATTTACTTTATGCTAGGAACATTTGAATTAGTCTCTTCTAGCAATTTGGAAATATACTAAAGATTACTGTTAACTATAGTATGAATGTTTTTTGACAGACAAAATATAAAGACTGAAAGTGACATCTTATGTTATGAATGTTATTCTCTACTTTCTGCATCCTATTCTATGACTGAGAGGTGGACTTTTATTGGCCACATCAATGGATTGATTACTTTCAATTTTATGATGAGATTTTAAGAAAAAGAGATGCTGACAGGGGATACAGAGAATGGGAAAAGAGAGAGTTAGATGTATTTAGTCCCCCAACTCTCTCCTATTCTGCCATATCTCTCCGCATTGGTTGTGCTAATCTTATGAAGGAGAAAGTTCCTGACAAGTGATCCTTTCCACACAGCTCTCCCTGTCTGTCTCTCTGTCTGTCTTTTTCCCTATCTCTATAAATGGACACTGTATTACCACTTGCTCCTTTTCTTAAAGTCAGCCCCACACCTTTGTAACTACTTTAACTCTTTTCAGATTTTAGAATATTTGAGAGTACCATTTCTTTTTTCCAAAAGCTTGATACACTAACTTCCTCAAGCCAGTTTCATCGTATTTTTACAAGCATTGGATGTTCATGACTTTTTCAATTCTTACAGTGGTTTCTTTCACTCTGTAACAAATTATGATTAAATAGGTGTGTTATCTGTGCTATTTAATTTTGCTATACCCCACAAACTATGCTTTCTATTTTTTTATGACTCCTCCTTTTTATTTAATATTTTGCATGAAGAACACCAATGGTGAATAATATTTATATTTTAGTTGAAAATGTGACCTATTTGCAAACATTTCACTGGGTATGGTAGCTAATGAAATGTTATGTATGTTCTACTTTGGGAATAAAAAATTATACATTTTATAATTGATTTTTTCACCTTTTCCCTCTTTATCATTATAGCATTTTTGAGATTTTCAAATACAGCTTAAAATTGTTTGCTCTAGTCTCTTATTTTGTTTTGTACTAGAAAACATGAACTCAGTCTCAAAAATATTTAATGCCTCTTTTCAAATTCACACTTGTATATTCAACACATATTTANGTTGAAAATGTGACCTATTTGCAAACATTTCACTGGGTATGGTAGCTAATGAAATGTTATGTATGTTCTACTTTGGGAATAAAAAATTATACATTTTATAATTGATTTTTTCACCTTTTTCCCTCTTTATCATTATAGCATTTTTGAGATTTTCAAATACAGCTTAAAATTGTTTGCTCTAGTCTCTTATTTTGTTTTGTACTAGAAAACATGAACTCAGTCTCAAAAATATTTAATGCCTCTTTTCAAATTCACACTTGTATATTCAACACATATTTATTGAGCATCTACTCCATGCAAGAAACTGCCCTAGCCATTGCAAATATAATAGTAAACAAAATATTCTAAAGACTCCTAACGGACTAATATTCTATTAGGGAGAGAAACCATATAACATAAACATAGAAACAAATGTGTAATTTAGTCACATTAACATTTTTGTCTATTTTGACTAAATTCTATATTTAAAGTATATTGATCATGAATTTTACATTCCTCAAAATCTATAGAATGTGTAACACAAAGAGTAAACCTGAATATAATCTATGGATCTCAGTTGGTAGTACATTAATATTGATTCATATATTATAGCAAATGTACCACACTAATGCAAGGTGTTAATGATAAAGCAAATAGTTCACAAATAATAATAGAATATAAATTTATACTTTATTGATAATTTCAAATAGTCAATTGATTCTTATAGAATGCTGTTATTGATTTTGGTCAAATGCCCATATCTCTAGTGTAGGGGAGATTAAATTTTACCTCTACTTTCTAGAGTTTTTCAATTGGACATGACAGTTACACTGAGCAAAGACAGCTGAATAGAAAAAAATGTATACAATTTATTTAATACAAGTTTTATGCTCAATCAAGACTTCATAATGAAATTAAAATCCAATGACACAGAGTTGAACACTTGTACACTGAATTAGACCAAAAGAAAGTAAATTGTGAAAATGTTGCATTGTAAAGGAACTGGGGCTATGGTATACAGTAATTAATTGAGTAGAGAAGTTACTAGGAAGATAAGCATTATTTTGATAAAGTTTGTTTTACAGATTTTCCAGCCTCAGCTTCCCATCCTAGATGATAAGAATTTACAGTGCTGGAATAAGGAAAACATCATCTTTCTTATTGGAATTTTATTTCCTGCTTTTTGAAAACAGAAGAAAGGTCAGAACGTTTACCTTGCATCTGCTGTTTTTCAAGTGCCTTTGACTCAAGATACTCAGTGTACCAGAGTGGCATATTTTGAGGTGGCATGTTCTGATATCCTTCAATAGATAGCCTGTGGTTACACCAGATGAACAAGGATAGTTTTGACATTAAATTTGGTTGATATTTTCTTGCATTAACAAGTAAGAGAAAAATGAAATTACAAAGCCATATGTTAGGCATTCACTTGTTCATTGATCACGTGTGTGATTAATTTGCTAAAACATATCATAATTTTCAAATATTGGAAAGGCATCTCTTTAAATCTTCTGTGCCATTTACAATGTAATGATTATAGTTAAGACAGTTTTGAGCTTAATCTGTGTTATTAACACTTTCTTCAGTCCTGATATGTAGCATTTTCCAATTTCAGGCTGCTAAACTACTATTAGTCACAATCAGGTTGTGAAAGCCTTGCAGAGTCCAAAAATGCCTGCTCTCCAACGGTGGAGAAAATGTGGCCATGGAAAGAAAGGTAGAGGAAGAATCTTTCAGAAAATGAAAAAGTCTCTGCTCTTCCATGAGATTTGGAGTTTGCTGTTGACCAGTGGCCATGAAATATTTATCCCTCCTATTTCTAAATGAAATTTTACTATGCTAACTAATATACAATTGCATATGTGATACATTGCAAGGAAATAACCTGAAGAATTTCACACATGACCCAAAGAATCTGAACTTCAAGGTGGATGCAGCAAATGAAGTAGGATCTGTATTGTTTTTTATAGAAAGTGGGAGAGTTTATATTCTTTAAAAAGATGAGATGAGTGTGCAGGACTACTTGGAAAGGGAATGGATTGGATTATGGAAGAAGCTTTTAGTTGAAACCCAGGAAACATGTTCAACTTATCTTTGGTAATTAAGACCTTAATTTTTATGGGGCATATCTTCACCCAGAAAAAAAATATTTATATATGTAAATAAACATACGCGGGTATACCTGTCTCTGTGTGTGCACACATTATATTTCCTTCCCTCTCCTGCAACCACATGTGGCCGTGTGCACAACATAACTGAATTCTGTCCAATGAGATGAAAGGTAAATTCTGGGGGATGTAATATCTCTAATGTGTTCTGAAAGTAGAAGATGAATTTTTCTTCTCCTTCTGTTGAGGATATTTATAAGGAGGGAAGCCATCATGAATCACTTGGATAAGGACAACATTCTAGGCTTGGTATAACCTATAAACCACAGAAAACAAGCAGTAATGAAAGCAGGCTGCCTCCACGATACATATTCGAACAGCCTTGGAGCCTTACATAAGGAGCAATGGCAGTGAATGCCTGAGGGCCATTGGTTATTAAATCCTGTCTTCCACTTACCATCCGAGCACAGGTTTTTTGCTACACTGCTACTACCCAGAGCAAACAAGCAATGATTGTCAGAAGGGTATGGGGGAGAAGGAAGAGAAACATTTTTGAAAGTTTTCTCCAATCTACCCTCTTAAATCTTACTCCAAAATTTCTCATTTTGGGCTGTGGCAACTCAATTTCCACACAGATGTTAATTAAAACATTCTTTAATCTTCTTAGAGATTTGTCAAGTTTTTGGATGCTGCCTGTGTTCCTGGAATTCAGGTTTATTTTGCCTCTTGATTCTAGATCTCTTCAGTATTGATTTTGAGGGAAGGAGCCAGCAGCCTGTGGCAGCTTGGCCTATCTTCACAGAAACTAAACTATAGAGGTCTGTATATTTTCTCTCTCTCTCTAAAAAAAAAAGAAAGAAAGAAAAGAAAAGAAAAGAAAAGGACAATTGTGCAAGAAGTTGAAAAAAACAAAGAACCTACCATTCAACTTGAACCTGAACACTTCAATTTTACTTACTTTGATTACTAGTTCTTGAGAGATATTTCAAACAACCCACCTTGTAGAGTTGCCTAATTATCAGTAGTCAACTAAACCTAATTGCTACGAGTCTGTTAAGATTTGTAAATAGCATAAATCTACTACATGCAAATTAGAGCTTTAGATGATATATTACTGTCATACAAACACCACAAAAGATCAAGAAAGTTGAATAAAGGCTCACTCCCATAGTTTTGTTTGAATGTTATTATGGTTAATTGAAAAACTAGCAGTATCATCAGTGCTATCACTCTCCTGGTTAGTACTATGCAGTTTGTAAAAATGAGACCCCTTCAAACTCACTTCAAATATTAATGTTTGCTTGGAGTTATTTAGAATCCATGAAGGCCAGAATAATTGATTTTATTCCTTTATTTCTTATTTAACATAAATCAAAGTTTTAAGTCTAATGTTCAAATGTAATTTAAAATTAGTTCTGAATTATATAAGGTTGTCCAAATTTTATATTGTCTTATGTTTTCACTTCATAAATCCAAAAGTGATTTATTAATTTCAATTTATTATTGTGTTGTATAGGTTCAGAAAGCAAGTCTCCCTTCTAAATTAAAATGTTCTATAATTAGGTATTTTAAGTATTTCTGATGCTTTTGATTTACTGCATTTGCTCTATGAGCAACTACATAAAATAAATAGTTCTTCTAATATATGGGAGAGCTGATAAAGTTTTTCTACCATGAGTCTGACAGAAATGAGATTTAATCACTTTATGAATGATTTTTTAATTTGGTAATCTTTCTGCTCAATTGAGATCAGCAGGTTTTAAAATAACTGGGTCAGAATATTTTATTAGAAGTCCATGCACTCATATACATGCTTAAAACAATTTATCATTACCATTTCCATTTGAAAAAGTTTTACTGACTTAATTTACTATACAGAGTATGATTTGGTAGGGTCTGATCCTTTTGCTCTTTGGTTAATTAGCAATACAGATTTATTCCTATTTCTTTTTGCCTTTACATTCATGCTCAATTTCATTGAAATGCATAATTAATTAAGTATTCAGCTGCTTGAGTTACAAAGGAAAAACACTACAATGTCTGTTTGTATTTATAATCACTCTAGTAGTAAAATATTGCAAAGTATAAGAAAAAAGAGTGTAAACAAATAGAAGTGAATGAATACTTGAATGTGTTTTGATATGTTTAACAGAAAATTTTAAATTTAAAATGCTAAAATAATGATAAGGATGTAAAATAAACAGTTCAACATTTTAAAGCTGTGATTTTTAAACTATGTTTTTTTTTTTTTTTTTTCTGTGCTTAAAATCAAAAGCGAATCTTTTAACAGTTACCATATCTGGCATATGGCAGGCTCAAATTTTAAGAGAAATTCTAAAATCATCAACATTACTTATCCTAAAATTATGATTGTTTTGATAAAGGTATTTAAATGGCAGTTTAATGGAGAAACAGTTTAATTCCACTGAATTCTGTTGCATTTCTGCGTAATGATTGGGCTTACTCTTTCATCAATCACACAGTTATGAAAGTCAATTATGTGTAAGAAGATGACAAGGTATTGAGGATTCAAAGATGAGTAAGAAATAATCAATGCCCTTGGGATCTATCCAAGATGTGCCTTAATTCCAGTTGAAAGAACACTTGGCAAATCAGACATCAATCTCTACCTCTCTTAAAAATGTTTGGTGCATTTGATATTCTTTCAATGATTTTCCGTTTCATCTCATGTTCAATTTATTATTTCCTGCATATTTCCAAATTTCTACAAACTTGTGCTTCGCTTTTATAAGTTTTTATACTATTGCCTTCAATTCTCATATTAGTGTTACCCACTATGTCTCTCCCATCGAAGAACCTAAGAGGTTTCTTTATTTTGTTTAATGTTCCAAATATGTGTATTTTTTATATTCAGTAAAAGGTGAAGCTAATAGATAAGTACCTGACAAAAAACTCGTTGGAATTTTCTGGCCACTAATAGGCTAATAGGTAAGCATAGTTTCATAAGATTCATTCTTAGGACACTTGACCAATGTAGGGAGCAATGTACCACCTTTAAGTATATATACAAATCTGAAATTTCCAAGGCAATAATTATTTGTTTGAATGTTACTAAGTAATCATGTCTTTAAGATAGATGCATCAATTTTTCCACCAAATTTTAATATTTCATTATTTGTGTTATTTTCACTGCTTAAAAAAATAAACTTTACTGAATACCTTTAATTTGACTTAGTTTATATATGTAAAAACCCTAATTTAATTGACTCTTCCATAATTATTTTTTGTCAGATACCCATTTTAACAGATGAAGAAATTAACACAGAGACATGAGTTTTGTCTAGAAAAGGTTGAAAGGAGGTTCAAAACACGTTTGGTGGTAGAGTGGTTTAATAGAAACTGCTATTAATTACAGTGCCTTCTAGGCAAAAAGAAATTTGATAACTGATTTGACATAAAATATAACTGGAAATTTTTGTAAAATGTTTAATTAACCCTGGCAATTATGGTAAATTCATTAATAAAAAAGTCTCAAAAATATACTCCTAAAAGCTTAATAATATGTACTTAACTTATACACTCTAGTACAATTGTTCAATATCTAAATGTTAGAATTAGGCTGCCTGAGTTCCAACATTACTTGTGCTTTTAATTAACAATGTGATGTCTATTTAATTTACTTTTCCAAAACTCAATTTTTTTCTATTTTCTAATATTTAATATTGTATCCATAAGTTTGCTTTTAAAATTAAATGAAAAGTTTGTAACATAGAGCACATTAAATAGCAAATGTTCTATTAATATTAGCTGTTGTTTTCCTTTAGATGAACTATTTTGCAAGAGTAATTGTATTCTTTGTTTTTCCCAGTTTTCTGAATTCGAAGAATAAAACATTCACATTCCATTGAAAATTTTATCATTGTATAAAAATACACTTGCAAAATACATTCATAAAATTTTCCTTCAATGAATACATAATTTATAGAAGTCAATTTAAAAGAATTTGATAAATGCCTACCTTAAAGTCAAGCTCTTAGGGCAAAAGATAAATATTATACCATTTCCTACCCTCAAAGTAGTAATGGACCAGTTTGAGAATCAGAAAAAACAGCAAATCTTTAAACACTATGCTAATAAAGGGGCAAGCGCAGATAGAAATGAAGTAGAGCAGAGCAATGTTATTGAAGATTATATGTCAGTGTGGGAGTTCATTTTTGTCTGTGTGTGCATGCATACATGTGTGTATATTAAGTGAGGAATCAAGTTTCTGATGCCAAAGAAATCATACATAGAAATACAGGGGGATGAATGACAGAATATATTTAAGGAATCCTCAAGCATAAAGAAAAGCTTGGATACAGTAACTAGAAGGTCCTCATGATCTTGGTCCTGACCGAGTGGATTGATTCTTCTCAGACATACATGTTTGCTCATTGAGGTGTGCAAAAACTGCAGTAGAAAATACAGGTTTACATATCTCAAAGGTAAGAAGTAAGAATTATCTGCTTCTTTATCTGCTTCTTGGTCATGTTTGCAAAGTCCAACAATTTTCTCTCATTACATAAACTTGGGTTCCCTTCATACTCTTGAATCAATCCATGTGTAATGTGGGATGAAAGGCTTACATTTTCCAAGCTTGAATTAGAACCTCACAGCTAATTCTGCAGTATTGCTCAAATGAACTACTTGTACTGACAGAGGGAAGATGACTTGCTCTCCCACGACAACTAATTGTATTGCCAAAAATTTAAGCACATATTTGATTGTCTAAAAAATAAGCTAAACAGCAAATTGGAACAAAACAAAATTCAGAAATTGCTGAAGTCGGGGGTCATGGCACTTGCATATGCTTTATGGATGAATTTCATGTGGACTAGGCTGAAGGCTATTATACATTTTCAAGTAATAGATACCAGGGACATAAGCTCAGACACTGATAATGAAGATGATGAGAGGGGTCATATCAATGATATTTAGTTTTCAAATCAGTGAATGGATAAAAGATATTTGATATGGGGAGTCTGGTTCCAAAATAGCGGCATAGAAGCAAGATGGTCTCACTTCCCCCAAAATAAAACCAAAAACAAATAGACAGTGCTCAGATTATCACCAGCAATATCCCAGAACTCAAATAGGAACATGAGTTACTTGTTACGGCCACAGAAAAGTGAAAAATCTCTGAACAGATGGTAGGAGAATCAGACTTCCACATCCACAATGGTACCAAGTATGTAGAAAACTTTTCCCTATCTT
The DNA here is from genome assembly GCF_001698545.2 of Rhinopithecus bieti. Classification (NCBI taxonomy): domain Eukaryota; kingdom Metazoa; phylum Chordata; class Mammalia; order Primates; family Cercopithecidae; genus Rhinopithecus; species Rhinopithecus bieti. The sequence continues at coordinate 328,926 of NW_016806984.1, read as the reverse complement.
ACAGCTTCTACACTGGAAATAGTGACATCAAGGTGAAGAACCAACTTCCCCAACCATTCTGAGTCCTTGAAAGGAGATCTGTTCTTGCCTTAACTCACAGAAAGCACTGAGTGCCAGAAAGAATACTCCTGAAGACAGGCAGAAACAAAAGGGGAAGGCAAGAGTACCATCCCCAAACTCTAAAAACTCTGCTCTGTAACTTGGCCAAAATGACACCAAATCAGAGTGGCTGTTCAGCAGCACCATATTGTAAGAGGTTCATTAAAAATGTCTCCTAGGTACAAACCCCTAGTGAGTATTCTTACACTGCTAGAATATCCCCTTTGGAACCTCCCTCATTTCGAAAAGGCAGTGCTATGATTGTTTACCAGAGTCAATGTGAATCTGAGCCTAAGGCACCACCTAGAGCCAAAAAGGATTCAGTGACCTAGCAGTAAAGAGCCTCTAAGCAAATATATCAAATAAAAACCGAAACAAACCAGAGAACATTGGAATAAACAACTAATCTTTCAGTGTGAAGACATGTATGTACATACACAAGAAACTGCAGTAAACAAGGAACCATGATGTCCAGAAATGGACAAAGCAAGAAACCAATGACTAACCCCAGTGGAATGATAAAATTTCAGCTCTCTGATAAAGAATTTAAAACTGCAGTTTTAAGGAAGCTCAGTGATCTTCAAGAAATATAGAAATCTCTCATCAAATAAAAATCTAGGACCTGATGGCTTCACTGCTGAATTCTACTAAACATTTAAAGCATAATTAAGACCAATTCTACTCAAATTCTTCTAAAAAATTGATAAGGAAGGACAACATTCAAACTTATTCTATGAGGCCAGCATTATCCTGTTACCAAACCTAAGCAAGGAAACAACAACAAGGAGGAAAACTACAGGCCAATATCACTAATGAACATAGACGCAAAAGTTCTCAACCAAATATTAGCTAATTGAACACATTACACATTAAAAAGATCATTCATGTGATCAAGTAGAATTCATCTTACTAATGCAAGGATGGTTCAATATTTGTTCATCAGTAAAGATATACATCACATTTATAGAACTAAATACAATGCTATGTAATCATCTAAATTGAGGCAGAAAAAAAATTCAATAAAATTAGCATTTCTTTATGATAAAAATGCTCATTAAACTAGGTACAGAAGAACATACTCCAAAATAATTAAGGCCATATATGAAAAAAGTACAGCTAACATTGTAACTAATAGGGAAAATTGAATACTTTTTGTCTAGGATCAGGAACAAGAAAAGAATGTCCATTTGTACCATATTAATTCAAAATAGCACCTGAAGTCCTGGTCAGAGCAAGTAGGCATGATAAATAAATAAAGGACATCCAAATTGAGAAAAAAAGAAGTTAAATTAAAGGGCATACAAATTGGGGGGTGGGGGGGAAGAAGTCAATTAATTTACCCATGCTCACAAATGACATTATCTTATTCTTTGAAAAATTTAGACTCCACCAAAAAAACTCTTAGAAAAGATAAGTTCAATAATGTTGCAGGATACAAAATTAAGACACAAGTATCAGTAGCATTTATACTTACTAACAGTGAATAATCTGAAAAATAAATCAGAAAAGAATACCATTTACGATAGATACAGAGAATGTAAAATTCCTAAGAATCATTTTAACCAAAGAAGTGAAAAATCCGTACAAGGAAAACTATAAAACACTGATAAAAGCAGTTGAAAATTTCACAAATGAATGGAAAGATATTCCATGCTCATGGAACTAATATTGTTAAAATAATAATACTATAAAAAGCAATTCATATATTCAATGCAACTCCTATTAAAATACCAATGACATTCTTCAAAGAAATAGAAAAAGATCCTAAAATTCATGTCAAACCATGAAGACCTTGAATAGCTTGATCAAAGAGAACAAAGCTGGAGGCATCACATTAACTGACTTAAAAATTTGTGACAAAGCTATAGTAATCAAATCAGCTTGAAACTGGCATAAAACAGACTCATAAACCAGTGGGACAAAATACAGAATGCAGACATAAATCTAAACATTTACAGCCAACTTATGTTCAACAAAGGTGCCGAGGACATACTCTGGGGGCAGTCCCTTCAGTAAATGGTGCTGGGAAAACTGGATATCCAAATGCAGAAGAATGAACTAGACTCCCTATCTCTCACCATACACAAAAAATCAAATTGAAATAGATCAAATGTTTAAATAGAAGACCTGAAACTATAAAACTACCGGAAGAAAACATTGGGGAAATGCTCCCCAGAGGTGGTCTGGGCAAATATTTCTGTGTAAGACCTCAAAAGCACAGGCAACTAAAGCAAAAATAGACATATAAGATTACATCAAGCTGAAAAGCTTCTACACAGCAAAGGAAACAATCAACAATTTATAGAGACAATGCATAAAATGGGAGAAAATCTTTACAAACCACCCCCTTTGACATGGAATTAATAACCCAGACATATAAGGAGCTAGAAGAGAATAACTGAAATATTTCTGGCATAAAGAAAAGACAAGGCAAGGTGATTCACATCTGTAATCCCAGCACTTTGGGAGGCCAAGGCAAGTGTATTACTTGAGCCCAGGAGTCTGAAACCTGCCTGTGCAACATGGCGAAACCCTGTTATCTAAGAAAAATACAAAAATTAACCAGGTGTGGTGTTGCATACCTGCAGTCCCAGCTACTTGGGAGGCTAAGTTGGGAGAGTGGGAGTTTTGTTTGAGTATGCGAGGCAGAAGTTGCAGTGAGCCGAGATCACAGCAATGCACTCCAGCTTGGGTGATGGAGCAAGATCCTGTCTCAAACAATAAGAACAACAATGATAATAGACAGATATTTAAGATGATGACATTCCAAGTACACTGATTTGATCTTTACAAATTATTTGAATGTATTCAAAACTGTGAACACCTATTATGCATCAATTAGTAAGAAGCTATAGTCAAGAATAACTCCCAGACTTCTAGATGGGCCTGATTTGGGGTAAGAAGATGAAGCAGTTGTAGGGAATCTGTGCTTTCTCTATCCTAGAAGCCATGTTAAGTGCTTTGTTACAAAATTATTTCTGCTTAATCCTCATGACAACAGTAATGAAATAGAGTATTCATTCCTATTTGACAGATAAAGACACTGAGTCTTATAAACTAAAAATAAGAGAAACTTTCTCAAGGTCCCTCAGTAAGGTTAAGTTAAAATTTGGTTATAAACCTCCTTCTCTGGGAAGATAAAAATATATCCAGATTTACATAAAGAGTAAATAGCAGAAGTGGAGTTAATATTTAGCACAGAATATTTAGGAAAATTATGTTGAGATAAAGAATATAAGGTGATATAAGTTACATTAATAAATAGCTGCAATATTAATGAAATTTCCCCTGATTCTAAAATGGCACATTTTAAAATATTGGAACTTAAAACTATTATGTATATAGTTCAGCATGTGTATTTAGTTAATACTAACCTGATATAATTTGCCGTATGTATTAGTTAAATCAGTCTTAACTGATAGAGCTAGTTTTATATATTATCTGTGACTCTTATACTCTGCATTTTTACAAGCATCTGAAATCATAGTTATTTCACAACCTTTTGTGAATGATTTTTTGACAATTTAACAGGCAAATTGTACTCATTTCTGATTCTTAACCCTGGAATATCTTCATTTTACGTTTTACACTTTCTCCCTTCTCTCCAGATTTTAGCTGAAAATGCTTTTAATCAGATCACCAACTCCTGCCAGATGCATTCGTCCTGGGCCATGTGAGAAGTGCCCAATTCGTGCCAAGTCTCTCAAACCAAATTCAGTTCTTCAACACCATCTACCTAGCCAATGCTTCATTTTTTCATACACTCTTTTCACTTTTAATGTCATACTATTCAATAGGAAAATGAGATAAAAACACCATCTGTGTCCCCTATAAATAAATTCAATTTACTAGATAAAACTGCAGGTTTATTTTAGCAATATCACTTGCTTCTGCACTGGTCAGAAGGGGGTAGAGGTTGATGGGTTTGATAAATCTTGGCATACTCTCTATCATTTCTTAGTAAAACATTTCAGAAAAGCAAGATATTTCTAAATTAACTTCATGAGGATTCTGTCTCTTACAACGCTGACCTTCTTTCCAAGAAACTGTGGCCTAATTTTCCAATGACTTTTAGGAGAGGTTGACGTGATTTCCAATAAAGTAGTGATTTTATTTTCTTGTTTTTGTTCTTGTTGCTTTTGTTGCTGTTTTTATCCTTTATGTCTACATGTTCTAAGAAGAACCACATAGATAAAGAAGCTTCTTAACCATTAAGTAGGCCATTAATTTCTGCCCCTCTAAGCTTGTGATATCAATTCCTTGTCAAAGATAAGGATAGTTTTCAATACTGCTTTTTCCACTGTTATTTCTTAAACATTTAGAGATTATCATTCCATTATACCTAAATGTAGCTTAATGACACACTCTAATATGTTATCTCCTTATTGTGTAAATATCACAAGGCTATGAGCTTTGCAATTCTAAATTTGTTTCTAGTCTTTCACCTGGAGCTACTGGTCAAAGGAAATTCAATAAGGTCTCTGAATTCCAGTTTGCTCATATCTAAAATAGGTATACATATTTTACATGTATATACATTTTTACATATATATGTCTAAAGGGTATTTAAAATATTTTTTAAAATGTGAATTAGTTATATACAAAAAACATGGTTTTACTTTTCTTTTATCAAATTAGTATAAAAAATTAGAGTGCAATGTTTCTGATAATTTGTTATATATTTTACATTCTGAACTAAAATTTGTCCAAGGAGAGAACTACTCAGAGAAATTGAACCTGTCTTAGACACTTTCGATACCTAAGAACCAATTTTTTTTTTTTTTTTTTTTTTTTTTTTTTTGACAGTGTCTCGCTGTGTCATCCAAGCTGGAGTATAGTGGTGTGATCTTGTCTCACTGCAACTTCCACCTCCCAGGTACAAGTGATTCTTGTGTCTCAGCCTCCCAAGTAGCTGGGATTACAGGCGTGTGCAACCACGCCTAGCTAATTTTTGTATTTTTAATAGAGACGGGGATTTGCCATGTTGGCCAGGCTTGTCCCAAACTCCTGACCTCAAGTTATCCACCCACCTTGGCCTCCCAAAGTGCTGAGATTACAGGCATGAGCCACCACACCCAACCCAATACATATAACACCCAAAGATACAAAAAAAGAGCTCATGGCAAGGTAATATTTGAATGTCCTGGATATATCCACAGGAGCAATATAAATTACTTCTGTTAAACAATAAATAAAACGAGAGCCAGATATTTGCATAATAGGTAAAATCATTGCACATTATTTTGTAAAAGAGAACTTGGACATATTTCCACAGGAAAAGTTGCATATGATTAGGCCATATTTTTTTCATAAATTGATATGCACAATTATAAATCCATTAAAGTAATGCCAAGTTGGGTAGAAGTTAATAATTTTCCATTTAAGAAGCTTGACTGTAAAATAACAAGAGGAATGTGCCTGTACATCTCGCCCGTCTACTGCAGATACACTTGTAAGATAGAACTGACCACTAGAAGGAAAATCGTTCATAGGCTAGAAGCATGAAAGACTTTTACATATTTAACAGAGGGATTAATTTAAATAAGGCATAGATGGCCAACTTATTATCTCATGATCCTGTGACACATCAGTTATCCGTAAAGAAATGGAATCTCGGCAGAACTGCAGGAACAGATTTTATACTGTGGTGGGTGAGTATAGTCTATGAAAATGACAGGAGATCAGCATCACCCAAGAGACGACTTCAGAGCATAAGGAGAGTATTAAGGCAGGAAGGCTAGGTTTCTCTTGACCTAGCCTCCTGTCCAGTTCTAAATGTGTTTTAGATTTTTATTATTTAACAGGATTTTATTAAAATAAAAAAAAATAAAATAAGGCTTCCAATTGTCCCATGATTGTGACTAGTAATACCTGAGAGGTATTTGTAGTGAACCAATTTAACACTCTAATATGAAGTTAATTTCAGAAAAAAAAAAAAAATCAGTGCTAATTCTTTGTTTTCTAGATGTTATATAACTAATAGAATTCAAAGTACTTACTAATCGAATAAAGTGTGTTTGTATTTATAAGCTGCTAGGGAGAGTGAACTCCTTACTAGATGGATATCGTGGTGGGAATATTTAATGCTGTTGCCCTGCCTGTGTCTTGAACTAGCAGCCATTTTTCTGTGGCCTGCACTGTGGCTTATGAAATGTCCAAACCCTCTGGGAAATCTAGGGAAAAGACAAGAGAGAATGTGAGAAATACCAAGTTAGGATGAATATAAAATATGTGTAGGAAACAGAAGCAAAGAAAGAGCAGAAAGTCTAGACCTCATGTGACAGTAATTTTTAAAAATCATTTGCTCTCCAGATAAATCAAGATTTTCATTTATTTTATTGTTTGACAATACTATTTTATTTTGCAGTAAACCCTTGGAGCTGCTATAAGTTTAAAATAAGGAAAGCACATGCTTAATTATTAAACTCCTATTTCTTAAGAAAGTTGATTTTAATATATAATTTTCACACAATATTTACAGAAATTTATCTATCATAGAAACTCCAGTGATATTATGTAAATGTTTAAAGTTGCATCAGTGCCCATTTCAATAGTTCCTTTATTTTCAGAGTACTTTACACTAGAGAAAGTATATTTACATATTATTCTATAGAACAAATATTTTTTCACTTAATAGGAGATGATTTTTTGAGATGTGAAAGTCCTATTGCAGATAGGAGTGCAAATGGTTAATTTGGAGAGGTAATGTTTATGTGGTAGACAGAATAACACTCCTCCAAAGGTGTCCATGTGCTAATCCTAATCTTTGGAATCTTTTAATATGCTAATTTATCTGGCAAAAGGGACTTTTCAGAAATGCTCCCTGAGTGTCTTGAGCTCCTTATGGGTGAATTGGAGAGGTAGGAGAATCAGAGTTATGGTGAAACTTTAACATTCTGTGCTGCTAGCTTTGAAGTTGGAGCAAGAGGCCCTAAGTAAAGGAATGCAGGCAAACACTTGCAGATGCGGGAAAAATAAAAAAGCAAAGTTCTGCCTAAATGACAGAAATTTATTTTCTCACAGTTATGGAGCCTAGAAATCCTCTATCAGGGTGCTGACAAGGTTAGTTTTCCCTGAGACCTCTCTGGTCAGCTTGCAGATGGCCATCTATTCATTATGTCCTTACATGGCCTTTTCTCACAGAGAGTGTATCCTGGTGTCTCCTCCTTTTCCTATGAGGACGCCAGTCATACTGGATTAGGCTCTACCCTAAAGACCTTATTGGAACTGAATTACCTTTTTAAAGACCCCATCTCCAAATACAGTTACTTTCTGAAATACTGAGGAATAAGACTTTAACGTATAAACTTGCGAGGAGATAATTCAGTCCATAATGTGGAAGAAGAGAGTTGAGCAGAGAGTGACGCAGACTGCAGTGTGGCTCTGACAAAGCTTCACTTGAAGCAATTGTCCAGAATACAGATTGCCCAACAGTGGAATCTCAAGTTTGTAGAAATCACTAGGCTCCATTATTACCATCATGCTCAGCCATTGGCTGTGAGCTTCCCTACAAGCTCAGTTCATGAGCTTCCTACTTTAAAAATATAGAGGGTCGGCCGGGCATGGTGGCTCACGCCTGTAATCCCAGCACTTTGGGAGGCCGAGGCGGGCGGATCACAAGGTCAGGAGATCGAGACCACGGTGAAACCCCGTCTCTATTAAAAATACAAAAAATTAGCCGGGCGCTGTGGCGGTTGCCTGTAGTCCCAGCTACTCAGGAGGCTGAGGCAGGAGAATGGCCTGAGCCCAGGAGGCGGAGCTTGCAGTGAGCCGAGATTGCGCCACTGCACTCTAGCTTGGGCGACAGAGCGAGACTCCGTCTCAAAAAAAAAAAAAAAAAAAAAAAGAAAGAAAGAGGGTCAAAAAACAAAACACCTGTTGGGTACTATGCTTATTACTCAGGTGACTAAATAATCCGCACACTATACACTTGTGACACACAGTTTACCTATATAAGAATCCTGCAAATGTACCCCTAAATCTAACAAAAAAGTTTAAAAATGAAGTGAAAGATCACTATCACTTTATTGTATCTGTCACCAGCTATATTTATCATGGGGAAAACACTAGGAACTTAAGCATATTTTTTCATTGGGACCAATTTAGAAAGATGAATATTTTATGGCTTCACTTACGCGTTGATTCCTGCATTTAAATGCAGATCCCTGTTTTCTTTTATTAAGTCCAATGTCGAGGATGTTTAATCCAATTGGCCTGTGAGTGAGTTATCTAAGATTGGATATTTGCCCCTCCACCTTCATTCTCTTCACTAATTCAGGCTGTGCAAATTCTTCTCTGAACAGACAACAAAAACAAATAGAAAGAAGACTGGAAATAACACCAAATAATATGTAGGTCTTGTTGAAATTAGCCCTGGGGCTGGACATAATGCAAGCAAGGAGATGAGTACATTTGGGACTTAATGCTGCCAGGAACAGTCATTCTCACAGCAGTCACCTGGAAGAAACAATTATGTAGAGAGTCAGAGTTCTTTGATGTATTTTTCTGCACATCTAGTTGTTTTATTATACCTAATCTACTACTCCCTGGACTGATAGTGTAATGTAATTGCATGTATAAAACAGATCTTGTTACTTTGTTCATACTTCAATATTTTGTGCTCTGGGGGAAAATCAATTCTATTAAATAACACATTTTGCAGCATTCTTTTATCTTTTATTCAAGGTAGGGCAAACTGTGGCCATTAAAAACAAATACTAAATGATGAAAATCATACAAAATATGTTCTCTGACTACATAAAGAATTAAGCTAAAATTCAATAACAAAATAACCAAAATCTTCAAATATTTGAGGATTAAACATTGCTTAAATTCATAAATTTTTAATGGACATTTGAAAATATTTTGAAGCAAATGGTAATGAAAGTATGACATTGCAAAACACATGGAATGCAAAGTGAAATATGTACACTTAACTTCACATAATATAAAAGAGGGCAAAAAGTGAACAAATCAAGTAATTTCTATAGAAATTTAAAACTTCAGCAAATTAAACTCAGTAATAATGAAATATAAGAATAGAAATTAGTGATAAAGAAAAACAATACAAGGCAAGTTTGTTTTTTGAGAAATCTAATACATTTAAAAACATGTGGAAATACTGAGGAAAAAAACACTAGGAAGAAGGTAGGGCAATCAGTATCAGAAGGAAATCAATATCAGAAAGATGCCCTATTCCGCGGTCATCAACAAGATAACAAATCTCTTATTTAGAAGAATCTCACAGGAATAAAATTTAAAATTGTATTAAGGACAACTTTCTAGATATACCTAGTTCACCAAAACTGACACAAGAAGAATTGGAAAATATGATTTGTCCTGTGTGTATTAAAAGCATTGGTTACATACTTAATGACTATTCTACAAAGAAAACACAGGATGGTTTGACCAAGGATAGCTTCCAAACATTTCAGGAATAAATATTATTATTCCTACTCAAATTCTTCCAGAGAATATAAAAGTGTTTTCCAACTTTTTATAAAATCCCTATAAACTTTTCCATTAAAACCTGATGAGAACTTATAGATGAAATTGGAGAGAAATCTTTCTCAATAATCTATATTTGTATCATTATAAAAATATTAACAAACTTAATTAAGCAATATCTATATTTTAATTATATAATTTTGAATTTTTTCCAGGAAGGCAAAGATTAAATGGTGTTTGAAAAGTAATTCATTTAATTTACTGCTACTACCAATTTCCTTCTAATTTGAAGAAATTAAACCATCTGATAACTAAACAAGGTTAAAAGTAGTAATAAACTTAATTAAAATTAAATTTGATGATGCAAAAAGATATGAAGAATGAGAGCATAGTTTAGTGGGACAGGAAAGGACATTAAGTTTGAAATTTAGGAAAAGCCTCTCTAAAGTGGTACTGTTTCAACTAAGATTGAATAGAAAAAGCCTCTACCATAGAAGCAACTATTGGAAGAACACTCTGCACAGAGGACTCAGTCCTTGCAGAGATTCTTTGGCAAGTATTTGAGAGACAGGAAAGAACCATGGGTGAATTTTTATTGCATCTGCATTTAAACCTATACAAGTCATTAAAACTTATTTTCTTTCATGCACACTCCAATTACTACCCTGATTTTCTCCATATTATCATTAATTTCTAACAGAATTGTAACCTACTTTTTATATCTTCTACTTTCATTAAACGTGTGCAGTATGGCTTTCTTACCTGAAATTTCATAAAAGCCGACTTTGCCTGAACTTCTTAAGTATTGGTATTACTCAGTTAGTATTTATGACTATGTCCTCATCTATTACCGATCTATACCATTATCATCAAAGTGAAGATTCCCATAATCTAATAGACCAGCCCTCCAGGATTATCTCCTCAGCACTAGACTCATCCTATTGGATAACTTCATCTCAACAATTCATATGCAACTAAAATTCAGAATATCTATTACTGAACATTACTCTCACCAAACTGTTCCTTTGTAGTGTTCCATATCTTGATATGAAGCACCACTAACCACCCACATTCCTAATCCATACATGTAGACATCAGTACTAATACCTCACTCTCCATAACCACATCATCACTGAATTATGAAGTCCTATCCTTTCAATCTCTTATGTATTTGTGTAATTCGTTTTTCCTTTCTCACTTTGTTTCTGGATACAGACTATGACACTTCTTTCCTGGACAGTAGCCAATCTAACTTTCTCAAGTAGATCATTCTTCCATGTTAATTATCCACATTATTTTCTTTCAAAAAATAAAAACTAATAATATTATATATCTCCCTCCTTTATGAGTTCCACATTGGATTCCTATCACTCCTATAAGACACTCCAAGTTGTCTAAAAGTGCTGATCTGATCTGATCCGATCTCATTTTTCTCCTCAAACTGAGTTATACTTCAGCCTTGCTAAACTACTTTTAGGTTTTGAAGGTGCTAGATACTCTACATGACTGGAACAATTATCCTTAATTTGCCTCCCAATAAACCTTACTTCCAAACATTTTCTTTCTAAATCGCTCTCATTGTTTAAGTGTCACCTAAAATTTCTCCTCCTGTGTGAGATTCATTTGTCTGCTATGCACTGTCATTCCACACTATACTCCCCTTATAACGGTCATCTCATTTCCCTGGACTTTTAAAATTACTTACCTGCTTTCTCTCTTAGAAAGATTTATGGAGAAAAGGGCCCACTTCATTATTCACTTATTGCTCTATAAACCAGCATTTAGTACAGTGCCTGGCAACAGAGTTGGTGCTCATTGAATAAAGCAATAAATTAGTGAATTAATGTTTCAAAACTACATTCACAGTTGATGCATTAAGCAAAGCAGGAAAAGGTATGTGACAAATGTGCACTGAAGTCCCTTTTTCTTTTCATTTTTTTTCTTTTGGAAAATTCTGAAACGTTTCAATCTTAGAGATAAGTAGGAGAATAATAAAACAGATATCTACTTAGTATACAGATTTAATAAATGTTAACATTTGACCTACTTGGTTAAGATTTTTTAAAAATCATAAATACTACCACGATATGCTTCAAGTCATATTGCATCCCATTCTCCTAAATTCCTCTCCAGAGACAATATGCTCAAGTTGATGAGTTCCCACTCTACCCAGGCTTCTGTGAGTATACTATATATGTCTGCAGCTATGAACAACATCTCTTCTAAATTGAGCTTTGTATGTTTTAAATGGAATCAAATTCAATGTATGGTTTTTAAAGCTTATCTTACCTCGTTATGTTTTTGAGAATCAGCCATGTTGGCAAAAATAGAGCTGATTTATTCATTTTATGTTCTGTAGGCTTTCCACTATATTAGTCCACTATATTTTACTATTTCTTTAAGAATTCTTTTTTGTAAGCCTAGCAATGATTTAATGAACAACTTGTATGTATTTTCATTAACACATAAACAAGGATTTCTGTTTATTTGAGTCGAGAATAAAAATGTCAGTCTATACTACACAAATTTCTGACACTGAATAAATTACCAATACATTAGTTTTGAATTGTATGTCTTAAATATTTCTTGTATTAATGTCTATCCTTTATATGCCAGTTTCCACCAAAGTTCTATTAAAAAGTTCAAGCAAGATTGAAAATGTATTGACTTGCTTTGTAATTTTGTTGATGGACTTGTGGATTTTAAGAATGTATTATTAAGTATATAAATATTCAGAACTGTTATATTTCCCTTGGATTTTTTCATTTTAATTAACTAATAGCCTTTATTTTATAATAATATTTTCTGTATAAAATCTATTTTTTAACAGAAATAATAATACACTAGTTTTTTTTTTTTTTAGATAATTTTGTCTCAGATGTAATATTCTATCATTTGGTTTTCAAATTTACAATTCTTTGTGGTGTAGTTGTGTCTATGGATTTTTCCTTTTTTGTGTGTTTTAAAAATTAAACTGGGAACAAATGGTATGAAAGATTTTTTTTTAATCTATGACAGTCCTGTATACACATGTTTGTGGAGCCTCCCCATGGGGAAGTTTCACATTTACTTGCATTCCAGGGATAGCTGAGATTTTTGCTAATTTTCCAGCTACAGGTTCCCACACAATTTGAGTGGTGTGAATTCAGATCAGTCATCATACAAAGCACAATTCTTCACTTTAAAATTATTCCAAGTGACTTCCTCTCCATGGACTAGGGAGGTCAGCCTGCTCCAGGTCCAAGTTCATCAGCTCTTGGGGACTCAAGAATGTTTCTAGAGAGTTCATTTTCATCTCACAACTAGAATGGTATTGGTGTAAAAGTCTCAGTCTTTAGAAATGAATTTAATACCTGCCTATACTGTTTCAATTTTGTAACTGCTAAGCACTCCATATTTGAGCTCCTTCATTTCTGTGTCCAGGGATTTTTCTTTCTTGCTTGTGAACTTGTATATAAACTCTAGAATATTTTATCATAGTTTTTCCATTATTTTATTGTATCAGAATGAATGGAAGAGGTTTTGAAAATTACAGGAGATGAGGAGAGAAAATTAAATTAGTAGTTAGCATTAAAAATTAAAACAGAAAATGACTAAAATCTAAATGTCAGAAAATTATACATTATTTGGCATTCCACACATATTAACACATTCAAGAAGTTCTAAAATAATTCAAGGTATGAAAATTAACAACGTATATTTTGATATAAGCTCATTTTTAATGATGTCAGACATGATTAGAAAACATTAGCAATATTAACAATTTTAAGAGAAACTGTATGTATAAGAGTGTTACTAGAAAGTCATTTAAGAAATAAACTTTATGTTGCTAGAAAAAGATTTAGTGGTAGTGGCAGTAAGACAGTTGATAGTTAAAGTGTTGGTAACACCTGAGAAAACAGTAGTTGAAAAAGCAGCTGAAGAAAGCCAAATCTTGATTATCCTACATGTAGCAAGCATTGTGATAGGTGGTTTTATATATGTTATGACATTTAATACTACTAGAACTTTATATTCTAGCTATTATTCTTATTCTGCAAATGAGGAATCTGAGCCTCATGTTTTAAGTAACTTGCTTACGATTACATAGCTAGAAAGTTGTATGTAGGATTTCTTATTGTGTCCTTAGCTTTAAAGATTCCGTATAAGAGTCGCATTACACTAGTATTAATTTTAAGTCTTAAACATAACATGCACATTATGAAATATTTAGGGGTTAATGAATTAATTTGAATTCTCTCTTTATCAACCCACCAAAGTGATAAAACTATTAAAATGGTAGGGTATACATTTTTATTCATCTCTTTCCTATATTGATACATATTTCTTATTACATAATTAAGAAATAGAAAATATAGAGGACATGTATAGATGTAAGTACAGATAGTAGCACAGGTTATTAAGTAAGCTTAGGATGAGCATGAATATATAAATTAGAGTCTCATAATTAAGTAAAAATTGACCAAGACGAATATCAGCTTTTTTCAACATGATGTGTACCTTCAGTTCCTATTTTTTCTTTTTTCCTATTCCTTAAGATGGCAGTGATGACTCACTTCTTAGTCTATCACAGACGAACATAATGTCATTAAATATTTAAGAGTAATATTAGTGACTTAAAGTGTCTCACTTTATGTCTCATATAACTATATCATTTTAGAAAAAGAAATGAGGAGTATCCTTATTAATAATGGATGGATTGATCTAATTAAATTTGTTGAACCGCTTACCGTCCACTGAAAGATTAAAAACATATTAGTGGATGAGGTGCTTTTTGTCTTGGTCTACATTCCAAATAAAATAGTTGGAGGCAAATGTTTATGGTTAACTTCCTCGTTAAGCCACGCAATCCCAGGCAAGAAAGAATGAGGGGAAAGGAACAGAAGTAGAAAGGACAAAGAGCAATAGGAGGGCATGTTAAAAGCTAGTCACTATTTTATATCAGTTGATGCTGACTATTCGATTTCACCATCTTCTGAGAACACATATGTCCTGCATTTCAGTACAGATTATCTTAGGGGAAGAATTTTCCTCCCAACTGACATCTCCCCTTTGTCAAAGGTTTTCTTTTCTTTTTTTTTTTTTTTTTTTTTTTTTTTTTTTTTTTTTTTTTTA
>NW_016806984.1:306695-311396 GCF_001698545.2 Rhinopithecus bieti | reverse complement strand
AGCATGTGTAGAACAGAAAGAAGAACTTGATAGCCCAAGACACCAGAGCATGAGTCACTCAAGTTCTGCGAGAAAAGAGAAGCATGAAACTATTTATCATATAGTTAATAAAAATTACAAGTGAATATTTTTATATTTTAAAAACAAATTGCAGAAGTACAGTGACACAAAATAATTCAGGAAATAAATATATAAGCTCCTAAAATAATGTACATCATTATTATTGTTGTCACCTGAATAAAACCTTTATTAATCTCCTTCATCATGACTACTTTTCATTCGGCCATTTTCATTTTCATTAAATTTAAATACACTAAACAATTCTTCAACTTAGGATTTTTCAACTGTTATTTTTCTTAAACATTATATTTTCATATGTAAGACATTAAAATTCATGATTTTAGATTCAACCTTAAAATTAATTTTACTTTTTTAAACTTCTCTAAATTATGTTTCTCTTTAATTTGCATGATTATTTTCAAATTTCAAAAAAAAATACTGACAATTTTTTAAAAGTTTGTCTTTTAAAATACAACAAATTCAGGGAATTTTTAAAAACTGTCTAATTTTTGGTTTTAAGTTACTATTATATCTAACTAATTAGTCCTGCTTCAGATTTTTATCATAAAAATTTAAAAAGAACAAATTTAAAAGCTAAAATAAAAACTGAAATTCTGCCACTTTGTCATTTTGAAAAATTGAATCATGATAGTCATTTTTAAAAAACTATTTTGATAAAACACTACTTATAAATTAATGTGTTAAGATTGAGTGAGAGAAAAATTAAAATTTTCACCTTTTTGTCTAGCTGAATGTATGAGCAAAGCTATTCCTAGAATAAATTTTGGTTACTATTCAATAGATATTTATTCTGACATAATTATGGAATGAATTTCATACTTTTCAAAACAAAGTCTCTAGATTCTTACTATTTTCAAAAATTTTAGTTAGATTTTTTGTTTGATTTCAACAGCCACTAAAACAGCATTCCAACTATTTATCCCTACATATATATCTGAATTTATTTTCAGATTGTCAATCATGCAAAACATTACATAAATCTCTTATTGCATCCTTAAAAACTAATTTTTTTTCTCTTTAAGGAAGTAATGCAAATGATTAAATCAAAATTGCAAAAATAAGTCTATTAATTTTTTAAGGAGTAATTTTGGCTTACTAATGAATTGTTCAATTTTGTTTTCTTTGTAGTAAGCTGATGCTGAATTGTTTGCTGTTCATCCATTGAAAATGAAATCTGTCTTTCTCCCAGTAATTTAACTTTGTGAATAGTTAAAGTAAATTTATATGAGTGACTAGATTAGCTTGAGTCTCAAGGAGTTATTTAGTTTAATTGTCTAGAGGTCTACTTAATGTTGTTGTTTCTGTACCTGTTTTACAAGACTCTCCACACTAATTCAAGTTTTAAAATAAATCTCTGATTCAACTGCTTTCCTTCGGGTTGTATGTTAAAGGCTTACAATAAAGGTTTAAAGCTAATTTAGGAAGACATCTAAACAAATAAAACATAAATCTACCCTGAATATTACCACTTTAACAAACAGCATTGTAAGATTTATACAATTACACATATATTTAAAGAAAATAAAATATAAAATCACTTAAATTCTTATAGCTAGCAATCGTTTGTAAAATCACTTTCTTTTCCAATACATTTAGGTGGTCACATGTTTCTTTCACTTCACTAGATTAGACATAGTTTTTCTTATTCATTATTTTCAGGATAAAACAATCTTGGTTCTCTTTTGCTATTTATATAGTTTGCTTTCGATAGTACAAGGTTGAAATAATGGTGGTTTCTCCTTTTGCTTATCCAAACAGAATGCAAGGACGTATGGACTATGTTGCACTCTCATATGAACGTCACATAAAGAGGAATGAGACAATGTCAAAGGTAGACTCATAAATGAGACCTTTTTGCATGAACACCCAGGAGCCTCTGCTATCCTTTCATTATCTTACCTAGAAAAAAAAATTTAAATCTTTTGTAAGTTTATCTGTTTCCCTTTTTTTAATTTTCCCCATGAAATATTTTGTTTAGTGCTTGGTATGGTGCCAACAATTTTAAATTTCTTAGGCTTTATGAATAATTAGACCTCAGGTAAGAATGGACAGTCAAGATTTATAATATGCATATTTAATATATGCCTGGCAATGTTATAATAACTTCACACTCACTTAATCATAATGACCCCAACAGGGTTGTAGATGCAATAATTATCCCTATTTTTGATGGGAAAACTGAAACATAGAACAGTTAACTAACTTGATTAAGTTTGCATACCAGGGAAGCTGAATATTTGGAGTAAAAACTAGGTAGATTTTCTTCAGACTCCTGGTCTTTATCTTAAAAGCCCTCAGGGTAGACGGAATTCTGTCACTACTGTTTCCTGGCCTTTGAAAAGTTACAAAATTTTTCTCTGACTTTCTTTTTGCTTATACTGGTAATATTAATATTTGACCATTGAGTTGTTCATGTTTGTGGATTTTTAAAAATGTGTCTGTGAATTTGGGGAAATATTTAAACAATCCACTTCCTGCCCTGACCCAAAGCAATAGGACTGGTTTGAATGGAAAGAAGTGTTGATATGTTCTGCTGACTGTATGATGTCCTGCTATTCCTACAGGGCATAATCACTTTATAAGTTACTTTATGAAAACCAGCAGAAAATCATTTTCTTACATAGTTTCACATTTAGTAGACATTTGTCTGATTCTAAACTGGGAGTGCTGAATTCTTACAAGACAAAGAACCTGTAGCTAAGTATTCTCTCTTCCTGATATAGCTTTCCCACCTACAGCAGCATGTTTGAAAATGCATGTTTTCTGATTAGCTTTATATAATTTAACATGCATTATTCAAAAAATTAAAAACTAAGCTAGCTTTATATAAATCATACATAGTTATAATCAAGTTTTAGATCTTTTAGGGGGATATAGTGGAAACAATGTTTTGGACTCTCACCTACTCAAAAAATAAAACTGATCCAATTATTTAGATTTTCAAAAAAATTAATGAGGATGCACTGAGAATGTGTGTTTACATGGAGAGATAATCGTAAGATGCAAAATTAACTGCATTCTAGTGTCAAATTCCCAGGGGATCTTTGACACCATGTCACCATTTATTTTTTGGTTTGTTTCTTTCTTTTTCTTTGTCTTTTTATAAAGAATGAATTATGGATAAGGATAAACAGCACAGGGATGTAAAAAAAAAACAGCAGGCATAACTTTGATGACAACTTTTATGGCATATGTAGCTACCTTCCAATGTTNAAGAAAAAGTAAAAAGAAATTCACATAATTATCTCAAGCCAAAACATCTGTGAAAGTTCTCTGGTACCTTGCATGCATCTAATACTTAAGAACTTTTTTTCTTTAAATTAAAAGTTCTTTCCATCTTCTATCTAAATAACATGAAGTAGAGAAAAAGAAATAGTGTTCATTCGGCAGCAGGGATCAGACAACTTCCTTATTCTGAAATTCAGGCATAAACTGATGTTCAATCAGCCTAGAGCGGAGCCTACAAGGAAATTCCTGTGCAGCAAATGTTTCACCATTATATAATTAATTTTATATATATATGTGTGTGTGTGTGTGTGTGCATTTGTGTACATATATGGATATATAATTAGTAGCCTATTTAGTTTCTAAAATAAAATCTAATACAAATACAAAAATAATTAAAATAATTAAAATTATAATTAATAATTAAGTTAAAATAGGTTGAAACATATATTGTATGCAAGCAGGTTAGAGAAAGGATACGGCCTAATGCTCTCTATTACCTCACACTTAAAAATTACAAAACTCAAAATATTGTAAAAGATAACTAAGCAAAATGAGATGAGTAAGTTACCTGTATGCATGTGTGTGTAATTGATAGAGAGTGAGTGGTGGGAGTGGTTAAAGTTCAGTGTAAATAATAGAGAAATATCCATGGAGTAGAAAGCATGGTGCTGGTCCTTTACATGTATGTAGGATTTCTAAATGTAGACATAATAGCTATCTACAATGTGCGCTGAATACATAGGGCAGAGATAACTGTTTGCCTCTTCAATCACATTTGTTTTTCATTTTTCAATAGCCAACAAGATCTTGATGTCCATAAGGCAAATTTAAACATTCAGGGAAGTTTATGGTCAAAGTTAGATCCAAACAATTTTCCCCATGAAGCAAATAAGCAGTCAATAATGCCTAATTGAGAGAAACATGATATTACACCACAGTCTACTTGGGATGGAAGATATGACTATGGCAAGAAATGTGTGCTCTTTGCGGATAAGTTTGTTTCATATTGAAACTATTAAATACCATGAAAGACCTGTGGAAGTGCATTAAGTAAGGAAGCAGTTACACAATTTCTAGAGAGAAGCAGTAACGAAATGGGCTATATTGGACTGGGTGGTAACAACTGATACATTATGGTAAGTCTACTTCTCCATCTTATCACCCACATGAAGCCACATTGATACCTGTGTCTTTAGTATCATAATGAATTTGGAGAAAATTAAAAGTACTTCAATCAAATTTGAAAGTACTAGATGGTAAAATCAGTGGGTTTTAAGAATAGTTTTAATCTGCCAAAATAAATGGTATTCACATTTTGTGTCTTATCAAAAAATAATGCCAGGCTTTCTTTTTTTTTTTTTTTTTTTTTTTTTTTTTTTTTTTTTTTTTTTA
>NW_016806984.1:292006-302551 GCF_001698545.2 Rhinopithecus bieti | reverse complement strand
TTAGCCAGGATGGTCTCGATCTCCTGACCTCGTGATCCGCCCGTCTCGGCCTCCCAAAGTGCTGGGATTACAGGCTTGAGCCACCGCGCCCGGCGACCATTCGTATTTATTTTCATTTTTATCGCAACAAATTAACATGGTTCCTAATACTTATTATGCAGTAATGATTTGTTAAATGTTATACTTTTTTTCTGTATTCCAATAATCAGAAAATCATAGGATGCATTATGCTTTTCTCAAAGAGATACAATGTTAAATCTTTACTGAAATCCTTAGGGCAATGCAAACACTCTGCTTCATGGCTATAATTTAGTCTATAGACTTTAAATGCTTCACCACGTCACAGGACATAGCATGCTCCTGCCAAGGTGTCCTATTGCTGATAGTACCTGATCAGGAAGTAGTATTCTGGATGCCAAAATACAGTATTCAGGCATCCTAAAGTTTCTGACATCTATAGTTCTATGTATTAGATCACCTCCTCCAGAAAGATAAGTTGCTTCAGTTTACTTTCTCTACTACTGAGAACCAGGCATAATTGTGGACCTCTTTGAAGCCTGGAGGAAATAGATATCATATTTAATTGTATTGCTCTGACACATTTACTAAGTGGCTCATCAGACTGCCAGTTTTTAGTTGGACTGAAAGCAAGAAAAGGCTTTCCAGCTGGCTCAGACTTGATCTACTAAAAGACAGTTTCCACCCAGCCCTTATTAGCCGCTGAATGTGATGATGCTAAAAACGCCTGCCTGATCAGGATGATTCATGACGCCTATCACAGGCTTAGTAGACAAGTGAGAGGAGCGGCTTCTTAGATTTCAGAGCAATGCTAAACTCTCTTTCAAGTGACCAGAAATTATTCTTCACTTGTTATTGTGTGAAGTGGATTCTGAACACCAGACAATGGAACAAATGACAAGTCTTGAACTTTCCATAATAAATTTGGTATAAGTCAAGAACAGGAAACCAAACACCTCATGTTCTCACTCATAAATGAGAATTGAATAATGAGAATACATGGACACAGGGAGGGGAACATCACATACTGAGGCCTGTCGGAAGGTGGGGCTAAGGGGATGGAGAGGATTAGGACACATACATAATGCATGCGGGGCTTAAAACCTAGATGACAGATTGATAGGTGCAGCAAACCACCATGGCACATGTATACCTATGTAACAAACCTGCACGTTTTGCACATGGATCCAGGAACTTAAAGTAAAACAATGTATAAATACATAAATTTGGTGTTAGTTCTTCTGAAAGTTATAAAGTCCGTCACTCCTAGAAGAACTGTACAGGAACTGAGTGTGCTAAGACTCAGCTTGAACAGTTTTTAATGTTCCTGTGTGCTTACTTTTGCCACTTCTTGCCGAACCTGTATTTATAGTCTCATGGGGATTTGCCCATAAAATTTTTTAGCTATACTTAGAATGTTGCAGTTGAACAGGATAGATGAGAAGAGATTGGGAAAGAGAAATCTTGGCAGTAAGTAAAACTGTTACAAATTGTTTTCTACTTATCCTGGAATTAGGGACTACTGCAGGTA
This sequence comes from Rhinopithecus bieti, assembly GCF_001698545.2. Taxonomy (NCBI): domain Eukaryota; kingdom Metazoa; phylum Chordata; class Mammalia; order Primates; family Cercopithecidae; genus Rhinopithecus; species Rhinopithecus bieti. Next base: position 301,002 of record NW_016806984.1, on the reverse strand, counting down.
CAGATACATGGTGAGTCATGGGCAGTAGCTCATGGTTTATATGAATAATGAGGAATTTGGGAAGAACAAGATTGAAGTATTGATGATAAGGCAGCTTGTGAAAGAGGATTGTGGATAGACCTCACTGAATGGGCCTAATGAGTGAGAATACTTACTGCTGACATGAATGTTCTGTAGAGGACACTCTCAATAATTGGATAAACATGGTACCCTAACTTAAGGATGTCAGTCACCTTCTTTCCACATCCATCCTAGCTTTTGGTTAATGGGTTTATACACAGTGTGACCATGGTTTCAAGGACAGATTTGCATGGGCTCAATAGCATCAACTTGTTCACATTAAAGCATGTCGAATACTAGCAATTAAAAGTGCCAATCAAGAAATTGCAGAGAACTATCACTATGGTGCTATATCCTAGAGGATTCAGTTGACCACCTAATAGCAGAATTACTACATTTGATTTTTCAGGAAGAGTGCAGTAATTCTTCCTGACTCTCATAAACATTTGCTTAGAAAAAATAATGTATCTTTTCTGTGTATCATGTTACTGCAAACACATCTTTAATTGATTTATTAAATACTTCTTGTTTTTAAAACATCTTTCATTGAAATGTGGGAATTACATCCCTTTACCTTGAAACCACCTTTTAGAGACTGTTGAGACTAACAGAATATGTCAGAAGTGATGATGTGTAATTTCTGATACTATTTTGTAAAAAGCAATGGAGCGTCTTCCTTGCACACTAGAGCAATTGTGCCTTGACTCCTGTGCTGCCACACAGTGAGGAAGCCAGGCCATATAAAGAAACCACTTTAGGACTTTTAGTCTACAACAGAGGTTCCAAAACCAGCCATACGAGTAGGCCTTCTGAGCTATCCATCTCAGCAGAGTTTTCAGATGACTACAGCTCTCGTCAATATATGAACGAAATTGCATAAAGACTCAAGGCAGAACAATAAGAAAAACAAAATGGCTGTGTGAAGATGCTAAGTTTCGGGATGATTTGTTTGTCTGCCATAGTAACTGCAACAGGATCTTCACTGGTGCTGAGTATCCAAAGAGGTGGTGAAGGGAGGAGATTGGTGCATACATGTGACACCTGTTCTAATGCCCTCTCCCACCTACTTTAAGCATATGGATTCTGGACCTTATTTGTATTTCCTATATTATCTTACAGCAAGGGCACCAAACATGATTTTGGTTTTCTGTAATTAGATACACTTATCATGAGTTTGTTTAATAATTAACTAATACAACCAGAATAGTAAGACTCAAGACTGTTGACTATTGTGATGATGACTTTTTAAGTTTTTTTCAAAGAGCTTCCCAATTTTAGTAGTTGTTGGATAAGTTATTCCAGAGTTTGCATCTCTATGAGCTGCCTCCTGTTTTGAAGGTTTCTGACTTTGTTTATGCATTGGCTCATTTCTACGATCCTGGAACGTGAGCCTAGCATCTCTTAACCTCTCCTAGTGACTTAGTGACTCTCTACCTCTTAATAAATCCCTTTCTACTTAAACTATTTTTGATTCTGTCTCTTAAAACAGAATATTTGAACTGTTAAAACATTTATTTGAGCTGTGTTCAAATAGTTTAAATACTATTTTGAATTATTCTTTAGTTTCCTGGAAAGATAAAATGAAAAAAAGAAAGTCAACTGTCTGGAATACACGGCTCACAAAAGATTAATTTTCTTGTCTCCTATTATTTAACCCCTTGGAAGTTTTAGTAATTTTCCGTTAATATGTTAGTTTATTTCTGATAAAATATTTATATTTTAAATAAGAAAAGTAGAATTTCTATTATACATTTTATAAAACAAAACAGAAGAATCACAATGCACTAGTTTTGAAAGTTCTACTCTTTAGAAAGTATAATTTATGAGAATAAGACTTATGAATAAATATGCCTATTTCCTCTACTTCTAATAATGTTCTAATAATGCTGGTAACTATAAGATTAGAATCAGAAGAAGTTGCCTTTTCTGTTTAATAAGAATGTCATAACCTCTTTTCATCTTTTATTACTAAGGTTTATCTTTCATAATCATGTTCAATCCTATGGGTACAGGATAAAAAGATTTGAAGTAGCTAGCACAGGAAAAAGTTCATTATAGAAGGGAACTGATTGTCAATATTGGAAAAATAATCTAACAATAGATTATCATCTTGCATTTTAATTTAACTTGGCTAAGCAGACAAACAGGTCTAAGGATCTGCAAATATCTTTAATATTTGAGGAGGAAAAAGAATTTGAAGGTAAAATCATGTCAGCTTTTTGAAGCTGTACACATCCTTTGCCTGTTAAAATTTAGCGACAAAAATCTCCCTTTTATATAGAAGTTTACTTCTAACTATCCAAAAGAAAGACAAGTGTTACTGGATCTCTTAGAATCAAATCTGTCTTTCAATATTCTAAATTTTCCCTTTGTTTTTTGAGAATGCAATAAGGAAATGTAATAAAAAGTTCCTGAAATACTTTTTTGACTTTTTAAATGTGTGCTATAAAAACATAAGTATATTTAAACTATTCATATTACTAGTATTTCTACAGTTTGAAATAATGTTAGTCTCACATTTAGAGTAAGATTACTAATTGTGTTTTGTTTAATTGTACACCAGGTCTAATTTTTTAATGACAATTTATTTTGTAATAAGGGACTTTCTTTTTTAATGTGGAGATATATTATTGAATCTAATTACATTTCTTATATAATGGATCTGTTTATCCCTAAAGAGAAGCAATATTTCCAACTGCTTTCTAAGCTTTTATTTGTTTAATATATATACAATCACGCAGGGAGACGTCTGTAAAAACCTAAATATGTCAGCATTATAGAACTAAGCAAAATAATATAGCGTCTGATGTCAGATGCTATAAGTCACTATTTGATACGAAAATAAGATATTTTGCAAGAAAATTAATATTGTATCTAAATATTTTATGTGAATAAACTATCCAGTGTTCAGTGATGGAAACAGAATATTTTATTCCTTTTTATTGCTGAAATATGAATAACTAATGTTTTTCATATTTACTTTGCTGAAATAAAGGTTGGCTTTCTGGAAAGCAATGCTGGGTAATAGTACCTCAAGCCCCCAAGACTGGTAACCATCAAATCAGCGGTAAGCTAAATCTTTTTTCTGAAGAAAGAAAATTTTTATTTCAGATATAAATTTGGCCATCATATCAAAAACTGAAAGTGTTCAATAAATTCATAAATGCTGTCACATTGGCAGTAAAATTGGCAGGGGACAAGGAAAAGCCAACGTGGGCAAGAGTGGAATACGTCCATAAAAAGGGCCAGCCGGCACTAATTGCAATTACTATATTATACTTAACAAGTTGCTTGTATTGTTATATTTCAAAATTTTTAATATATCTTACTAGTTTATTAAGAATAATTTAGTACATACCGATGGCTACTTAGGTACAATTTTTTAATGAAGCATAAAAATAAGTCTTTGTATATACAAAATTGTCATATTCATTAATTCACTTGCAATAAGCTCGCTTATCAATCTTGTGTTTGCTATTGTTGGATAGGAAAATCCTAGAGGCAATTTCATTAAAATGAGGACGAAAATAAGACTGCCATCTGTAAAGGTTTTAAAAGACGTCAGCCAATTGTTTGACAGTCTTTCCATTAAAAACTAGAGTCTAATATCTCTTTCCTTGAATATGAACCAGGCTTAGTCACATGTTGTGATGAATAGAATGGGACAGAAGTGACACTGCGTGACTTCTGAGACCATATGATAAAATGCAGTATACCTTTCTACTGTCTGCCTCTTTTCTCTATTGTAAGTATCTTAGTTGGAATCCTGCCATCACACTGTACTTAAGCCAAGCAGCCCTATCATATGGGCATATGTATGTGTTCTTCCCTCAAACCCAGCTAATGTCCAAGTTGACAACCAATATCAACAGCCAGAGACACGGGAGTGAGCCTTTAGACTGCCCCAGCCCCTGGGATATAAGCTACCTCAGCTGATGCCAGGTGGGGCAGAGATGACCTTTCTAGGTCCTGCCCAAATTCCTGATTTGTAATATTTTAAGCCACTAGGTTTTCGTGGATTTGGTTATACAGCAATAAATAATAAACACAAGCTATTACTAGTATTATTAAATGTTGTTCAGGACATTTTCATCAACTCATTCTTGCATTAGTTTATTCATTCAACAAATACTTGTTGAATACCTACCATATACAAGGTACAGTTTAAAGCATTCCAGAGGATACAGCAGTGAACATTAAAAAAAAATGCTATCCCCATGGAAGTCATGTCTTAGAGGCAGAGACAGAAAATATATAATGTTTAGCAGAGGTAAGTATTATCAGAAAAAAATAAAGATGAGTAAGTAGGGAGAGAGTGTGACAGAGTGATGCTTTTCAAAAATATTTTTAAAGGCATATCTTTTTTGTAATTCTGTTTTAGATCAGATGTTCAAAAAAGTCATCTCTCAGGCTGTGACATTTCAGAGGAGACAAGGAAAAAAGGAGGAAGCAAGTGATTTTAATATCTGGAGTAAAAACATTGCAGGTAGAGGAAGGAGAGAATATGAACAAATAAGGAAACCAGAGTGGCTAGAACAGAGTGAAGAAGTGGTCAGAGACAAGGTCTTGACCAGATAACATAGGGCTTTATTGATTACCTTAATGGATAATCTACATCCAAATTAATACATAAATTTGTACTTATAAGTTTAAAGGAAAGACAATAGAAAGTTTTGAGAAAGCACCTTATATATTACACATTTGAAAATTAAAACTCTCCTCTCTGTGTGAAAAAGAGGCCGGGCGCGGTGGCTCAAGCCTGTAATCCCAGCACTTGGGGGGCCGAGACGGGCGGATCACGAGGTCAGGAGATCGAGACCATGCTGGCTAACACGGTGAAACCCCGTCTCTACTAAAAAATACAAAAAACTAGCCGGGTGAGGTGGCGGGCACCTGTAGTCCCAGATACTCGGGAGGCTGAGGCAGGAGAATGGCGTAAACCCGGGAGGCGGAGCTTGCAGTGAGCTGAGATCCGGCCACTGCACTCCAGCCTGGGCCACAGAGTGAGAAAAATAAAATAAATAAATAAATAAATAAAATAAAATAAAATAAAATAAAATAAAATAAAATAGAAAAGAAAAGAGACACAGAGTGCAGGAATGAAAGCACAGACCCATAGTGAGACGACTGTGATACCACAGGCAAGAGAGAGCAGTAGGTAGGGAGGATGGTAGCTAACTATGCAGGTGGGGATAGTCAATGAAAGAAAGACATTTTTTTATTTGGGACAGTGTCTCACTCTGTTGTCCAGGCTGAAGTGTAGTGGTATAAACACAGAGCACTACAGCCTCAAACTCCTGGAATCAAGCGATCCCCCCACCTCAGCCTCCCAAGAAGCTGGGATCACAGGTGTGTGCCAACATGCCTGGCTACTTTTCGAAATTTTTGTAGAGATGCAGTTTCTCATCATCTTGTCCAGGCCAGTCTACAACTCCTGGGCTCAAGCAATCGTCTCTCCTCAGTTCCTCAAAGTTTTAGGATTACAGGCATGAGGCACACTGCCTAGCCAGAATATAGATTCTGTAAAACAGAGAATGATTCCTCACATGTGGAGGCATCAATGAAATTTTATTTTAAAAAAAGTGACATAAATAAACAATGTAACAAAGATGCAGGTGTGATAATTTGAAAATGACACAATTGCTTATAAAAACAACTTAAAATTGATCACAAAAGTTTAATGAGATACATAGTATTTAATTTTATAAATTGAGGTATTGAGGCTTGTAAAATGTAGGAACTTTAAGGTCACATAGGTAATAGATGATTTGGGACTTAAATACAAGTTGACATCAAGAGGATACAATTATTGTTCATTTTGCCTCAATTCTAATATTACTATAAATAATATTTTAGTATTTGTCCTCCAGTCAATAAATTGTGAACAAAAATGATAATCATAGAGAAATAAAAAAGACTATCAACTTTGTCAGAATATTCAAGAATCTTAACGTTGTTTACCATAAAATCCATTATTCTGTATCTCATGGCCTAATCTAAGTAAATTATTGGAAAAGAAGCTTTATATGTGTAAATATTTGACTCAACATTATTATTATTAATCATATTGAAATTAAATATGTATTAACACTAGGGTTAAGTAATAATAAAAATAAAACAAAGCTGGAAGTTCTTGATGTTAAATTTACTAAACAATTATGCTAGTGTCATCAATGTACCTGACCACAGCAATCATTTCCTAAATAAACTCAATGTAAATGTCATATATTTTTAAAAAAAAAAAAAAAAATAATTTGCCATTTTGGAATTTCTTAAGCTGATACTTTTTCTTTTTTTTTTCTGAAAATGACAACTCTTATTTTATACCTATTGTTGCCTTTCAACATCAAAGTAGGATTCCTTAGAATTTCTAATGGATATTTTATATTTTTTTGCTTTTCCTCATTAGCTTCATTTTCTGATATTTTACAGCACTATGTATCTAAAACCTTAGTATGTATTTATTACCTTTTTAAAAATTTCTGTCTTACTATAGACTACATACCACAATATAATATACATAGTCAATAAGTGGCTCTCAACTTTAGTTACAGTTGGAATTCCCTGAGGAATTTTAAAAATACTGGCATCTAGAGTTCACTCTCAGAAATTCTATGGTCCTGGCATTGGAATGTTTAAAAGACTGTTCAAGTCATTATAAAGTATCTTCAGACTTTAACTACTATGATACATTATATAAATAGCTTATTAATGTTTACCTTGACAGTTATTTAACATTGTAATATTTTCTATAATCATAAAGATACAATTTAAAGTTTCCAAGCTTCAAAATACTTCAACAAAAAATTAAAATTTGATGGTGAAATTCAGGTACTTGTTTTCAATATCATCTGAGTTATATTGAGCCAGAAGCATATTATCAAATTTATGTTTCTAAAATTCATCCTAGTAATCTTTAAAGAAAATGATTGTTTAGTGGAGAAATAAATATAAANTAATATATAAATATGTAAATTTATATATTAAATGTGTATTATATATTCATATGCTTATAAATATATATTGTATATTATATATATTTTAAAGCTTTGTTCTTGAGAAATGGGAAAGCTAATAAGCTAGACTAATTCCCTCAATATTCCCTTTTATGATAGAGATATTGGGAAATAAAACTAAATACAGTAGACTGTCTTGGAGCTGAAAGTTTGATTATATCAATCAAATGAATTTGCAGGTCTCTGATTTGCAAATGAATCCTATGAAGCAGGAGGCAGAGAATTGCATAGATCGCTGTGGGGGACTACCACACTCTTAATGGTTAGCAAGATCTTGGGGATTGCTGTATTGGAGAATGTTATCATATATTATGAATTTATCTACCCAGTAACTATGCTCACAGCTATGGTTTGAATGGCTGTCCAAAACTCAAGATGAAATCTTCAATGTGACAATGTTGACAGGTGGGTCTTTAAGGTGGGGTGGTGATTGAGTCAGAAGGGCTTTGCCCTCATGAATGATTAATCCATTCATGGATGAATGGACTAGTGGATTAATACGTGATCACAAAAGTAGGACTGGTAGCTCTCTAAGAAGAGGAAGAGAAACCTGAGCTAGCACACTCAGCCTCTTCTCCATGTGATGCCCTGCACTGGGACTCTGCAGTTTCTACCAGTAAGAACACTTTCAGATGAGGCCCCTTGACCTTGCATTTCTCAGCCTCCACAACTTTAAGAAATAATGTGTTTCTATATAAATTACACAGTTTAGGTATTCTGTCATAAGGAACAGAAAACAAACTAAGACATCCACTAAGATGGCTGTGAGGCTAACTGCTTTACAAAGCCACTAAGAATGTCATTGGTAAAGGGAGCATCTGCACCCTAGAATGTGCTATTGATTTGATGGCTGTCTTCTGTGGGCAGAGGATAAGAACAAGATGCTTCTGTTGACATGCATTCCCCAATGTCAGTGTTAATAATGGTATTTTCATGATTGCACTTGCAAAAATGCAGCAATTAATGACAATTAACCATAGAGGTGGTGATTATTGAACCACATAGCAGATAAAATATAATCAGAATGCTCTTACCTACAGAGATTTTGTTAGTAGCTAGTATATATAATTCCTAAGAGAATATATCAGTCCATTAAGATGGCACTTTGTTTACCTAACCAAATATTTCCTCTATGTCTGGGGAAGAGAGAGCCCTGAATTGAATTATGAGATGGAACTTTCTTATACCTCACCAAATTCCCACACTTTAATTCCTTTTAAAAATAGACTTCTTTGAATCAAGGAAAAGTCGCATAGCTGGTTAAAGGATTCCACACAGACATCTGAAGTACACAGTACATCTTTTTCCCAATCTTCTGCTAAGAAATCTATTTTGATTTACTGGAGCAAATTACACTAGAAAAAGAAAATTATATAGATTTCAGTGGAGTGATTCAACACTGGCTCTAAACTAACTCTGTTCTCTTGAATCTACAGTGTCACACTATTTCATTGATCAGATGGGGGGCTTATGAGGGTCAGATGATAAATAGAGTTAACTCTGTTTATGGCCCCCCACTATAGTTATTTCCTCAGTTCGTGAGTGTATGGTTAGACTATAAATACTCAGACACTGGCAAACTTCCCACAATGCTTCTCTGCGGAGTGGGAGACATTGGTTGGCAAACTAATTGGAAGCTTTTGGAGCCTCCCTTTCCTTACTAAAATAGCAAATCAAAAGCAATAATGAACCCCTGGAGGCTTCATAGAATATAGAGTTATTATCAAAGACATCAAAGAGAGAGAAGAAATGGCCTCTGACACACCCCTGTTTTTTTTTTTTTTTAATCTTTTGATCTGTGCAGAAGAAAAATAACTCTTAGAAAATAATAAAGGATTATTCCAAATTTAGGTAGTGACCATTCGTATTTTTTTTTTTTTTTTTTTTTTTTTTTTTTTTTTTTTTTTTTTTTTTTTTTTT
>NW_016806984.1:285324-288573 GCF_001698545.2 Rhinopithecus bieti | reverse complement strand
GAATGTCATAACCTCTTTTCATCTTATTACTAAGGTTTATCTTTCATAATCATGTTCAATCCTATGGGTACAGGATAAAAGATTTGAAGTAGCTAGCACAGGAAAAGTTCATTATAGAAGGGAACTGATTGTCAATATTGGAAAATAATCTAACAATAGATTATCATCTTGCATTTTAATTTAACTTGGCTAAGCAGACAAACAGGTCTAAGGATCTGCAAATATCTTTAATATTTGAGGAGGAAAAGAATTTGAAGGTAAAATCATGTCAGCTTTTGAAGCTGTACACATCCTTTGCCTGTTAAAATTTAGCGACAAAATCTCCCTTTTATATAGAAGTTTACTTCTAACTATCCAAAAGAAAGACAAGTGTTACTGGATCTCTTAGAATCAAATCTGTCTTTCAATATTCTAAATTTTCCCTTTGTTTTTTGAGAATGCAATAAGGAAATGTAATAAAAGTTCCTGAAATACTTTTTTGACTTTTAAATGTGTGCTATAAAACATAAGTATATTTAAACTATTCATATTACTAGTATTTCTACAGTTTGAAATAATGTTAGTCTCACATTTAGAGTAAGATTACTAATTGTGTTTTGTTTAATTGTACACCAGGTCTAATTTTTTAATGACAATTTATTTTGTAATAAGGGACTTTCTTTTTTAATGTGGAGATATATTATTGAATCTAATTACATTTCTTATATAATGGATCTGTTTATCCCTAAAGAGAAGCAATATTTCCAACTGCTTTCTAAGCTTTTATTTGTTTAATATATATACAATCACGCAGGGAGACGTCTGTAAAACCTAAATATGTCAGCATTATAGAACTAAGCAAAATAATATAGCGTCTGATGTCAGATGCTATAAGTCACTATTTGATACGAAAATAAGATATTTTGCAAGAAAATTAATATTGTATCTAAATATTTTATGTGAATAAACTATCCAGTGTTCAGTGATGGAAACAGAATATTTTATTCCTTTTATTGCTGAAATATGAATAACTAATGTTTTCATATTTACTTTGCTGAAATAAAGGTTGGCTTTCTGGAAAGCAATGCTGGGTAATAGTACCTCAAGCCCCAAGACTGGTAACCATCAAATCAGCGGTAAGCTAAATCTTTTTTCTGAAGAAAGAAAATTTTATTTCAGATATAAATTTGGCCATCATATCAAAACTGAAAGTGTTCAATAAATTCATAAATGCTGTCACATTGGCAGTAAAATTGGCAGGGGACAAGGAAAAGCCAACGTGGGCAAGAGTGGAATACGTCCATAAAAGGGCCAGCCGGCACTAATTGCAATTACTATATTATACTTAACAAGTTGCTTGTATTGTTATATTTCAAAATTTTAATATATCTTACTAGTTTATTAAGAATAATTTAGTACATACCGATGGCTACTTAGGTACAATTTTTTAATGAAGCATAAAATAAGTCTTTGTATATACAAAATTGTCATATTCATTAATTCACTTGCAATAAGCTCGCTTATCAATCTTGTGTTTGCTATTGTTGGATAGGAAAATCCTAGAGGCAATTTCATTAAAATGAGGACGAAAATAAGACTGCCATCTGTAAAGGTTTTAAAAGACGTCAGCCAATTGTTTGACAGTCTTTCCATTAAAACTAGAGTCTAATATCTCTTTCCTTGAATATGAACCAGGCTTAGTCACATGTTGTGATGAATAGAATGGGACAGAAGTGACACTGCGTGACTTCTGAGACCATATGATAAAATGCAGTATACCTTTCTACTGTCTGCCTCTTTTCTCTATTGTAAGTATCTTAGTTGGAATCCTGCCATCACACTGTACTTAAGCCAAGCAGCCCTATCATATGGGCATATGTATGTGTTCTTCCCTCAAACCCAGCTAATGTCCAAGTTGACAACCAATATCAACAGCCAGAGACACGGGAGTGAGCCTTTAGACTGCCCCAGCCCCTGGGATATAAGCTACCTCAGCTGATGCCAGGTGGGGCAGAGATGACCTTTCTAGGTCCTGCCCAAATTCCTGATTTGTAATATTTTAAGCCACTAGGTTTTCGTGGATTTGGTTATACAGCAATAAATAATAAACACAAGCTATTACTAGTATTATTAAATGTTGTTCAGGACATTTTCATCAACTCATTCTTGCATTAGTTTATTCATTCAACAAATACTTGTTGAATACCTACCATATACAAGGTACAGTTTAAAGCATTCCAGAGGATACAGCAGTGAACATTAAAAAAAAATGCTATCCCCATGGAAGTCATGTCTTAGAGGCAGAGACAGAAAATATATAATGTTTAGCAGAGGTAAGTATTATCAGAAAAAAATAAAGATGAGTAAGTAGGGAGAGAGTGTGACAGAGTGATGCTTTTCAAAATATTTTAAAGGCATATCTTTTTTGTAATTCTGTTTTAGATCAGATGTTCAAAAAAGTCATCTCTCAGGCTGTGACATTTCAGAGGAGACAAGGAAAAAAGGAGGAAGCAAGTGATTTTAATATCTGGAGTAAAACATTGCAGGTAGAGGAAGGAGAGAATATGAACAAATAAGGAAACCAGAGTGGCTAGAACAGAGTGAAGAAGTGGTCAGAGACAAGGTCTTGACCAGATAACATAGGGCTTTATTGATTACCTTAATGGATAATCTACATCCAAATTAATACATAAATTTGTACTTATAAGTTTAAAGGAAAGACAATAGAAAGTTTTGAGAAAGCACCTTATATATTACACATTTGAAAATTAAAACTCTCCTCTCTGTGTGAAAAGAGGCCGGGCGCGGTGGCTCAAGCCTGTAATCCCAGCACTTGGGGGGCCGAGACGGGCGGATCACGAGGTCAGGAGATCGAGACCATGCTGGCTAACACGGTGAAACCCCGTCTCTACTAAAAAATACAAAAAACTAGCCGGGTGAGGTGGCGGGCACCTGTAGTCCCAGATACTCGGGAGGCTGAGGCAGGAGAATGGCGTAAACCCGGGAGGCGGAGCTTGCAGTGAGCTGAGATCCGGCCACTGCACTCCAGCCTGGGCCACAGAGTGAGAAAATAAAATAAATAAATAAATAAATAAAATAAAATAAAATAAAATAAAATAAAATAAAATAGAAAAGAAAAAGAGACACAGAGTGCAGGAATGAAAGCACAGACCCATAGTGAGACGACTGTGATACCACAGGCAAGAGAGAGCAGTAGGTAGGGAGGATGGTAGCTAACTATGCAGGTGGGGATAGTCAATGAAAGAAAGA
>NW_016806984.1:280826-283094 GCF_001698545.2 Rhinopithecus bieti | reverse complement strand
TTTTATATAAATATAGTAAAGTGGATAAAATAACTTACTTTAACAATAGTTCCATTTTCAGTTTTTGAGAAGATGTGAAACTTAAAAAAAGAAAATAAAACATAAAACCTATAATTGTTTCAGGATGCAATGGCTTTAGAGAGAAATATCTAAAATTATCTTTGAAAATGAAAATAAAATAAAAAGAAATCAGTGATAATGCTATGAAGATGCATGCTGTAAACTACATGCCATAAGAGAATTCCATTGTACTTGGCAACTTTTTCACCCTTATCCAGTCTGTGCCAAATGTGCCAGTATTATTCAGACTTAAGAGGAACTACACAGTGCCTCTTTTGGGGGAAGATAGTGGTACATCAGATACAAGTTTACAATCTCATTCTTTCCCTCTGGTGGGCTGGGAGGAGATGATATTACTGGAGTCTCTAACCCAAAGTTTTGAAAATGTCCAAAGCAGTAAAGCAAGAATCTCTGAGAGTTGCTCAGAAATCCAAATATGATGAGATCTGAATTTCTGCAAAAATTTACAGCCAAACACAGAGATTTAAAACTGACAATTGGGTCCAGTTTTCTCAGAGTCAGTAAGACAAAAGCAACTAGTGCATGAGGAGGCAGAGAATATTTGACCAATATAGTAAACAAAATTGAGGTGAGAAACACTAAATCATTACACATACAGAGATGCTAAATTATAATATTAAAAATAAAACTATAAACAATACAACTTGGTAACAAGAAATGGAGAAATGGAAATTCTGAAGCATCAGAAAATATCATGCATGCACACAAACAAACACACACTCAAGATTATGAGTAAGGTTGAAAGAAAAGTCCTATATTTCCATACTGGCTATAAAGGGATGTTTAATGTTTGAAAATTCACCAATCTGCTCATTTCTCATATGTCTACTTTTCTGTATTCATGTCAACTTCAATAAATAAGTTTTAAGTGTTATTCTTTCCAGATAATTCTAACATTCATTCAAGGGAAAAATATTTCCCAAGGGGCATCAGATTCAAATATACAGATATAAGTTGGGATTTTAAAGCTCTCATAGGAAAAATAATTGAGCACTTTTTTTTTTTTTTTTTTTTGCATACAGTAGTATTAGAACTACTTTTCTATATAAACCTAAAAAATGAAGGATTCTCCTGTCCTAGAAATAACACTGAAATTATTAGGTCCACCAACCTAGAAACTTGGTGGCAAGTACATTGGCTACCTGTCTGGAATTATAAGTGGATGAGAAACGAAAAATCAAAATGTCTATCACTTGTGAGTACAGATACAGATTTTTACAGCCTAAGAAGAAACCAACATGAAAAACAGCCTTGAATCAGCAAAACCTGTAGAATCCATGAAGAGAGAATTTTGAAACTATGCCATGTAGAAGATTCTACGACTTGTAGCTTTCTGAGTTGGTTTACCATTTGGGTGGGTTTCAAAAAAAAAACCCCAAAACTAAAGATAAGATCACTAAAATACATAAGCCATATAGAGAAATAAACTATGATGAAATATTATGCCTAGTGAGAAAAAGGTAATATTGATTCCTAAGATATAACACAGTATTCAAGTATCTTTAAAATACATGTGTTTACAATGTTCACTGAGTGGGGAATAAAAGAAGCAAGGGAAAAACAAGATATTATGAGAGAAAATAAGGTATGAAAAAAATTAAATAATTAAATATAAATTCTGTAAATAATAAATAATAATCATAGAAATTGATAAATAGGTTAAACAACAGGCAAGAGGAAATTGATGAGGTGGAAAACATTTGAGGGAATCATTTATAATAGAGCTCATAAAGATATTCAGATCAATGTATGAAAAAGAAATGAAGAAGTATGAAGGCTAACTTGAAAGGCTAGCTTGAGAATATCCAATTTATGCCTTTCTAGGGTGTCAGAAGAAAAACAATAGAGGGACTAAGAGAGTCAACATTTAAAGGAAAAGTGGCTAAGAATATCCCAGAAGTGAAGGAAAGTATGAATTCTAAGCCTGAATGAAGATACTGAGTCCCTAATAAATGTTTATGTCCATATAATTGCATAAATGTATATACTTTTATCAAATATAGTCATAAATGTAAAAAATTCAAAGACAGAGGGGCGGAGCAAGATGGCCGAATAGGAACAGCTCCAGTCTCCAACTCCCAGCGCGAGCGACACAGAAGACCGGTGATTTCTGCATTTTCAACTGAGGTACTGGGGTCATCTCACTAGGGAGTGCCGGACAATCGGTGCTGGTCAGCTGCTGCAGCC
>NW_016806984.1:262940-276253 GCF_001698545.2 Rhinopithecus bieti | reverse complement strand
ATATACCCAAAGGATTATAAATAATTCTCCTACAAAGACACATGCACACGTATGTTTATTGCGGCACTATTTACAATAGCAAAGACTTGGAATCAACCCAAATGTCCATCTGTGACAGACTGGATTAAGAAAATGTGGCACATATACACCATGGAATACTATGCAGCCATAAAAAAGGATGAGTTTGCGTCCTTTGTAGGGACATGGATGCAGCTGGAAACCATCATTCTTAGCAAACTATCACAAGAACAGAAAACCAAACACCGCATGTTCTCACTCATAGGTGGGAACTGAACAATGAGGAAACTTGGACTCGGGAAGGGGAACATCACACATTGAGGCCTATCATGGGGAGGGGGGAGGGGGGAGGAATTGCATTTTGGAGTTATACATGATATAAATGATGACCTGATGGGTGCTGACGAGTTGATGGGTGCAGCACACCAACATGGCACAAGTACACATATGTAACAAACCTGCACGTTATGCACATGTACCCTAGAACTTAAAGTATAATAAAAAAAAAAATTCAAAGACAAAAATATTAAACATAACATGGTGAGTAGATTATTTAGTACAAAAGATTATGAATAGCTGAAATAATATTAGAAATAACAGATGCAGTAGCAGGTTGAGTAATATAGTTAACTCATTAGAAAATATATCTCTCAAGTCAGACAGGTACACTGGCTTAACTATCTTTGAAGGGCGATTGTACAATAAAGATGTCTTCAGATAATAAAAACCCAATTGAGTTTACTACTTCTAGATCCTGAGTGAAGGAAAAATATATACTACATAATTAGAAGCTCAATCAGAGTGTAACGAAGCAAGAAGCAATCATAACATGGTGGTAACAGTAAATATTGACTATAACATCCTTAAGCAGAACAGAAAGAAAATTCTGCATAACTAGATCATGTATATTAGATTGGAGACATTTAGAAATAAATTTTATTGTTTGAAATTAACTGCCTTAATGAGAAGAATTATAAAGTTTTTTTCTTAGAAAAATGTAAATGTATGTATGTGTGGTGGTTGCCTTCCTTAAAAGTTCTATTACCCAATCACAGCTAGGATTCTTATGGGAAGTAGCTTCTGCTAATTCAATACAATTTTACTTATCTTTGGAATGCGTTAGAGAGGCAGAGTCCATTTTTCTGCATGTTCTAATGGAAAACAGAAAACAAAACAGGACAATAGTCAGATTAACTAAAAATATGTCAATAATCTTAATACAAGTAAATAGATTATGATATTAACATGCTAAGAATTAAGTTTGTCTTTTAAAATCCCGGCAATATTTAATGGGCTCTTTGAAAAAGCTCAAGTTGAAATACAAGAAATCAATAAAAAATAAGATAGCAGAAGATAAGGTCTGCCACATGTCAGAACACTTAGGTTAGAAATCCTATTAAATCATGTGATAAATTTAAAAAAGGCTTAGTTTCAATATAAATTAAAACTGATGCTAGAGAAAATAGTGTCATTGCATAAAGATTTAAAAAAATAGCAGGTATGTGCTAAAGGGGGAAAAAAAACAAATGACAAATAAACAAAAATAGTAATCTATGTCCCTGTAGCTAAATAATAGATGTATGGAAATGAAAACAAAAAGTATACAACAAAAGATAATTTTCTCAGAATAATAACAAATATTATTCTATAAGTTAAAAGGTACATAGTGTTCCAGGAAAATCTGATATTTAATCAGCCTCAGTTAGTTTATCAAACACATACAGAAATGATTGAAAAATTATCTTTAAAGGAATTCGTGTTTTGAATATGATATGCCTAGGTATAGAGAGATCAGTTTCTGTTTTGCCTGTCTCAGAACTCTGATGAGGCCCAGCATACCCTTGATGCCTGGGACTACTGAGAACAAACAAGAGCTAAGTAGCTTGCTGCTATTCCAGAGGACATAAGGTAGAGCAGACAGAGGCTGATGCAGCTTGGTGGCCTGTCTTTTGGTCTGGGGGATTGTGGGGAGAGTGTGAATAGGCAAGCACTTTGTTCATTGTACTAAGGAACTCAAAATGATAGGCTTTTTCTCACCATTAGCTTCCAGTATCTCTGTTGCATGAGCAGAAACAGAGGATCTTGCACAAACAATTAAATGCTCTAGCCATAAGTAGTGCAAGTTATTTTTTCTTGAAATTTACTGCCTATAGCCATGTGGTCACACCTTACTTCTAGAGGCTAGGAACTAGAGTTTTCCCACAGTCTAAGAATGAAAGAGAATTAATTGTAATAATGCATGGCACTCATACCATGGATGACTGGATAATTTTAACAGAACGAAATATGCAAGTTATCAACTTTTTGTATAAATGTTCTGTTCTCATTTATGTTAAAACACATTAATACAAAAAATATATGTATATTTTTAAATGAAGAATCATTGAACTTCTAGGTATATTGGGATAATTCAGTTATTAAAGAGAAGAGAAATTGGAAAAGCCTCTTTAAAGTCACATAATAGCATCTTTTGAAGAACTGATGGCTATAAGGCTGAATAAGGTCAGGTAAGTCAACTTTTAATTATGTTTAACCTTTTTCTCATCTTAGAATAGGTATTCCGAGGCATTCAGGAGCAACGATGAAGATATGGAAAGTAGCAATCATAAAGAATAAATATGTTATTGTATAAGATACAGTGATATTGGAAGGAGTCTTCATTAGACTTGTGTAAGTGTTCTTGAATTTTCACTCTTTTCAACAATAATCATTTAAAATAAAATACAATTGAGTTGAACTAAAACAAAGACATTACCGTGTCACTGAGCCACCATTTCATCCCTACACTGCCCATTTCTAGGAATGTTTATTATGTGAGACAAATAGGCAACTTAATTGTTTCAGCCACTGTTGATATTTTGTTATTTCCAGCTGAACACCTTCACTGTTTTGTATACGTTGAATGAATATGTCAAATGAATAAACTTAGGAAATGTAGTATTACTTAGTAAATAACATTTATTTGTCAAATATACAATTTCATCTCATGACTTCATGTAAAAAATGAAATAAATGTCATTTTGCTAAGAATTGAGAAAACCGATTCACTATTTCTAAAGTTGAGCTAGCTTTCTTACAAATTACTTGCCAAATGAGGTCCAAATATACCTCCTGCTCTAATCTCGTGACCTGAGCACAAAAGTTCTAACTGAAATGTTTAATTCAGTGACACGCTATCAGTGTGACAGAGGTAGACAACTTTGTACAATTAAGTTTTAAAGTGTAAGACCACCAATTTTTCTCTAACCAGAGATGTTTTTGATTGGGGAGCAAATTATCATTTTATGACTTTATGACAGCTCAGATTTTGGGAAAATGCACCAGGCCCACCTAACTTAAACTTTTATAAATAGCATGCTCTTAGTTGTAAATCCATGTGAGCTAGAATAAAATGATATGATACAAAGACAGAGAATTGATAGTTGTTTCAAATTTGGAAATTAAAAATAATTGTCAATCATAAGTGCATATTAGTATTTGTGAAATATCACAGTTAAAACTGTGCTATTTTGTCTTCCCTAGTCTAAACAGTTCCCTAGCTAAACAGTTACAACTTTTCTAACTAGTCTTATGACCACTTTGCCTAAAAATTTAATTCTTATCACCCCTTCTGGATTTGGAAAACCAAAGAATTTTATTTGATAAAGCAGTTCCATATACATAGCATCTATGTCTGAGTTGCAAAGAGCAAGCAGACAAAAAGGCAATATTTTTTTCTTCTAATACTTCCTTACTGTGTGTATTTTAATGTTTAGTGAACTGCTTTTTTTTTTCTTTTTTTCTGGAAGTAGAGTAGAGCTCATGTCAACAGAGTAGCAATATATCCTATACAGTCTATGAAAAGATTTTGATGTTCAGTTATTGCAAAACGAGGGAGACAGAAGGTCTGGAGGTGTGGGAATGACACATCCAAAAGTAAGGAACAAAGATGAAAATGAACATGCAATATGAAGTCGTTGGAAAGAGTTTACACAGAAGAAGCCACAACAGTTAAATAAATAATAAATGAAAGGCAAACTCCCTATGAAATATTTTTGGACTCTCAATAGGCTAACAACAGATCAAAAAAAAAAAAAAAAAAAAAAAAAAAAAAAAAAAAAAAAAGCTTTCTTTCAGCACCACCCTTCAGTTTAATTGTTGGTATAGAACTGCTACTGCTACTGGGGTAGTTGCTTCATTTCTAAGTCATTTGCACTATTCTACTAAAAGGAATGCTTAAAAATTTGTTTCTTTTATGACCTTTAACAACCATTATCTAGTTATCGAAATTAATTATTTATAGCAATGAAAGTTGGGATTCCCAAAGAAATGAAACATTTATTTGTGACCTGGTTGGCATGCAACCATTAACCTTTAACTATATCCCATCTATTCTGATCCCTCTGTTGGCACAGTGACAAAAATTATTATGGGAAGTTCAATACCTCATGCTTAAATTGTGCAAATTAAAGGGTCCTGAAATTGTGATGCAATCTTCCAAAACATATGTTACTTTCTGGGGATATTCTGGGTATTTTAAGAATCTACTTCCATACTTTCTGTGTTCTGATCTATTAATGAACAAAAATATTCTCATGACATTTTTGTTGTGCTTACAAATGACAGTAAGCTGTAGTATTGATAAGCAAAATATATGATCTCATTAAAGACTTGAAAAGTACACACAGAAATGGTTTGAAAGGTCTTGTCACCTTACAAACTGATTTTACAAGGAAATGTGGATGCTCAATTAAAAGGGAATAGGGTTTTCCCAGAGTCTTGTGGATTTCAGCATCATAGACAGAAGAATATGAGCATAAGGGATGATGTTTGAACCCTTTTGTGTCTAAAAGAAGGTAGAAACTGGGAAAAAATTAGGAGTTGAACCATGGTACAAGTGGTATAATACAAATATATTAAGAGAGTGTATGAATTTCTTTATACTCAATTTTTACATGCGACAAAATAGTGAATGCACTTATGTTAAGGATCAAGGGAAGAAAAAGAAAGATGGAGAAAATACTTACTAGTGTACAACAGTAAAAAAGGAGTGGGAAATTTTAATATTGAACAACACAAGAAGTTAGAAACATTAAAGATTATGAGCTCAGTTACTTACATCAAAATGCCCACAAAATGGTTCATAAGTTAATAATAAGTAAAATACCGTTATATTTAGAACCATTGTTTCTCTATTGTGAAGCTCCACATAAATTTAATAACTTGTTATTAATCTTACAAGCATCTGCCTGGTATTCTATTTAAGGTATCTAATTTTTAATATTCTTTTGAATTTATTATCTTATTTCTGGCCTTTAGTACTTGACAGCTATGAATAAAATTAAATTACAACTCTACCTTTTGAAAAGTTTAGTGCATGTGTTGGTTATTAAACTGTTTCATAGTCTTCAAAATGCTGTACCTACTTGTATGACACACATTCAAATTTACTCTACACCCAATGTTTCATTGTGGAAAATAAACTTTAGGAAAGTAAGTTTATTCAGAATAACATGCATTCTTCACTGCTCCTTAGGCACATACCTATTTTTGAAGATGACAGAAATATGTCATTAATATCTCTATTTACATAACTAGTTGCAAGTGTAGCTATGCACAAATTAAAGAATAGAAAATACATGATAAAATAATTAGGTCAGATTACATATACAAATAAAATAGTAAGATTGAATTACAGACACAGGGCTAAGCTTTCAACTCACTATTTGGGTGGCATAGGGCAAGTTATTTACGTGCTCTGGACCCATGCTCTATCCATAAAATCCGGGAAATGTTGCTGAAGATTATTATTTGAAAAGTGCTCTGGACAATAACTGTCACACAATAATAAATTATTAAATAAACTAATTGAAAATTGCCATGATTTTGAAAAGTTGTTAGTGATATGTAACTGCAATATTTTACATTACACAATATAGGATAATCAATAATGTGTGATATGTGACATAACATATAATCATCATATATTCACATATACAATTACTAGTTGAATTACACAATTTACTAAGCTTCCCAAAATACGTCCATACCTCAATGCATATACCATTTCCAGTTTTTACAATTTTTTTCTTATTTTATCTCATCATACAAATTCCAATAATTTTATAATATTTATTGTAAATCGTACTTTAAAATGCTTCTCTGATTTATTCCTCCTTTCAGGTATCTCCTTCTACTTGCTTTTAAACACGCTGTGTTTATATTTAGCACATAGTATTAAAGTTTTCACATGTATTAGTTGATTTATTTTTATTTGCACATCATGACTTCTTTAAGGATATGAACCCTATCTTATTATATGGTTTTAAAATTCTATTGTTCAATAAATATCCCCCTTTCATATTGTAAATTTTTAAAGAATCAACGAATGATTAATGCATAATGTTTACTCTTTTACTACCTACATAAGCCCTAAGGCCAAAGCGGTATTTCATAAATATACATTTTATTAAGAAAGAAAGGAAAACTATATTTCATCTTACCTGGTTTCCAGTGCATTGCCCAGGGGAATAATTGCCCATGGAAAAATGAGTGAATCTCTATGGCTACTCACTTTGCAACACACTGAGGATATCTTCTGTTGAAGCAGCAGCTGGATTGTGGGTCAAGCTCAGCTGTACAGAACATCTGGCCTTATGACTTTCAATTTGGGGCAGGAATTTAAACTAGAATTTGTGTTCTCCACCTATGGCATTATTACATATACACATGGACCCTGCTTATCAGCAAACATGCTACTGGTTCTGTTTCACTTTCTGCTACTCTGGAGCAGAAATTTTCAAACTCTTTTTTACCACAACCCACAGAAAAAAAAATGTATTAAAACTATGAAAAACACCACACATGCACACATGTACACACATATAATTTAATCACAAGTGTAGGAAATAAAATTAATTTCACAGCCTGTGATGTACTTCAATATTTTTGTTTTTCATTGTACTAATGTCATTTTATCTATTTCTCTTTCATATTCTTTTCTATTTTATCTCATTTTATTTTTGAAGTTGTTTGTTCTGATTGAAACAGAATGCATCTGGTGCTTTGTAAAACTTTCCTTGAAGGATGACATCCTATATCAGGAATATCACACAACACTCCTTCCCCTCTCTGCCCAAGTGAAAATTTTATATGCTTTATAGTCTGCGTTCTTAATCAAATCATCTATAACAACCCCTCAAATGTTTAATAAAATCTCTTCAACCATTTCATATAGTGCTCAAACTCACTGAAAAGCATGAAGTTAAATTGAAATAGTTACAATAACAGATTTTTTTTTTTTTTTTTTTTGTAAAACAGAGCTCTCTCTTAACTTCTGAAGCCTGGTATCAGAGTTTTATGTTTACATCATGCACATTTGAATATCTTCAGTATTTTATATGTTGTTTTTTACTCATACGTTTTGTAGAAACTCCTTAAGCGGGAATTGAGTTCTCTTCCTAAATTTTACTGTATAGGAAATTATCCTTTTCCATCTTAACAAGAAAGGTGCTGCAATTGTTCTTTACACAAAAGTGAAGGGGATTGAACATCTCTACCTCTGTCTCCAGCTAGGCTGCTAAATGAAACAAAAGTCTTTCTCATTATGATGAATGAAAAAAACCTGTCTATCCCTAAGAAGCTAACCACTGGCGGGTAAATAGCTAAAGCTCCTTTTTAAGAAAATATGATTTCTCCATAGGAGAACAATGGGACAGGGAAGTTTCTGGGCAGTGGCTGGAGTTCTGTCCCCAGTTGTCCCAGGCTGTGCTTGATTTGATGCTCTGCCTCCCATGGAGGGCATAGATATAGAAGCTAGCTTATCCTATGCCTTTAACCTCTAATGCACACGGCAGGAATTGGTTTTCCTTCCTCAAATGAGCATTCAACCTCTATTTAGTTAATTTCACAACAACTTGCATTTTCTGTGCTATGAAAAACGAAAAAAAATAGTTACATGAATCATTTAAATGCCACATTATATTAATTATGATTGTGTGCATTCAAAATTGCTAATATTATGAAAGCTATGATTTAAAGCAATTTTCCTAAAATGTTTTAAGTTGCTATGATTCTGGAGTAACAGACACACACAAAGTAATTACAAAATGTAAGTGTTCCCTTTTTGTAATACACTATTTGCCCACATAAAAGCATCTAAACCAATGCATTGATTTTTAATCTTTTACTTAGTATTATATAGAATAACATTCATAATAAAAGTTAATAAGAGCTGAAAGCACAGAGAAAATTAGACCACCAAATATGGCATATTTTACTAGTGAGGTCAGCATTTTATATATTTATGAGTTTAATTACTGTAAGCTAAGTTTTTATTAAAAGCCTTTGTAAAACTACTCCTTTCATTTTCTGTAGTTAACATTTCAGCAAATAGAAGTTTATTTGTGATAATAGTGTACTTACAAAATGGCTGACAGCTACCTATGTTCAAAAATTATTTCAGACTCTTCAAGCTTAAGAAATTACAACTTGTAATGCTAATTAGCTATATAACAGCTCTTTATTCTAAATGAGTATGGAAGTAGCTAAATTTATTTGTACATTAATAAATTTCAATAACTTCTAAAAAGACTGTATCTTATCCTCATTTAATAATTACTCAGAGCAATATTTGATAACTTTATACACAATGAATGGCATAAATCCTAGCTCAAAATATGTCTCTTTGTCATTAGCGAAAATAAATATAACTCTTAGGATAAACCAGGTAAGTATGCCCTGTTATCTGAGCAAAGCAAAGAAGCAGTGACCTACTTTCCTTTCACATTTTGCCTACCAGCAGTATTAAATCAAATGGAACACATTAAAACCATCACGAAAGGCAGACAATAGTTTCCCTCTGATTGCCTGCCTCAGCCTGGTAGCAGTGTGAAAGTTACAAAAGTCATTTGTATCAACTCATTACCATGTCACCTCATTTCATGCCCCTGCTGGATAAGTGGCAATAAGCCCCGTGTTAGCGTATTCCACATTGTCACCATTAGAACAAATCCTAATAGCACCCAGCTGTCGAAGATTACCCCAGACAGTTATTGAGATTTAGGAGGGGCAGCTTGCTACTGATTTAGGACATATTCTTTCGAATGCCCTATCATTTATTCTAGAATAGAGAAATAAAGCTAATTTTATGAAGAGTGCTCATGAATTATTTTCTTCATGTCAGATACTATAATGCTCCCAACAGAGTGTTCTTCTTGCACTTTCATTCAAGGTAATGATGTTGTTGCATCTTACACAGGCACTTAAAATGCAGTTTAATGGCACAACCACTGCCAAAGCCCCTGTGTGAATTCTTAGGACATTAAATTAACTAAAAAACTGAACAGTAAAATGAAGAGCTTTAATGTATTAAAACTTTTCTTTCTTCTTTCAGAATGACAGTGAACAAAGAATTGGCCCTCTGAAATGGTAAGGAAACTGGTTTATTCTAGTAATTCAGTGGCCTGAGAGAGGCGCATGAGATAGAAACAATTACAGAAGTGCATTTTCTTAGTCCCTTCATGACATTTCTAAGAACTGATCTTCTAGAATAAGACTTTCAGCACTCTCTGCAATCTGCCCATTGTACAGACAGTTTGTGGAAAGAATAACTACTCTTTTAAGATATATTTTTATAGCACAACATTCATTTTACTGTGCTAATGATTATAGATCTTACAATTTATCCCACTTTCTATATACAAGTTTTATATTCATTTATTAAATTGGAGAGAGAAAATGCAATAAAACAATCTGCTTAAGTAATTAAACTTGCCTTCAAATTTACCTTCTGCTAAATCACTACCCCCGTAATACGTAAACACACAAATGGTTTATGTGCTTGTGTAGCGTGTAGAACACTAAAACTGAAGTGAGACATTATGTAACGTAAAATTTTTACTGTAACTTTCTTTTGCACACCAAAATATTACTTATAATGATCTGCCTTTGAAGATGTTTATAATGGCAATAGTTATAGTTGTTCTTTAATCAATACAAAAACTTCAGGAAACTCAGGAAATGAGAAGTAAAAGGAGAAAGAGAGATTAAGTCACTTTTATACATGTGAAAAATTATGATAAAGATAAGATTTAACTCACAGAGTCCTTGTGATAATTACATTACACAATAAAATCTTATTAAAAATGAGCTCGTATAGGAATACTGCATAAAATTTTATACAATCTTAACTTTTGAATTGAAGCAAATATGGATTTAATTACTGAGTAACTTATGATTAAATTACTTCTCATTTCTATTTGTGCTTATACATTTGCAAAGCAACCCGCATTTGGTTAATTGTAATGCCCAATTTTGCAAAATACCCAGTTTGGTCTTTTGGGTTTTTGCTTTTCAGGGAAATAATGTTTCCATAGCATTCAAATAATTGATGACCTTAAATTTATATAGACATATTTGCTTTTTATCAAATATAAGGGGCCAAGCTGGTACATGAATATAAGGACCAAAGTTTAAGTTAGGGCAACAAACTTCAGGTTTTCCGGACAGGTACATTTTAAAAATTAGAAAAAAAAAAAAGGAGATGTAGGACACTGAGAATATTTTCTGATAAATATATAATTACATAAGAAAAACACTTTATATTCACATATTTATTTTTTCAACCATTTATTAAAAAGTATAATACATACCAGCTATGTGTTAAGTATACACAATGAGGATCCAGGAATGCTGAAAATTCACTGAGGTCCCTCTCCCCACCATGTATTTACAAATGAATCTGTCTTCTGAAGATTAAGCTATGAAAATCATGATCAGGATAGATCACATTAAAAGCAGTCAAAATCTTCTCAAAATTGACTTTGATTTCAGGTCAGAGTAAGTTTTGTGGCAAAGGTAAAACTCCCATATTTTGAGTTGATATTTATAAAGTGAGAATTATAATTTGATTTCTACTATCTATAATTTACCTATGGAGAAATCATTCACTTTCCAGAGAACTTGTCTTTAAATCTCTTTGGCATTATACTCCAAACTGAAAATTAATAAAGTATAATTTATATCAAATAGATGATAATGATGTGTCTCTATTCTAAAAAGAATAATCCAGCATTAGTGGGTAAATGAATCAGATTCCTAGCATGTAGATATTTATACTATTGTTGAATTCAACAACTGAATCTGACCCTCTCAAAGTTCCTGATAAACAGACTATTAGCCTCTGTAGTGAAACTCAGATTTTGCAACATCTGTGAAAGTGTGTGTATCCATAGATGCACACTATCTAAAATGNCCAAAATATTACTTATAATGATCTGCCTTTGAAGATGTTTATAATGGCAATAGTTATAGTTGTTCTTTAATCAATACAAAAACTTCAGGAAACTCAGGAAATGAGAAGTAAAAGGAGAAAGAGAGATTAAGTCACTTTTATACATGTGAAAAATTATGATAAAGATAAGATTTAACTCACAGAGTCCTTGTGATAATTACATTACACAATAAAATCTTATTAAAAATGAGCTCGTATAGGAATACTGCATAAAATTTTATACAATCTTAACTTTTGAATTGAAGCAAATATGGATTTAATTACTGAGTAACTTATGATTAAATTACTTCTCATTTCTATTTGTGCTTATACATTTGCAAAGCAACCCGCATTTGGTTAATTGTAATGCCCAATTTTGCAAAATACCCAGTTTGGTCTTTTGGGTTTTGCTTTTCAGGGAAATAATGTTTCCATAGCATTCAAATAATTGATGACCTTAAATTTATATAGACATATTTGCTTTTATCAAATATAAGGGGCCAAGCTGGTACATGAATATAAGGACCAAAGTTTAAGTTAGGGCAACAAACTTCAGGTTTTCCGGACAGGTACATTTTAAAATTAGAAAAAAAAAAAGGAGATGTAGGACACTGAGAATATTTTCTGATAAATATATAATTACATAAGAAAACACTTTATATTCACATATTTATTTTTTCAACCATTTATTAAAAGTATAATACATACCAGCTATGTGTTAAGTATACACAATGAGGATCCAGGAATGCTGAAAATTCACTGAGGTCCCTCTCCCCACCATGTATTTACAAATGAATCTGTCTTCTGAAGATTAAGCTATGAAAATCATGATCAGGATAGATCACATTAAAAGCAGTCAAAATCTTCTCAAAATTGACTTTGATTTCAGGTCAGAGTAAGTTTTGTGGCAAAGGTAAAACTCCCATATTTTGAGTTGATATTTATAAAGTGAGAATTATAATTTGATTTCTACTATCTATAATTTACCTATGGAGAAATCATTCACTTTCCAGAGAACTTGTCTTTAAATCTCTTTGGCATTATACTCCAAACTGAAAATTAATAAAGTATAATTTATATCAAATAGATGATAATGATGTGTCTCTATTCTAAAAGAATAATCCAGCATTAGTGGGTAAATGAATCAGATTCCTAGCATGTAGATATTTATACTATTGTTGAATTCAACAACTGAATCTGACCCTCTCAAAGTTCCTGATAAACAGACTATTAGCCTCTGTAGTGAAACTCAGATTTTGCAACATCTGTGAAAGTGTGTGTATCCATAGATGCACACTATCTAAAATGTTCACCATACATCGTCAAGTTTCTCCATTGTATGATAATTCCTCCTACCATTGTTAGATTTTAATATTATTTTCCTTTTGTTAATTCAACAAAAATTTGTTATTTTCCCGTTTTGTAACAAGCATTAAAAAAATAAATGGAGAAATACAATGTGTACATTTTCTTAAAACTGCATATGTATATATCCAAAATAATTATGTATCGTGATATTTATTTTGAGAAGCATTAAAAAATTATTGAAGTCATAAAAACTACTTTTCAATATAAAATTGGGAAATTAAAGGCAGCAGTCTTTAAGTGTCTTTAAAATATTGTTATTACTACTAGTAAACATTTTCAAAATTCTCTAAAAGCTTGCTGTCTGGAGCTAGTAAACATTTTCAAAATTCTCTAAAAGCTTGCTGTCTGGAGCTATGAAAATCACAAATATGGCTATTTCTAGGGTCATCTGGTTCTTCTTTCTATTGAATCATAAGTGTAAAATCACACCATTTAAATACCTGCTAAATCCTTTAAGTGCCATCTATATATCAATAGAACTCTAATACAAGAGTCTTTCTCTGAAAAAAGAACAAAAGAGGGGGGGATTTATTTTGTTGATGATTTATGTATGAAAAAATATAAATTACTTTTGCAGTGAACTTTTAGATTTTGTGACTACTAAGCATGTGTAACTTATGATTCATCTCAAAGAATACCATTAAGAGCCCTGAGCTTTTCTATCTTTATTTCTTTT
>NW_016806984.1:225508-260227 GCF_001698545.2 Rhinopithecus bieti | reverse complement strand
TATCTTTAATCCTAGAAGACGTTTTTCTTAGTTTTATTATTATTTTTTTTTATCCAAACCAGGAAACAGAATTATCAGTTATGTATGATGAAGAAGAAAAGGGGCTGGACTTTCTAGGAGAAGAAAAGGGGCTTAAAACGGTGACAAAAATTCAGCGAGGGAGAAGGAGTGAGAAATGTATTTGAATTATCAGAGAATACTACAGGATTATTAGCATTTCGTGATAATAAAGCAGAAACTGTCAGTCTTTTTGTATCACACAGTGTATTTTGCTAAGAATTTTGCAATGATAAACTAAAAATAAAGCCAAAATTGAAGAAATTGCTGATCATATAACATCTCTATTGTTAAACCTTTACAACTCTGTGAGACAATAGCTCCACTTTATTGAAGCACTGTGAATTCCAGATTCTCTTGGATCGCCAAAAGTTGCATGCCTGGCAGGAGGAAAAAGTCACTCTTTGCTCTTTACATCACAAGTATTTCCCAGATTTTCAGTGAAAAATTTGCTGAATAGAACTCCTATTTGCTTTACTAAGTAGAAGCTACGTAACTTGGTGAATAAGAGGGAAATTCCCAGAAGTGATCATGGTAGTAGGGTAGCAATGTTTGGGTTTGCTTCACATTTGGCAGCTTCACATTTACTAATTATTTAACTTCAGAAAAGCAATGTAATCTCCATATCTCCTTTTGTCTTTGTTCCTTCATCCATCTCTCTCTCTCTCTCTCTCTCTCTCTCTCTCTCTCTCTCTCTCTCTCTCTCTCTTTGTCTGTCTCTTGCACTGGGACCATCCACCATTTGATGTTTTCTCAGAGAAGTGTCCCTTCACCTCTTGAATCAGAATTTTCAGAGGATACAATGCAAGGATTTAATTTAATAGGTTAACACTGTAAGATGCTTAACTTTAGTGCCTGACACATAGTACACATTCAGTAAATGATAGATATATTGTGGTGATTGTTAGTAAGTTTTCAAGTTTAGTACCAATCCACATATATTTATCATTTTAAGAAGAATAAAATGCTAGAGACTACAAAATAATAACTGTCAATATTTCTACTCGAAGCAATGATCATTTTCCTATAATCATTTATAAAGCACCTGTGATGTATCAGTTAGCCTATTAAGTATTAGAAGCTGCTTATTAAATTAATGAAATGAGACATTCCTATATGGTATGTTTTCAAGTTTATTTTGCTGGTTTGGCTTTTGCTGTCTTCTACTGTATTCAGGAATTCAAAATTGATTTGATGTAACTGAAGCAGAAAAATTATTAGTAAAGTATGTAAGTAAATCTGGCAAACAATTTTCCATTCAGACAGGCACAAATGGAAAACGGATCCACAAGTAATCAGTCCCTTCGTTCTTGAGCCTAGTAAAAACCATAGCCAACAAGAAAAAACAATTAGAGATGCTAAAATCCTCCAAGGCATTACAACATGAAATCTCAGTTAATTTGAAATTATTATTAATTTTCAATTATCTACAAAATCCTTGCATCCTTTGCAGTGTGTGTGTGTGTGTGTGTGTGTGAATAAACCATATCTAATGGAAATCTTGATTGATTAGTTAGTAGATGTTTGATATGACATATGCATATCCATATTGCATATACTGACTACACATTACTATGAAATTGTAAATATATTTTAATTATGATAATAAACATTATTCTTTCATTTACGATGTTTTGTTTTTTTATCCGTTTTGTTTTTACCTGATTGTCTGTGAAAGAAGAAAGCTGGCTCTATACACAGAGAATGTGTGCTTTAATTCAGGGTTTGGTTTGGAGAGTTAAATGTGAGAGGTGAGAGAGTTGGCAAAGGAATTAGAAAGAACAGCAAGCTCAATGGTTAGGAGAGAGGAAACCATAGCATATATTCATGTGATATGCCTCAGGCATACATAACAATGTGTCTGAAAGCCATTAATTCAAAATTAGATTTTAGAGGTTAGTAGTAACTGCATGCATGTGTTTTATACTTAATTTGGATCACTTAGATATGTGTCCTTATAAATCAGCATTTGTAATACGGAACTTAAATAAATAGCCATTACAATTTATTTTAGAGGAAATTATGGCTAATCAGTCATAATTTTATGTGGCCAAATTTTGACTTGAGCAGATTTACACTAGGGAACTGTGGTGTGTCATAACCATTGAATTATATTCACAAGGAAATTCAAATTAATATTTAATTATGTAGTTTCTACAGTTGTTAAGAAAAGATATAATGATCATACCAGAGCAGTGATAAACATGGAGTAAAATGACCTCTTCTCATAAATTACTTTTACATTTTCCAAAATACCAGGGAAAACATCAAAACTGGTTTAACATATATTGCTTAAATAACAATGAAATAAACAACAATGCATCAAAGGTAGTCTACGCTTGTGAAATATACTCTTGAGTGCCAGAGTAATCACCAAGCAACACATTGTTGGAAAGCATCACGGCCTCACACTCCAAGGCAACCGCGAGCTTTCTAGGAGGGTTACATTATGCAATCACTGTGAGCTGCCTTGCTTTGAATCTCAGCTCCACCACGTACCAGCTGTTCTACTTTGGGCAAGTTACTTAATCTTGTAAGTCTGAATTTTATTCTTTGCAAATTGAAGAAAATAATGTCACTTTTGTTCACAGAATATGGGAATTTAATAATAAAAATAATAAATTTAAAACTAAATTTGTTATATGCAAACTGTAGAGTCTGGCACTACTTCAGGTGTCTTACATATATGATGTTACATAATCTACTGAACAATTACACAAATAAGACATTATTATCAGCATTTCAAGAATGAGAAACTGAAGCCTGGAGGGAATTAGTGATTCCCCCAACACACAACTTAGAGAACACTTAGAGATCACCTGCTGTCCCATTCCCTCTTCCGCAACCTGATATTTTTCCTTCTGAGATTTTAGTGTCTACTAAATTTCCTTTGCAGCCAATCTTTGAAAATCCAAACTGCTTTCTCATTTATAAATAACTTTAGCATTTTCCCCTTTACAGAAAAACTCAAGTCCTCCTCTCCAACATGCAAAGTAAAGTGAATTATTGTAAGAAACTAAACAATAGAAACTTAAGCCTTAGGTGTGTATCAGTGAGAAATGGATGCAACAGTTATGTATTGAGCTCCCACATAGGGAAAATTAAATGTTAAAATCACTTAAACACACAGAAACTGAAAGGCAGGTATCTCCATTTAGAGTATTTGATTTGCATCCAGCATTCTCAGGGAGAGTGGAGGAAGTGAGTAGTAGGCCAGGAGTAGAAAGAATTCAGTGGTATGTTTCTGATTCATAAAGTGAGCATGCAGATAAAAGTAAACATTCACATATTATTTAGTGTTTTTTGGTTACTTTCAGATAGATAGCTGAGGTCAGTGCCTCTTATAAGTCATTGGTTCTACATTTCAC
Organism: Rhinopithecus bieti; assembly: GCF_001698545.2. NCBI lineage: Eukaryota > Metazoa > Chordata > Mammalia > Primates > Cercopithecidae > Rhinopithecus > Rhinopithecus bieti. The sequence goes on along the minus strand of NW_016806984.1, from coordinate 256,802 downwards.
ATCAGAGATCCTAAGTTTTACAATCTCTGTCCTGTGTCAAACATATTCTCCAATTCACATTCAACCCAGACTCCGCCACTTATGACTTGAACACACTGTTTACTTTCTTTAAGCCTCATTTTGGCAACATAATACTTGGTGACGATAATATTTAAATTACAAGTTAGCCAAATTTTAATAAAATATATTTAAAGTACTTCCTATAGTGTCTAAGATATAGTAAACACAAGTAATCACTTGTAAACACAAGTAATCACTATTATCTATTAAGAAGATGATAGACCAGGACTTAGGAAGCACCAAGACTTAGGAGACCAAATCTTTTGTATTGGATAGGAAGCTTGCCTGTCCTTTCTTCTCTCTTCAAAGGCTACTCACTACAAAAATATCCTTGCCGGGACAGATCAAAATAAAAGTTCATCAGTTTTTCTGCTGGCAACATATGCTGAAATGGCAAAGTCATGAAGAGTTATCTCCAAACAGATATCAGCGGTATCAAGAATGGTTCCTTATTTGGCGTCAAGGTCAATATCATTTTAAGTCAGCATTTAAATCAGAACATGCAAACTCAAATGTCTTCAGAAGTTAGAAAATTTACAAGGAAAAGAAGCTCATCTTTATGTGGTATAAAACAGAATAGTTATTTTTATTTAAAATATTGCGGAGGACCAGATGCTATAGAAATATTAGCTCATTTAATTTTCAGAATAAATGTAGGAAAGAGGTACTATTATTGTTGTTTCTGTCTAACAGGAGAGGAAGCTGACACCGAGAGAGGGTAGGTAAGTTGTGCCAGGTCACATTTCTAATAAGTAGTAGAGCCAGGTTTTGAGCACAGGCAGTTGGGCTCCAGGTTCATTAGTCTTAACTGCAATCTCTCTCTGCCTGTATTGCAGTGACTCAGGCAATCTAATGAATCAACATCTATTAAAAATTACTCCCTACCCTTGCCCTCTTTTATTCTTAACTGCACTTTGGAGAGGAAAAGATGCATATATTCTGAACCAGCTTCGTATCAGTTCTTGACTTAATTAAATTAAAGCTTTGATGGTGAAAATCATATACAAAATAAACTATCTTCTTTTATCTTAAAGGAAAATAACTGGCTGTTTTGAGTTATGTTTGGCGATGCACGTATGTGTGGTAGGAAGACATTGCAAATAAGGGAATTTCTAAGGTTTTATACAAGTTGGATTTTCTGAATAACATAAAACAAAATGTTTTGTTTACAAAGCCTCCAGGAGAGGAGACAGAATGTATTTATTTGAATCGAGCATTTCAGTGGATTACCTTTTCTGTAACAAGTGTGGAATACAGCAGCAAAAGCAATTGATACTCAGTCATATTTCTATAAACTTATCGGTAAAGTGTAGAGGAAGAAGGAAGAAATACAGTAAGAAAGGTTTTCAATCTCAACCAAATTGTGTGGCCTCCATACACCTCATAAGCTCTGCTCCTAGCCAAGCAAATGATCGAATATTAATATCTGTCATACAGAAATGCAATCTTGTCTTTTAATGATGCCCTTTCTAGCTCTAGAGTTCACTTCTTCCTTCACACATTAAGACAGTGTCAAAAAATTATAATGACTAATGCAAGGTTGAATTTTAGCACTCCTTGTTAAATCCAAGTTTCCGAAGCATGTAGTTTCATTCTCATTTTATAGCAGCTCCCTTCAGTTACAGAAAAAAAAAAATAGTATCCAGGTTTTAGTGGTTTAAAAATTAAAATTATCTGATATTCTCCTTGGAAACATATATTCAGTTATATAAAACCTTAGTCTTAATATATGACATTGCTTTCTAATGAAAAAGAAGTCAGACATGTTATTTGGTCTGAATGATGTGTTACAAAATTCAGTTTTCTTTGCTATTTGCAAAATAAAAATCAACTTCATCAGATTGGCTGCTGAAGACAGAAAAATAAAGACATTATCTCATCAAGGACAAGTGTACCTCTTCCCCTCCTTGAAGAGCCTAAAGAGAACACTGAAGGTGTAGAACCTGATTAAGATATAACTTGCAAGTACAACATTTGTTTTTAGATTTCTTAAGCTATGTTACCTACCTCATTGTAGGTGCTTTCATGCTTCTTTTCCTACCTCTGTTACTAAAATTAATTTTCAGAGAAGTTTTCATTAAATCATAGAGGTTTATAGATTGAATGAGATTTAGAAATTAACTTTCCTCTCTCCTAATATGATCTTTACAATTTTATAATTGTAATTACATTGAATTGAATTGAAACTGAAATAGTATTTAAGAATGGATGGTTCAAACATATCAGGTTCTGATTGACCATTAATGTAGTCTTCTACATCTAACACACATCATATGTAGAGAACTTAGCTTGATTGCTAACACTTAAAGTTTTCTTTAAATTTTGGACAAAATAAATAGTACTTTTACAGAGACAATAATCTTGAGAGAACAGAAATAAAACTTCCTTGAAGAGTGGAATATAGATATTGGCAGGACCCTAAATTACATACATGAACTCTTAGTCTCCTATGACTATGAATAACACCAACTCGTTTAGGTGGCTATCACTACTGTGAGACCATTGGTCATGGTAGCCATGTCTTAGAAAATGACATATATTCAAAATGTCTAGCAAAGTGTGGATACTGCAAGGCTGGAACAGTCCAGAACTATATTTTCCTGTTTTTTATAGCGTTCTAGGCTGGTGGGGGAAGTGGGGCTAGGATTGACAGGTGACATGTCAACCTTGATACCTATATTGATAAAAAGAAATTTCCAGTCATCCTGTAATAACATATTTCTCAGTTTCATTGTTAATTAAGTCAGATCAGCCCATGGCTTCTCATATTGAATCTTTAATAGAGTGAAAAAACTAAGATAAACAGAAAGTCACATGTTCAAAAAAAGAAGAGATTGCAGTCCTTATACAAATGAAGTATTTTGTTATGATTAATATTCCAAATGTGTTTCTGTAGCTACTACAATTAGAAAGCAACCCCTTTTGGAAGTTTAAAATGAAAAAATATGGAAAATGAGCCTAACAAAAATATTATGATAAACTATAATTTTCAATTTTAAAATTCCAACACAATTTGTTCTGATGTGTTCATAAAACATGTAATATCATTAGAAAATATGTTAACATATAAATTGGAAAATTGTATATGCTGTGCTGATAAACACTGAGCATTTGAGAGTTTTTGATTTCCTTATCTTTGTCAGGTATCATTTTATTTTCTTCTTCTATAAGTCTTTCTGTCAAGGCTGTGTAGGGGATTTAACAGCAGGAAAATAAGGAAGTAGAAGCAGATTCAGGAGAGAAGAAGGATGAAAAAGGCCTTGTTAAGATAATGAAAATTAATTATGCAAAATGTATTTATTTGTTAAATAAATTAGAATTATTGAATATTAGTATCACTCATATTAGAAGTTACTGTAAATTATTCCTTGTAAATTTCTAATTGGACCCATTTCAGATCCTTCCTTTAATCTACAAAGGAGATGATATTAGTTATCTAAATGTATAACATTCCTCAGTGAGGAGAATATATGATATGACTATAAAATAATGAGCCAGATATTTCCATAAGAAATATAGAGAAACAGACCTGTCTTTTAACATTAGGCATTAGAGATTCAAAGTAATGCTTTACTCCTGTCCATGACATCAGGTTTTGTTGCCTGTTACCACTGCTATCGCACTATTAGAAGAGTCTCATAATGAGACCTCTGCAGGTCTCTCTCCCCCATAGATTCACAGTGTGACAGCTTGTGGAGTTAAATATATCTCCAATGCCTTCTCACTGCAGGAAACTCTCACAGTCGGAGAGATATTCCAAGATTCTTCCCTGTACGGGGGTATAAGGAACCCTCAAGTAGAAGAAGGTTATAAGGACTTCTGCATACTGAGCAAAAATATCTTTGGATGCTTTGCTAGAAGGGCAAGAGGGAATAGTTTGAGACATCCTGCTGAGTCCACTTAGATTTATCAAGAGCACTCATTTAGAAATGTTTCTCAGCTACTTGAAAGACAAAATAATATGAGAATACCAAAGTAAAACACATTGTAGTGGTTTCTACTACACAACAGAGCAAATATCATTTAATTCCATACATTGTGTATATACAGACTTGATGTCTGAAGTATGTTACTGAGAATCTTCTCTTAAATATAATGTAACCTATGACTTATATCCTGCCCTGGCAGAGTCTAAATTCAAAATTACTTTTAGAAGTGACTAATGAACACAAAATCTTTGTTCTGTTTCTAGTCACTAAATGAAAGTGTTAAGAATTCACAGAATGCTAAAACTTGATTTCACAGTACATACATTTCTGACATAGAGAGAGTGAAAAGAAAACACAGCTCAAATCTATGAAAATAAAGATTCATCTTCTTCAATCAGAGAATAAAAGTGAATGCATGCAGAAGGATAACTAACTCTGCCTGAAAAAGGGAGCAATTATCTTCACTATTGAAGAAGGATCTTCATAACTATCACCTTTACACTTTTAAAAGTTATTAAGTAGATATTCTTATACAAACGGGTAAAGTTGTTAATGATTAGGTTAGACATATCTGAATAATGTTGCTGAAGTATACCTTAAAATAATTCATTCTATTAAGTTTTATTCTACCTTGTATTCACTTTTCCTCTCAAATATATATTTTTATTTTATCAAAACTGTTTAATGTATCTAATATTACTATTGCATACAATGAAACACTTTAGCTGGTATAGCATATATTTCACATAATGTTTAGAAAAGTAAAGTTGTTCATTTCTGTTTACATGTGTGATCACAAATGCATTAACCTAAAAGTAGTTCCTCCTTCTTTTAGACATTTCTGTGCATCTAGTGGAGCTTTAAGTATTCAGATGTTAAAATAATTTACTTGCCAAGTATAGCCAAGGAACCCAGAATTCCATGACCCATATCCGTAACCCTGACTGAGAGGCTATGAGTAACAGCCAATAATGCTATAAAACACAATTTTTACTTCTTTTCTTTCATTATCACCTATCATTGCTAAATACAAAATGCTAGTTTCTATTAAGTTTGCTACCGAAGCTTTTATCTCTGCTCTCTGCTTCATAATAGCAGATGCTGCTGTGATATTCTATAGTGTCTTTATGTGGTTGTCTATACTACAAAGCATTGTACATCATTTTATTACAGAGAGTGGATCAAGAGCCAGGTAGGATAAATTAATCAGTTATCAACAAATGCATGAAACACATCAAAGTTTTATAAATTATCCTGTTGCTAGAGCAATATCCATCTTCAGGACACCTATTCACTTAGAAAGAAACATGACAGACGAAGGCAAATTTTGCTATTTAAAATCTGCTAAAGGTAATATATTATTGTACAAGGTCATGATCTCGGTGGGGAATTCAGAAAAAACGTTATGCTTGTTTGTAAATTTAGAGATGTTCAAATTTCCTTATTATTATGTTACCTGGTAGTATTAAAACTAGATTTTTGTTTCACTTCTAACCTTACCAAATGTGTTAAAAATATTTTACTTGCTTAGAGTCTCTCTAGAGAATTCGAAGAGAGTGTTATTTTCATTTTGCAAAATCAAACACTGATTTCCAGAGAGCTTATATATTTAAGTTCAGGAGTTGATCACAGCCTTTTTCATTCTCTGTACATACTTCCAAAATTTACATGAAGCCCAAAACTAATTTTACAGATCCATCTTCTAGCAACCACTCTGTTTGTTTTATGTTCTATAATACTACACTAAGCCAAAAATTAATGTAATGTAATCTCTGAATAAACTGTAGATTTCTCTCTTCTTCTGAAGAACAAAGGTTAAAGCCTTATATATTACATTTCAGTTCATCTTGGTTACTCATAAAATAAAAGCATTTTATGTTATTAATTATTGAAAGCAACTCCTAAAATATATATTCCAATCTGAATTTTCTTTTTCTACCTATAAATCTAGTCTTGTGTGAATATAATTATCCTTAATAGCCAACACTTAATATACAAATAAAATCTTACAAATTCAAAGTTGTCTAATAATAACACTGAAGTGGAATGAATCTGTGGATCAGTGCTGTTCTTCTTTATGTTTGTTCCAAGTTGAAACACAAATATTATAGGCTAAATATCACAACTATGATTAGACAAATTTGCTTTTGTTTGCATAAATATATGCTGTTTGGTAGCAGTGTTTCCCTATAACATACGAACTTAATGGTTTTCTTTTGTTAATTATTTTGATAATGAAAACATAATTGCTGGCAATGAAAATTAGGTAAATTATTTATTAATGGTCATTTTAGGTTAATATTTTATATGCTTGAGCTTGTTTAATCATCAAAAAAACATGTGAGGTAGACACTATTTATATACCCCTAAAACAATGAGAAAATTGAGACAAAATTATATATTAGATATAAAACATAAAATTAACAATTAGATTTAAAAGTCACAAAACTAGTTGATTAAAAAGCAAAAGGTGAACTGAACTCAGGTTTATGTGGTGAGACAGCTTCTACTTTAAGCAACATAATATTCTGCATCCATATTTTCAGTTTTTTAAGTAATATACTGTCTCCTAGAATTAAATTGTTTAATACTTACACATCACAGTCAATAAATTATGTGTATCTCCTTCATTCTCATGAGGGAAGCAAACATAATTTAAAAATTGAGGAATACCGATTAATATAGGGAGGGCTAAGTCTCCAAGTTCCATTAAACTCATTGAGTGGTACAGATGTATATAGTTTTTAAATTTTTTAATTCAATGGTAATATGAGGATGAAAAACGTTGAAGTCATTCCCAAGGTATAATAATAACAAAATCCAGAGCAGATGACTTTTAACACCCATCTCCTCTATAAACAAAATTATTGTTGTTATTATAAAAGTAAGTGGATAATATCAGTAACAGCACAAAAGAAATGCAACTGTTAATATTTTTATTGGGTGTGTTTATAACAGAGCCAATGGATTTAAGTAAAAATAAGACATAAAACAAATTTCATTATTTAAATGGAAAAGTTATCAAATAATACTTTTAATTATATTAGCATATTCCTAAAATGTATATATATACATTGCACGCTTCACCATTTTAAATATTAAACATTAATAAAATGATAATTGATAAAAATTATTAAAATTTCAAGTGGTCACAAATAAGAGTATTGAAGCATTACATATTCTTTGACTGTATGCTCACAATCTCTGTGTTTATTTCAAGTCTACCAAAGCACTGTAAAGTTTGGAGACATAATGGATACTCAAAATTATTAGTGAAATACTACAAATGTGAAGCTTTTTAAAGACTGCACACCCTTAGTGCCAGCATCAGGAAGATGGCTCCTGTTACTTCACCCTTGGTAGACAAGTGCTTACACCTAATTGTAATTATGCAAAATTATTTAATGAATGTCTCCTTTGTGTCAGGCAAGAATATGAAGTCTGGAGACATGGTGGTAGACATAGTTCCTGACAGGAACTTTCTGAAGAAATGCTTTTTAAAATTAATATTTGAATGATGGAAATTTGTGTTCCATGGAAAGACAGAGAAAAAATACGTTACAGATAAAGGTACAAAGCACATGTACAAGAGCTCTGAGTTTGAGATGTCTGGAAAATATTTTTTTAAAGGCTATAATAAAGAATTTAAAGGTATCAAAGAGCTTTTTATTTTAAATAGAAGACTGTGATACTATTTATATTTCCAGCCTATTTGGAGCAATAAATTGTGTGGATCAAGTGAGACGGTAGAGTTGGGAGCCAAGTCTTAGCATGCTTACTTAAATATTTTTAACATGTCATGCAAGGCATGAAAATAAGACAATTAAATAGGACCACATAAAATAGTTCTAAATATTTTGCAACTAATTTAAAGCTAAGTGATATTTCATGGTTTCTGAAATTAGTAGCACAAATATGTCTTAAAACTAAATACTTTATGCCATTTACTTTATCAAAAGCCTTTATCTAATACTATATTTGATGTTAGTTTGAGAAAGCTACTAACTCCTTTTAAATATTCATGCAATAAATGTTTTATAGCATAGACAACATTCTTACTCACTTCAAGTGTATTTTTGAAAAAGACAAAAAATAATAAATGATAACTCTAACCAAGACATAGATACTGTATGAATGCGTGTTTTCTGATTGAAAGATTTCCTATTTTAATAAAATAATATATGTAAGTAAGTATATGAAAATGATCCTATCTTGTCTTGATTCTTGTATTTTTGTATTACTGAAAATTAGCAATTTGACTGCTAACTTTTATAGATTTAGGTTAAAGTCTACAATATTATTTAGTAAGCATATCTACACATTTGAAGTAAGTTGATGTCAAGTTCAAAAGAAAATGTAATTGCTTCTATACCTGTCTTTGTCTGTATTTTAAGACCAATGCAATGTGATGCTCTTTTAATACAATGCTATAATAACTAAATACAAAAAAATTAACTAATGACATAATTGTTTAATGCTCTTAATTTATATTTATTTATAATTTATTCTCATATAAATATATGTATATACGTGTGTGTGTGTTTATACACACACACACATATATATATACATATAATGATGAGAAAAAGATCTTTGGATTATGGGACTGACTTTCCAAGAAGAGGATACTGTCACTGTTACCTTCTTTCCAGTCATTAGACAGATGCTTCCTGGAATTGCATAAACTTATCCTATTTGATAAACAGGATTTTAGAAATCTGGTAATATTTCAAGGAAAACAGAAAACCTTTTTTTGGCTGCATAGTATTCCATGGTGTATATGTGCTACATTTTCTTTATCCAGTCTATCATTGATAGGATTCATTTGTCAATAGAGTATTTCATAGCAGCTCTAAAAATTTGAAATTAACATCCTAGAATTTAAACAAGGTAAATATGGCTTTACATGAAAGACCATATCTATCATTCATTCATATATTTACAGACATCTGCTAAGCTCTTTCTATGTGGTAAGACCCAAGGATGTAGAATACTAAGCAGGATGAGGTTCCTGCTCACAAACAGGTTAAAATTGGCATTCAGAAACAATTATATAGGCATTTAGAATTCACAATGTTAGATCAAGAAAAAATAATGTAAATATTACTTTGGGGAAGAAATAAAATTCCACGAGGAAGTAATAATAGCTAAGATGAAATTTTAACAGGAAGTAGAAATAAATCACTGAAAGCAGAGGAGACTATACCAGAGAGATGGAGAAAAATGGGCAAAGGACAGCAACAATAAAAATGAAAGCACTTAATTGGCATAATCTATGGAGGAAGTTGGAGTTCAGAGTGTGAAAGGAGCCTAGGAGGGTTACTGAAGCAATTTAAGAAAGACCATGTAGACTACATTAAGTAGTTTACATTTTACCTTCACAGCAATGAGAAAGCATTGTCAGTTTTATAAACAGGGTATCAAAATAATCAGATCTGAGTTTTAGAAAAATCACTGTCAATGTAGTTTCAGTTTTGGGAATAGAATCTATTTTGTTTCCCTTTAAAAGCAACGTTAACCATTTTTTGAACTATGACACTGAATTTTAAAAGCCGATATAAAAGGTAGTTTGTTAGAAGCAATAGATAAAAAGAACACCTTCCTGTACTTAGTTGTGTACTTGTGACTAAGTTCTAGCCAATGGTATCAACATGTTACTTCCAAGCCTGGGTTGTAAAAATTTTAGTAACTCTTCCTCTTCCTCCATTTGTTTAGTAGAGAGGACTGTGAGGAGAAACAAGGTAGAGGAAGGCTGAATTCTATATGATTGCATTTAGCAGAACTCCTCCAACCAACTAATCCACATTGTGCCTCAATATGAGTAAAACATTCATTTTCTATTTAATTATACTACTTAAAATTTAGAAATACTTTCTAAATTTCAGGACTAATCCTATTCTAAAGTATATAAAAATTATATGTTAAATGAGGTTATGCCATGCAAAATTATAATAAAAATAATAACAATAATAACAGAAAGAAGGAAGGAGGGTAATATGGTTTAGCTCTGTGTCCCCACCCAAATCTCATCTCAAATTGTAATCCCTATGTGTTGAGGGAGGGACCTGGTAGGAGGTGATTGGATAATGGGGGGCAGTTTTCCCCCATGCTGTTCTCATGACAGGGAGGGAGTTCTCATGAAATATGGTAGTTTTAAAAATGGCAGTTTCCCCTGCACGCTGTCTTTCTTGCTGCCATGTAGGACGTGCCTTGCTTCTCCTTCACCTTCTGCCATGATTGTAAGTTTCCTGAGGCCTCTCCAGCCACACAGAACTGTGAGTTAATTATAAATCTTTCCTTTATAAATTACCCAATCTCAGGTATTTATAGCAGTGTGAAAACAGACTAAGACAGAACGGNGAAATTACTTTGATAATTTTTATTTATCTTGTATTCTATTCCTTTCGTCATTCTCAGTTTACACTCATAATTAGATTTAATTAGAACCTTAAAGTAAAACTGATGTTGAAATCCTTTTGAACTTGTTATGGAATATTAGAACAATCGTTTTACTTTCAATGCCTCAATTCTTTTACTTTTAAAATGTAGTAAAACATAAAGTTTTAAAAAATTATATTACCGGATTTGAATGGTGCCCAGAATATAGTAAATACTTGGTAAATGTTTGCTTTTTTACTCAGTTATTATTGCTAATGTCGATGTCTGTACTATTGCTCCTTTGTGATTATGATGGAAATAATTAAGTAGAGTCAGAGAAGCTAAGATGTTAAAAATATTGTTGAAAATTAAGGAAAGCTCATTGCATGATAGAGTGGCCATGTTTGGAAAGGAAAGCGTGACAAAGGGGTATTGAGAAGCAATGCTGACAAACACATGGGCCTTTTAGGACTGGGCATACTTGTATTCTAATTCTGACTCTACTATTTCTAAACAATTATTCTTGAATCTTATTTAAGCTTTCTGAACTTCAGATTCCACTGATGTAAAATGAGCATATTCTTATCTCGAAACTTCTGTGTGAATCTTAAAGGAAATAATATACCAGAAGTGTTTATTATTTAATAATTAATCATTTTAATTTCCATTCTCAAAAAAAAAAAAAATCCTCTCTGACCACGTATTCACAGGATACCAACTTACTCTCTCACTGACAATGATTATAAACCTAAGTAATATATGAAACAAACAATTTCGGGAATCGAAAATCTTGCAGTGCTGGACTGTGGTTCTTGAGATAAAAGAAATGCAGGTAAACGCCACATCCACATGATACTTGCAACAATTTCCAGACCTTTACAAGCAAAGGCAAATCCCGCTTAAACTGAGAACAAGGGTCTAGCTGGGCAGAAGCAGCAGAAACTGCAGATTAAGTCTAATGAGGTGTTTGAAATTTGCAGGCCAGAGTGCCAGAAGTAGAGAATTGATCACAGAAGGAGACCTAGAAATGTACCTAGTGGTCTCCTTGAGTCATTAGGCAAATCCTAAACTGTACATCCATAGGCCTAGACTCCTAAGGGTTTTTTCCTAAAGGTGGCAATGTGTTAAAGTCATTAAAGTAGAGAAAATCTTGCTGAATACTCTGGGCATTTACATGAATCTCTGTAGGGCCATGTCTTAGAAATAGGGCCACTCTAGGCTAAAATTATGAATTACTCTCATTAAAACCAAGTGAAGTTTAAACTGATGCCTTCATAGAATAAAGCTGAGATGCCAGAATAGGAATTCGTGCCAGAACAAAATACTACACTGTTTTTTGTTTCGTTTTGTTAAAAAAAAAAAAAAAAAAAAAAAAAAAAAAAAAAAAACATAATTAAGACTTTGACAAATATCCAGCCTAAAATTACACAACTATTAGACACATGAAGAAGCATGTACATAGATCGATAGCCTGGATATAAAGCAGTAAATGGAAACTAACACAGAGATAAGTCAGATCATGTATCAGATGAGGACATTAAAACAACTGTTATGAAAAGAAACTTATGTATTGAGATTTCATCAAAAGATAAATAGAAGCTATAAAAGTAAGAAATATAGAACAGAAAAAACGATATCTGAAATATTCTGTAAGAGCTGAGCAAACTAGGGCACCTAAAAACATAGTGGATATAACTGTAAAAGGTATACAGCAACCTTGAAATAATTAAAATGTTTAAATTAGAGAATGAAACTTTTATAGAGAAATTTAAGATATTTTATACATTTGAAGGTTTATTACGAATAAAAAAGGTTTGGTAAAAATAATGAATTTTACTGGTTATGGATGCGTCATATTTTTAAAGTTTTATTNCTTTCCTTTATAAATTACCCAATCTCAGGTATTTATAGCAGTGTGAAAACAGACTAAGACAGAACGGAGGGAGGGAGGGAGGGAGGGAGGAAGGAAGGAAGGAAGGAAGGAAGGAAGGAAAGAAGGAAGGAAGGAAGGAAAGAAGGAAGGAAGGAAGGAAGGAAGGAAGGAAGGAAGGAAGGAAGGAAGAAAGGAAAGAAAGATGGAAGGATAATTAGCTTAGCATTTAATAACAGACAGCAAAGAAGCAGATATTGACAGGTCCTTTTATTTCAAAGTGAAAACTTTGGCAAAACTATTGCATAACTTCTAGAGGATTGAAGAGAGTGAAATAATAGTGAGCATTGCTTCTTATTAGCCATATAAAATATGGTATTATATAAAGAGATAACTTTAGATAAAAATTGGCTATTGTGCAAATGGAAATTAAAGTCAAGAATGAATTTGAAGAAAATTGTGGTCTTTATAAGGCATGGAAATACGTGTTTTGAAAATCAGAAATCTTTTTTTATTGAGGCCATGGAGGTTTCTGAAATCATACAAAAATAGTATGCTAAGAGAGACAAAAAAGACAGTTTTGGATGGGAAAGCAAAGATGTTCTAGAAAACCCTAAACTTGGATTATGAGGCAATTGTGTAATGAAAACCTATAGCGGGTTTTTGTTCGAGTTTTGTGTTAGTTTGGTTCTACTGAAGGCATGTTATTGAGAGCTTCATTTAGGGTTTGTGAAGATAACATAGTATCTTTTCTTTGGCATATCCTCATAGATCTGAATATTGTGGAGACAGACAGATAATTTAAAACTCCTACTGTCTGTGATATTTACTAAGAAATATCTTCCACAAGAAAACACAGAAAGTAAGAATTTTTCCCAATTTTTCATTAAGCAAAGAGTAACTTTAGATCAACGAAGACTGCAGCATTATTTTAACATTATAAGGTTCTCAGCTTTAGGACAATACTGTAACTAATCCAGCATAAACACAATGTTGTTATCGTGCAGAGAGAAGTACTTCTGGGGAAGTATCACCCTGAAATCTACTCTTCAAAGAAGTATTTGGAATGGAACTTTTTCTGTCATTTCTGATTAAAATCCCAACCCATTATGTCTAGAAACAAAATTTATCTTTTCCCTCCAGAAGTAGCCTTCCCCCTTTCCTCCTTCCTTCTTGAATGTTCTGTTGTTCAAGGGGCCCTACCTTTTCCACTTCAGAAATAGTCACTGGGAAAAAATACCCTATTCTCCAGAGATAGTTATTGATACAGGGCAAAGGATCAGGAATTATACACCCTGAGATAGATTATCTCTTTCTGTCTAGTCAATCCTGGCACTCCTTAAGAGCTTTCTCTTTATGAACAAGACTTAAATCTTCTTTTCCACAGAAACTATCATCACCTGATATAGTATATATGTCACCCATTTATTTATTGTTTCTTTGTCTTCCCTTACTAGAATTTTAGCTCTCCTGTAGAATAAGTTATTCCTGGCACTCTCTGTGAACATTCTCTCCTCTACAGAGAATTTTTCCCACTGAATTTATCACCATCTGAGATATTACATATGCTAAACAATCATTTGTTATTGTTGGTCCTGCCTCTTTAGAATCTAACCTCCTCTGGTTCATGGATTTTTATCTTTCTGATCTTGCTGAATTCTCAGTGCCTAATCAGAGCTCTGCCACTTTGTGGAACCCCAGGATTAACATTCCCTTATTATCATCTGCCTGAATCAATGTCTGGCTTGGAAAAAAATTATTCATCTTAGCCACCAGGTGCAGAAAAGCTACCTGCAAACAAAGCCAACATGTAAGGAAATTGCAAGTATAAGAGAAAGATTTAAAAAAGCATTTCTGGAAACAAGAACAGCACAGCTAATTCAACTTCATGATATCCAATTAAAGAAACAAATATAATTCACCTTTCGATTAAAGCTAGCTAGCTATAGACTTTTGTCACTTGCACGCAGAAGAATCATGATAGGCAGAAAAATTATAAAGTATCAGAATTATTGTATGTGAAAATTTCCAAACTGTAAGATTGGCTCAGTCACAGTGGGATTGCAGCATAGTGATTATAACCCAACCCTTACCTCAAAGGATGGCAACCTTTATTCTGAGATGGCAAAACACCTTGTTAGGAAAGATATTTTTCTATTTAGGAACTCAAAGAACAAGCATATTGAAATTGAAATTAAAAGTGAATTGATTGAAAATATAACGATGTTGAATTTTCTTGGCTACTGCTTATGGTCACACTACAAACATGACCTAAGTCTCAGTCCAAAAAAAAAAAAAAAAAATTATCCCTGCTAGGTAAAGCCCTAATTGGTAGAAAACCACATACCAGGAAGGAGTCACTGGATAATCTTGTCCTTTGAAAATGTGTAAAAGTTACCTTCTTTGCTCAAATATAAGGCCAGCATAAGAAGAGGTAGAGGGGCAAGAAGCCTAGCTAGAGAGGAAACCAGAACACAAAGTCCATCCTCCTGGCAAAAGTGATAATTATACATGTCTCCCCACACCCCACCCTAGTGAATCAGCTCAGGGAAGCAGGCTCTGACACTCTCTCTTAACCCATGCCATTCTTCCCCTAGGAAGAAGTTAAGCCCTGAAACTTGCTGGCCAGACCTAGAATCTTCAAGGGCAAGGTTTAATTTCAAAAGTCATGATATTTAAATGAATATTCGATGCTCTTAGTTCAAAGAAGTATTGGTAGACTTCAGCTTAAAGGAGGTCCATTGTCACAGTTCTAAATTAATACATTTAAGTTAACCTTTGCAAGTGCTTGAGATAATTCATAAGCTAAAGAAAAATTCTCTCAATAGCCATTGCACATTTGCCCTTGGACAAAATTAATCTCTCAGGAAAAAGCTCAAAGAACGTAGATTGACTTAGCAATTAACTCCCTGCACTGTCACATTAGAATTTCTTGGGGTTTTGTATTTGTTTGTTTTGTTGTTGTTTTAGTTAAAAGGCTAATGTTTATTATTCCATCTCTGAAATAGATGTGGTATTTTTCAGTAATTATATTCCCTGTAGCATTATATAAAGAGTTTTTGGTAGACGTATAATGTACCACTTAGGATGAGTAGCAGAATAATAAGAGGCTATATCCAAGCCTGAATAACATCTCCAGATCTTGGACTTCAAGGAAGGTGTAGTGATTAGGTAAGTCTTTGGGTTGCCCTACATACATAAAATCACATATTTGTGCATATTTCATGTGGGATAGTGACATTTTATTAGGCAGAATTCAAAAAAAAATTATAATAAAGCTGTGAATAAATGCTGAGCAATCAAAAGAGATTGAATTTATTGTAAAACTATTCTTTTGACTGTCAAGACTTAAATTCTTTTCACTTTCTACCTACCAAGTTTCCCTTTCCCCTCTGCCCCAGCTCTCTTTCTCTTTCTCTCTCTCGTCTCAACTATCTTTTACTTTCCAAATAACTAGAAATGGGTACAATGACAGATTCAGCCTGGTCAATCAAGGACATCCATGAACACACATTTCCCTGAATTTAATGACTGATCAAAGACTGGATGAATACCTGTCCCAAGTAGCAGTATTAAA
Organism: Rhinopithecus bieti; assembly: GCF_001698545.2. Classification (NCBI taxonomy): domain Eukaryota; kingdom Metazoa; phylum Chordata; class Mammalia; order Primates; family Cercopithecidae; genus Rhinopithecus; species Rhinopithecus bieti. Next base: position 240,988 of record NW_016806984.1, on the reverse strand, counting down.
CATTTTTAAAGCATTTATATGAATTCTGAGAAATTATAAGAACTTGTATGCTTGAAACTATTAGTATCCATTTTTCCATCAAGAATAACATAGTGAGAATAAAAATATAAAACACACCGGGGAGACAAAACTAAAAGATGAATAGAAATATAGTCAAAATGGCAATATTCTAATAATGTATGAATATCTAGATCCACCTGAATCTGTTTCCGATATAACCATCAGGCTTTTCATTCATATAAGCCAATTTACTTATTTTCTCTTCATATAAACTACTTTAAACTGGAGTCCCTTCATTGATTAATAGAGTTTGTTAGCCAGGAATACTAATGCAGCTATATTTCTGTGATTTTATTTTTATGTACAGACCCTTCTGGCCTGGAAATACCTTGCTAACTTTAGAGACCTGGAGAGACAGAGAAGCAACATACACATGAAAGTCTCAATCATCTTCCAGAAATTTGATAAGAAATCCAGGACCATTTATAACATTAGCAAACCTAAGATAAGATATGTTTAGGAAAGCAGACAACATCCTATTTTTAAATGTTGTAGAGGCTCTAACAGGATTCAGAAAAAATATATGAACTGGATATAGTAATAATGAGTTTGTTGAGAGGGCAATTTTAGTGAAATCAACATATGAACAGTGCTACTTATATCCAGATTAAGTTATATGTTCATTTCGTATATACTTTAAAAAATTTTCAGGAATTCCTTACCTTTGGAGACTGAAGTTATCAGTAAATTAAGTTTGTTTCATTCACACTGTGACACCTGCCCATTTCTCATGCTGAAATATGTAATGTTATTAGTGTAAGGGAAGAATATCAAGTATTTCTATGCTGTTATGTTTAGAAGACCAACAGCTTCTCCTAAATCTCTCTTCAGTAGTGTCAAAGACAAAACTAAGTCTGAGATAAAATTGAAAAACTCATTTATTTGTAAACGTAAAACAAGGACATTCATCTGCAATCACTTATGTTTCAGCAGGAATTAAAAGAGTTTGAAAGGAGACTATACTCTAGAGAGTTAAAAAAAAAAATACTGGAAAAATTTTTGTCTGGAAACCTTCCCATTAGATAGACATTTTAGAAGTGAATGAGACGTTCTAATTAGTTATCAGGTACATTTGAAAGTCCTCGGGCAACTGAAAAGGGACATGTGAGCCAGTTTGGGGACATTTCAAAAGAGAAAGGATTATTTAATATCAGGAGTGGAAAGTGTAGAAAGTTTATTCATTCATTCTCATTTAACGAATGTGTTTTGGCTACTATAATATGTCACGTATGTTCTCTGAAATACAGTAGTGAACAAAGTGTTTTACCTAATAGAGTCACATGCTACTGAAACTGGTAGATGACAGAACAAAAACAAAGATAATTTTAGAATATAGTAAGTGTTATATCAGGAAAGAGACTGGAGAGAGAACCTGTTTTAGAAAAGATATTTAGAGTAGTGGTTTCTGAGGGTGTGACATTTGAGCCAAGACCTGAATGTTATGAAGGAATGATCTGAATGTTGAGAAAGAATGAGCCATGCACACATTCCAAAAAATAATGTAAAAGCAGAGGAAACAGTTAATATAGAGATCCTAAGTCAAGAACAAATTTGGAATTAGGAAAGAACACCAAAATATTAAGTGTTGTTTTTACATCGTTAGTAGAGGAAAGGAACAATGGTAGACAGGAAAGTGGAAAGATGACAGCACTTGATCATGTGATATCTTGCAGACACTTAGAGGAGGGTCTAGATTTTATTATAAATATAAAGAGCATCAGTTGGAATATATTAAGGCAAGAGGGTGTTGTGTTCCAACTTTAAAAAACTTTTTGTCTTTAAATATTGTTTTGACTACTGTGTGAATGAAGAAATGAATATAAACTGGAAAGCATGGATGTAGAATGACCAAAAACAAGTTTACTATCAAAATACAGGCAAGAGATGTTGGAAAAGTAAATAAATGTTAGAATAATGAAGCTAATGGGATGAGTTCATATTGGTATATGCTTTGAAACTAGAAACATGAAGATTGATGATGGATTGGATATAGCGTGTTGGAGAAATAAAGTATGTCTTCAATATGCAGTAGCAATGATACAGTTATGAGGCTGAGATTTACTGGGATGAGGAACACCAAGGCAGAAGAAAATTTGGTACAGTTGTGATTATGAGCTCCTTTTGACATACTGACTTTGAGATGTATATACCCAAGTGGTGATGCCTAGTAGAGAGCTGGACACAGAAGCAGGATCTCAGAAGAAAGGAAAAGACTATGATGGAAAATTTGAAGCCATCAGTATAAAAATCATATTTAAATCATTGGATTACCTACCAAAAAATTATAGTTGGAAAATACATGAATATTGAGAATCAAGCCGATATATGGATTACATTGAGGAAAGAAGATTAAAAACCAGATTTGGCAAGATGGAAGTTTTCATTGTTCTTGAAAAAAGCAATTATAATCATATGCTTAAAAGAATGTTTAACATTTAAGAAGTCAGAATTGATTCAATGATTGTTTGAACTTCAAGAATGCTGAATTATAATGGAAAATCTGAATTTTCCTGCACAATGTTTTTAAGGTACAGAAAAAATAATTTACATTATTGCACTTAAATTGCTTCAGGTATTATCTCTGTGCTTTCTTTCATGTGTTCATCTATTAATGTTTATAGAGAGGTCTACACTGGGTCAAGTAAAATGCTGGTCATGAAATATAAAATCAAGTAGCAATTGTGTGATAAGCCTTCATATGTTTATCGTATTGATCTATTCATTTTTTAAATTAAGAAACTATAGATTAATGGGAAGGTTTTAAGTAAAATTTAATAATAAAAGCCACATGTCTGTTATATGAATGTCTTAGAAATGCACAAGGAGTTTCAATACATTTTTTACTTTTTGTACTCAGATCAAATGTCATCCTTAAAATATGTATACTTTAAGATTAAAAGCTTTTCAATTTTGTATTAAAATGACCTCAGATATCTGTACAGCAGTCCATCAATTCATGTATGCATATTTATTATTAAAATCTACACATAATATGGAAATATTAATGTAATATTTAAAAGTTGTACAAGTTTACATTTTTCCATTTACACTGCGAATTGAAAGATTACATTTATGTAAACACCAAATTGAATAACCAATATTTTGATTCATATTTTCAGGATAGATAGAGACTTATCAACATTACCTTAAATTACAGCAACAGGAAAATGACCAATACTTTATTACTGACAAATAATGACTGATATGTACCAAGTACATTTTTTTTTTTTTTACATTTTACTTAAATAGGCATTTTAAAATTACAAGTGACTATGGAAATTTTATTTCTGGTTCTTAATACGCTTTCTCTGAAACGCTCTTCCTTTCACCTCTGAAAAGGTAATGTTCTACTGTTTATCTCATTTTCAGCTTTCTTCTTTACAAATCAGCAAAAGAGAAAAAAAATTGGATATAAAATGTCTACACAGTTTGTAATTCTGGAAAAAAAAATGTACTGATTTTAAGACTTAAAATTTCCCATATTAGTTTTTGATGGATGAGGAAGTATATAAGCTTTCCAAAGCATACGTGCCAATGAAACTGATTCCTGACTTAAAATACATTTGCCAGGGCCCAGACTGGCAATCACATTAAACTACTGTAAATAAAGAATGCTGTTTTTTCTTGTATTATAATTTTCAGAAAATTCTATACATATTATTCCACATTTTATTATTTGCTATCTAATATGTGACTGTAATAGCCATTTGTAGAATGAATACTATCAAATATAAAATTATATTTTATTTGTAGGAAGGTTAAATTGCTAAAATATTCATTTTCTATTGAATGTCTATTCCAACAATTGTCAAAAATGAAAAAGAATAATTAAATTCATAGCACCCAAGCATTTAGTGGGCTGGGTGCAACTGGTGAAAATGGCAAGGTGGCTTTCCAGTCCCTTATTTCTCAAATGCTAGTCTCACTCTAATGGGGACCTCCTGGTCTGTCACTATACAGGTAAGACTCATAGTATTTGAATAGTTTATTTTCCTGTAGATTCCTTTGCCATATTTTAGTCTTTAGAGGAGAATACATTGAAGTCACATCTGTGACAGGAAGGAAGTGACTAGTCATTATTTTATGGATTACTTAATAATCATTGGTAAGTGGAAAACAAATACAAATGATAGAAATTGTAATTTGTCCCTACACATGGCATATAAATTTTATTTGAGGTAATCTTATAAATCTCTTGCAAAATATATTAATCATATTTTGCTATTGTTCATTTGTAAAAGAGTTTCCAACTTGATTTGAAAAATAAAGTGTGGCTGCTTGTGCTCTTGAGCCAAGAAATATTAATATTTTATTCTTACTTCTTTATGAGAAAAGAAAATAATTAAACAATATCTCCTATGCAAAATTACAATAATTCTCTATGATATGAAGCACATCAGATTGAAATGATATTACTGCATTAAATTAATGTCCAAAAGTCAAATAAAATACACAATATTTTATCAAAAGCAATTAATCCTTTTTCATCCAGAGGATGACATTTCACTATGTAATTGCACAGGAAATTAAAACTCTTTTCATAGGTTTAATAATGGATGAGATATGGGCTTTGGAATAATTGTTTCTATTGAACTTTGTCATCCTAAGGCATGGCATGCAAGCTGTGACTTGCAACTTGCACCTCCGTCAGCTCCAAGATGGATTAAAGAAAAACAATAAGGGGCTCCATCCAAATGGAGCCCACCAGGACACAAGCAGGTGCTAAAAATTCAAGCAAATTTATAACATTTTATTTTCTTTTAAAATCAATTTCTTTGCCTGGCACAGTGTGCGATGCTGCTCTAATACCCGACATGACAAGTTTACACATCAACCTTCTTTTATAAAGTATATTGTCATACACGATGGCTATTTTCCTCATACCTTTCTATGCACTGAATGTTTAAAATACTTAAAACCTGCATTTCAACGTCAGCATGTTGAAATAGAAACCAACATGAAAATCTCGTTAAGTACTAAAAGTGCTTTTATAAATATGTATCAGTGTCAAAGATTTACACATTACATAATTAAGTGGCTAAATTTTATAGTTACATGGATAGATATGCATTATATAAAATATATGATTATACATAGAAATAACCTAAAGACAGAGAAGTTGCATTTCTTATTCAATTTTGAAAGAATATCTGTTTTTTTCTCATCCTCCCTAAACTAGTTTTTATTATGAATCAAATATATAGGGAATGTTTATTAACCAATATTGGGAATAAATGAATTGCAGTGCTGTTTTGAGAAAAAATAACCTAAATTTAGCAAAATGCTGAGAAGCAAAACATAGCAATATTCAGTTTCAAAGCTTTATACTCAGCTTAAATCCAGACATTCTGGTAACAGGAAAATAAAGACTGCTTTAAGTTAAATTTATTTCAAATGCTATACAAAATTTAAGAGCAAAGAATCTTACATCATTTATTCCATCTATGACAGTTATTGTGTATGTAGTAGCTATTCAATAAATGTTTCTAAAACAAATTGAAGTCAGCATAACTTTTCCTGGAAAATTAGTTTTACGTTTTGTACCAAACATATTGAAACTATACATAATTTGGAAATTTCTCAATTGTATGTTGAAAGCCAATAAAGGAAACTTCTCTTGTATGTACCTAGGGGAACAAAATAGTGTTATTTTCAAGAGAAACTATGCTATCGTCTTGCTCTATTTTTGAGATAAGAGTTAAAATGTTATTTTTTGTGTTTCCAATAAATGATACAGCTGCATTCCACGATATGATTTAAAACTCTTAATATTTTATATGTAAATTATGAATAGAAATGAATTATGCAGAAACTTCTCAGACCACTGATTCCAGTAAAGACATGGAACAAATTCCAGTTTTCAGAAGAAGAGAAAGTAGAAAGTGAAGGATAAGAAGAAAGAAGAAAACAAAAGAAGAAATAAAAAGGAGAGAGAGGAGGAGGAACAGTAGAGGAGAAGAGAAAAATGAAGGAAAGGAAGAAGAAGAGAAATAGGGAGTACACGGATGAACACAGAGAGAGTTGCAAAGGGAGATGAAAGCCAGATCACTTGTAAAATAATAAATTTTTGATATTTACTTAAGAGCCAATTAAAATTAATTGACAATGATAAATTAAATTAAAACTCTTCTGTCAATAAAATAATTTTATTCAAGAAGAGATAGTGACGCATCATCGCCAAAGCCAAGGGCCCTGGGGTCTTAATTCTACTGGTCTTGGACAGTTTATTAGGCTTCACTGTGATTCTGTTTCTCTAACTGGGTAAATGTCCATAAAAATACCTGCTCTAGGGTTTCTGTGGGGATAAAATGAGAAAATTAACTATTTATTATGTTAGTCCATACATAGTAAATGCCTGAATATAAAGGGGGAAAAAATCACAAAGAAAATATCTATGAATATCTGTATATTAAAATGGAGCATAGTATAGTAGAAAGATACAACTGAGAGTTAATATTAAATTTTATTCAATTTTAGCACACACTCTTGTTAAAACTAATGTTTTCCATTAAGTGATTTATTGAATTATTTGAGAAATCAGTTTCACACTCTATAAATAGAAGGCATTGTTTTATCATCTTAAAATTAATTATGTTAATTCTCATTGTATAATTAAATAGACATTTATCAGCAGATACAATAAAATACTAGTTATATTCTTTTACTTATTCCTTTATAATCTGAAATTACTTTGATATATTTTCCTATTTATCTTGTTTATTCTATTTCCTTTCGTCATTCTCAGTTTACACTCATAATTACGACCTTTAATTAGAACCTTAAAGTAAAACTGATTTGAACTATTCTCTTTTTGAACTTGTTTATGGAATATTAGAACAATCGTTTTACTTTCAATGCCATCAATTCTTTACTTTTAAAATGTAGTTTAAAAGACATAAGTTTTTAAAAAAATTATATTACCGGATTTGAATGGTGCCCAGAATTATAGTAATACCTGGTAAATGTTTGCTTTTTTACTCAGTTATTATTGCTGAATTCGATGTCTGTACTATTGACTCCTATTGTGATTATGATGGAAATAATTAAGTAGAGTCAAGAGAAGCTAAGATGTTAAAAATATTGTTGAAAATTAAGGAAAGCTCATTGCATGATAGAGTGGGCCATGTTTGGAAAAGGAAGCGTGACAAAGGTATTTGCAGTAAGCAATGCTGACAAATCACATTGGGCCTTTTAGGACTGGGCATACTGTTATTCTAATTCTGACTCTACTATTTCTAAACAAATTATTCCTGAATCTTATTTTAAGCTTTCTGAACTTCAGATTCCACTGATGTAAAATAGAGCATATTCTTATCTCGAAACTTCTGTGTGAACTCTTAAAGAAATAATATACCAAGAAGTGTTTATTATTTAATAATTAATCATTTTAATTTCCATTCTCAAAAAAAAAAAAAATCCTCTCTGACACGGTTATCACAGTAATACCTAACTTACTCTCTCATTGACAATGATTATAAACCTAAGTAATATATGAAACAAAACAATTTCTGGGAATCTGAAAATCTTGCAGTGCTTGGGACTGTGGTTCTTGAGATAAAAAGAAATGCATGAAACCGCCACTATCCACATGATACTTGCAAACAATTTCCATACCTTTTACAAGCAAAGGCCAATCCCGCTTAAACTGAGATACAAGGTCTAGCCTGGGCAGAGCAGCAGAAACTGCAGATTAAGTCTAATGAAGGTGTTTGAAATTTGCAGGCCAGAGTGCCAAAGTAGAGAATGATCACAGAAGAGACTAGTAAATGTTACCTTAGATGTCTCCATTGAGTCATTAGGCAAATTCCTAAACTGTATCATCCATTAAGGCCCTAGACTCCTAAGTGTTTTCTCTATAAGGTTGTGGCAATGTGTTAAAGTCATTAAAGTAGAGAAATCTTTGCTGATATACTTCTGTCATATCTTATGAATCCTGATGGCCATGTCTTAGAAATTAGGGCCACATTCTTAGGCTAAAGTTATGGATATTTACTCTCATTAAATCCAATGTGATTGAGTTTAAACTGATGCCTTCATAGAAATAAAGTCTGAGATGCCAGAATAGGAATTTCGTGCAGACAACATATATATCTATCTATCTGTCGTTTTTGTTAAAAAAAAAAAAAAAAAAAAAAAAATATATATATATATATATAATATATATATAATTAAAATATATATATATATATTATATCTATTATAGTACTTTGACCATAGATATCCAGCTATAAAACTTACACAACTATTAGACACATGAATAATGCATGTACATAGATCGATAGCCTGGGATATTAAAGCCAGTTAAACTGGAAACTCAACACAGAGATTATATCTTATTCGATGTATCAGATCGAGGAACATAAACACAACTGTTATTGAAAAGGAAACTGTTATGTATTGAGATTCATCAAAAGATAAATAGAAGCTATATAAGTAAGAAATATAGAAACAATAAAACGGGGGCGGGGGGGGGGGGGGGGGTTATCTGAAAATTATTCGAATGATGTCTGACAAACGTAGGCACCTATATATATACCCCATAGTGTTGATATAACTGGTTAAAAAATGGTTGTAATCAGCACCTTGAAATAATTAAAAATTTTATATATATATGAGAATGAAACCTTTTATAGAGAAATTTTAAGATATTTATACATCTTGAAGTTTTATTACGAATTAAAATAAGGTTGGAAAAATAATGAATTTTTACTGGTTATGATGCGTCATATTTTTTAAAGTTTTATTTTATTCCAATTTTAAAATATTTGTGTTTATATTTCTGACACATTGATGAATATTAACTGGGATGCTCATTTTTTAAAATAAAGGTTTTTGTTATGTCTATGACTATTTATTAGTGATGCAAAAATAGTTCATTTTAATGATAGTTTCTTAGTTAGAATTTGCCAATTTAGAACTCACTAACTTTTCAAAGTAAATAGTATTCAACTTTCACTATTCAGCTGAAGTATAGGAAACTTGAACACATTTAAAAACAAACTATTCCTAAATGAAGCTGGTCTTCCTTTAACTACAAAATCTTAGCTGAGAACGCTGATGAAACAAATTGGAAACCTTAGGGTCTTATAAGGAAGCTGGTATTCTTTCTTCCATCCATCATGATCAGGCATTCTTCTTGATCCATCTCTCACTAAATCATAATTTGATCTCCCTTGATCTAACCTTTATGACCATGCATCTCAATTTCAACAACTGATCTCAACTTTTTGTATTTGAATATAGTAGCCTTGATATTTCCCAAACATCTCATCATGAGGTCATTATATATTCATAAATTCAGAAATATAAAACAGATACAGTATTCTTTGAAATTGTTAAGTGTATGTAAATAAAAATAATGCTTTACTTTATGTGATTGACATTACCTGTTTTCAATGACAAAAGGTTTTCTAAAATTGTCGCATTGATCCTCAAATATCTAAAAATGCTAAAGATACATTATCTGGGTTAGATATATAGAACACATTAGACATATTATTATAGGATTTATATTTCTGCATGAAATATAAGATATAAGATTCCTAAAGGCATACATTTTGAATTTGAGAGCAAGGCTTATAGATGCAATATCATTAGTTGGATGAAAAGTACTAATTCTTGGTGATAAAGTCATCTTTATCATTACTATTTTTTCTAAACCAAAGCCAATGGACACCAGTATACTTGTTTTTGTTGATAAAATCTGGATTGTTTCCAGCAGGCTTCTTTCCTTCATATATTAGGAGAAGTTTACCTATACATATGATCAAGACACTTTTTTAATCTAAAACGTTTGCATTAAGCTTTTCCTATAAGTTGGATATAATATTCTCATTTTATGGTGACAAAAAGCATTTCCAAATTATCAGAATAGATTAATATATGTGTCATAAATAAAATTTTTATTTTGTAAGTGTACTATTTGTATCATTCTGATTTTATTTTTATAGGAAACCAGGATTGGATTTATTATTTAATTAATTTTAAAACAAATTAGTGTTGGAGTGTCATAATTTTATAAAGTTCAGCCCAGAAAAAATGACATTTTCATGATAAAAGATAAATTGTGGCATATTCTTTTCAAATATGTTCATATTATCCTATGAAATTAAATATAACAAATGTCAACTATATTTAATCCTCAGTTTTTATTCAACATTAATCTTTGAAGCTTCTGCTAAATTATTTTAGCAATTTAAATTTTGACATGGATTTATTTTTCTTAACTAGAAGCTATTCATAATGTAATAGGGTGTTATAGACAAATATATTTAACAAGCAAAGTAATCATAGTTGAAAGAAATGCAAAAACTTACTCTATACTTATTTATTGACTATGTGGTATTTACAATCAAGTCAGAAAATATAAATTTTAAAGTAATTATGAAACTGAGCTTTCAACTGTAAAGATTTTCTGAGGTGTGGGGAACCATCTAATTGATAGTCATCATTTATTTTTTATTTATAAAATGTAAATGTTTATACTAATATAGATGAGTTAATAAAACATGAATATTATAAGTTCAACATTTTCTAATCCGATGTATGCAGTCACAAAGAAATATGTGCACACATAAGTGCAATATTTGATGCATACATCCTACAAAATTCAGGTGGTTATTATTTACTTTAAATCTGTATGATTAAAAATATTTAACCATAAATTTAGCACACCACATTGCAAATAATCAGTGAGCAGTGTAATAATTCCATATCAATGATCAAAGTGGTTTTATGGAAATATTTTCCCTTAGAATCCATAAAATCTTAACAAAATATAAAAAATAAAATTGTACAATCTATTCTAAATAAGTAGTGAATGAAAAATACTTATGCTTAAAACATGGAGATTCCTTAGTTACTTAATGTACACCAGTTTTAGTAATAAAATCAATTTTTAAAATTCTCACATAATCTATATCAATTTCAGAAATACATGTTATTTAGGTATTTTTGTTTCATTTACTTCTTAAGCTATATAGATGGTCTCATTAATAATCACAAACATTTCAATTACAAATCTTCAGAAGCTACACTTCAGTTTTAGAGCTGAAAGTTGATAGCAATCTGATTTATTTTATTCTTTAGGACAATAATAGGGTTGGTAAAAATTAAAATTAAATGTTAATAGAGCCAAGAATATTTTCTTTCATATTCTTTTAAGCTATGAGAAATATATGTCTACTTTTAAAGTAAGTCAAAATAAGCATAAATATAAGTTTTTCTAGCTTTTAATACGTTTGAAGACAATAAAAATGTTTTGTACATGAATAATTGTGATACAGAAAGCACAGTATTTCACCTACCTTATATGTGTGCATAAAAAATAGTAGCAACATATATTAGATTTTAAAAGAATTTCATATTTAAATAAATTCAAATGATAATTCATATGTGACAGACCTACACTCATCAAAATTCATGAAAAAATTATTTCTGTACTGATAAGTCTTATAAATTATGTAATCAGCTTGATAATAAGAAAGTTCTCATTTAACAGAAAAGCTCTCTCTTAACGAAAGGGCAAAGATTTCAAACATTTGGAAATTTTTGAAAAGTTGATGAAAGAGAGAGGGAGGGAGATGCAGCATTGAGCAATATAAAAATTAGTTGCAGCATTATTGCAATTTACACAGGAAACTACATAGATTATTTTCCACTGATTAGCAATGAACATAAAGGTCAAACTTTTCCCTAGCTTGTCACAGCGAATGATTCTAGGATAGAATAAAAATGTCTGTGGTACTGGGTAGGCAGACAATTCAGGACTGAGATTTTCTTGGTTTTTACAGAATTTTGGTCAGGTTATATTTATTTGAGCATATATCTAAAAAAATAACCTGGTGTATAAGGTTGGTTGAGATTCAGTAATTACATGAAAATTAAAGTTAAAAGTAAATGGGGGTTGTGTTCTTTCTAAACCAGTTTGATACACAGATATAACGAGTATATAGAAGGCATTAGAGAGAAACACTATGGAGAGTGGAATTGTGGGCAGAGGGCATAGTTGAGGTAAAGATTCTAGGAGGCAAATATAATAAATCAGCTTTCATTTTATAAAGCAGACAGAGAGATACAAATATAAGGAAGGTCACATCAAAACAAAATCAGGAGGTTTTGGTGGGTGTCTAGCAATAATAGATTATGCCATCTGCTCCGAGTGGATATTTAGTTCTAAGAATGGAGAAAGAACAACAGAGCTGGAACATGTTAGAAACGAATGTGAAACGATCAGTTTTTGTGAGACATGGAGAAGGAAGTGTGTGTTTTCTCGGATATGTATTAATACAGATAATTTATTAGAAATTATATTCCAAACCCAATCATTCAATCAAAAGAATTAAGAAATATGTTTGAGAATGATACACATTTAATTTTAAAAACTTCTAAGATATGTATAGGTATTGTGCTAATGATGGTGTTTGTGTGTCAAGAAAGGGTTAAACAAACTCAAGGATTTACTCTCAAAAGAAGACTTCAGAATAAAGGAAAATAAAGCAAGTGAACTTGTGTTCACTATTTGTTCCATGGAAGCATTTTTTGTCAAAAAGTGTTTCTCATGGAGGAGAAAACATTGTCAGGAGATTAAACAGTGGTAACCGGACTAGGTCTTACCTAAGAATGAAGCAGAAAACCTTTTCACAAGTAGAATTTCAGAAAATGTTCTTAGAGACAAACATTTGCAGTATTGTTTCAGCAATGACTTTCAAATGGTGCGGTCCTTAAAAAATAAAAATCTTAATGCTACAACCTGTAAGTGTTTATTAATGTAAATGCTGAAAGTAACTAATGATCTTAAAGAAGTGATCCAGCAAAGTGTCAATCTCTACAGTAGGGTTTTCACATTTTTGCTTTGTTTGTTTTTATCCTGTGACCCATGGGACAAACTTTAGGCAGTCCACAATATTCTGAAATGATATGGAGAAAATATCAATTAGGTGCACTGTGGGAAGTTAATTTCCTTAGCCCCATCGGATACGCAATAAGTTGTGCAACCCCAAATAGTTAAGATCCCCTGTTCTATAGTAGAATTGTAGCTATTGGTAGGCTAGTTTCCTTAGGGAGTATTGAGCCTTACTTACTAATAGGAATATAGCTTTTATAGGACTATAGGTCTACGTATTCATAGTTTAGATGCTCAGATTTTACAAAGTCTCTCCCAAAGCCCAAAACTAAAAGTATTCATAGTGTAATCCAAATACATAGTTCAGACGGATCTAACATGAGAGCATTCTGTATTTTAATTGAGGTGAAGTAAATCACCTAACAAAGTGTCTGGTGTGTAATAGTTTCTAAAATGTGTATTAATATCTGCCTTCTTTACAGAATTTTATATTCATGATATACTGAACTTAATTATTCTCTTTGATAGATAATTCAACTATTATAGAACCTTACAATTGAATATCTGATGTTAAGGCAGTTTTTGAGCACCTGTTTTCCAAGACTCGCTCTTTCAAAAGATTAGTTTAATACACAAAGCATGGATTCTTTATTACGGTTCAAATCTAGAGTCCTAAAGTGGGGAAAACTTGGCATGTTCTAATCACAGAGGAAAGCTACTATGAGTATGCACAGTATAGAGAATTCAAGAGAGTAAAGGAAAATAAAGTGATACTGATTCTAAATTGTTTAGGATGTATCAGACCACAATACAATTATGTTTTCCTGCTTGCAATGGAAAATCATTGGTAGGTTTTAAGCAGACTACTTCATGTGTGATTTAATTTTTAGAATACACCCTGGTTGCTTTAAAAAGAGTGGATTACAGGGAAGCTGATAGGAAGCAAAATAGACTAGTTAGGTCTAATCTGTATAATATTATAATAATGCATGTAAATTATTTAGATATTTAGGGCAGGTAGGAATTTGAATTGCACTTAGAAATACAGCCAGCAAGGATAGCTCACGATTTGAAGGTAGAATGTACAGAATATTTTTCTGAGCAACATAGTATATGGTGATGCTAATTACTCATATAGAAAAAAATTAATGGAGAATTTATTGCTGGGACAAAAAATATCAAGAGTTCTCTTTGAATCTACTAAGCTTCAAAAGTCTTTTAATGCCAAAATAAAATGTAAAATATGCAGTTAAGTATATGAGTTCAGAATTAGTGGAGAAAATGTTACAAAATATATTTTAGTATTTTGGGTCTGCGGGATGTTGGCAGGTAATACATTCTCTTGCAGAGGAGAAATTACAAACTACAAGAAGCTGGAGGTTTGCATTGTATTTTTTTTAAATGAAGAAGAAAATCAATAACTGTAATAGCTGGAAATTACTTGAAAGAATGCATCCATCTATATTTAACTTCTATATATATCTATACATAAAATACTATAATAACATTTGAAGAATAAGTGGTTATATTAATTATTATAAGCAGGTACACAAAATTAGAAATGTTAAATAATATTTTTATGTTTACTTGTCTTTCTAGCATCCGAAGTTTTCTACACAAGCATAGAGTTCAATTGAATTTGTGTAACTATCAATAGGCATTTATAAATTTGTATATAATGAGTACATTAACAAATTTTTCAATGTGTATGAGTTTCATGGTCTCATCAATGATTTGATACATTACTATCTTACAGAGGGCAGATAGATATAGTATTCACTGAATCTCTTCATCACCATTTTGATGAAGATTGTCAGTCCTCAAAAAGGTTAAAGATTCATATAAAGCATGCATGTTTCTCTTCCTTACTCTAAATTATCTTATCTTTTAGCTACTAGCATTGAAATATTTAAAATATAATTATTCATCAACAAGATAATTATCAGGCATTAAATATGTGTTAGGTAAATAAGAATTATTTCAGTGTATTTAATAAATCTTTAATTTAGACACCAACATCTTTTTTCTATATTCCACTCTAGACCTCCAATTAGCACATCTAGAAAAAAGATAAAAAGTGTATCCTCAAAGAAAGGTCCAGACTGCAGTCAGAAACCCTCCTTCAACCCCACCATGGCAGCTTCATGACCTGAGTTAGTGAGCCACAAAATGAGAAGACTTCAAAGAGCTGCAAAGGTTGTGCTACAGAAAAGAGTTTACAGATGTAAAGGGTAAAACAGCATGAGGAACTACGGAGGTGAAGCTCACATTACCTGTAGACTATGACACAAAAGGAACATTTAATCTATCAAGGATAGAGAGTAGAATTGTAACAATGAAAAGAAATACTACCTGCTGACTAAGAAAACTAGAGAGGAAAGCAAAATGAAATCTCTCAGGAAAGGTTCTGCGGCTATTAGCCGACAAAGCAAATTGAGAATGCCTTTTTATATTACTTGTAATCATAATGCATAGGAAAGAAAAGAAAAAAAAAGAAAAGTAGTATAATTTGCAAGATTGACAACCATCTTGGCAAAGAAGAGAGTATAATGAGATCATAAAGGTAGGGTGGTTTC